>NC_140952.1:65145894-65148394 GCF_014529385.1 Adiantum capillus-veneris
ATCAGAAAGTGTTTCTTATAGATATCCATGTAAATTTGAAGCCTCATGCTAACATCTTGACGCTGCTTTGTGCAGTTGTATAAAGAGGTTGTTGCTTGCCTATGGCAAGCTATGTGGAAGGTATGAACTATACAAGGCCCCAATCAAAGATGTACCTATCCCAAATCAAACCAATGGAAATTCTTGCGGCTAGAGATGTCTTCTCCATGCAGAATATGTCCTGCAAAGCTACTTTGCATTAAAACCTTTCATGACTAAGGTAACCATTTGGCAATGCATTGAGTCAATTTTGGTTTAGTTTATAAAAGAATTCTCACCATGTGGTCTTTCAATTTTTCAGAGTGCTTTAAAAAACTACACATATGATTATTTGCAAAGATACCGGGTAAGTTTAATACAACACCTGCTTACTATGTCTAGCCCCAGAGAGCTTGAAGATAGCGGCTTGGATGACCGCACTATTGATCTAACAATACATGACGTGCCACCACGACAAACCCTTGCATCTGATACAGTGGAATCACAACGGGCCGAGGGGGTCATATCAGCAGAAGATGAAAGAGCCGAGGATGAGGAAAGGTCAAATGAGCATATGGAAGGTGCTAGTGTACAACCAGAGGAGACAATGAAAGAGCCAAGTCAGCCAGTGGAGGAGCCAAAAGAGCCTATGGATGAAACCCAAGATGAGGAAAGCAGGCCTATAGATGAGCAAAAGGATATGGATGAGGAAAGCAGGCCTAGGGATGAGCAAACTGATATGGATCAGGCAAGGATGTATGAGGCAAGCCGGTCAACTGAGGGAGAGGAAAAGACCTTGGAGGAAACCTTGAATGAGGTAGAAAGAGCCATGGGGGAGACCCCTGATGAAGATGTGAATGATGACTATGAAGATGTGAATGATGAAGCTAAAGCAGAGGAGAGCAACAATGACATCAACACTACAGAGACCCAGTATGGACCCTTGCTACCTGTAGATACGGTTGTTCCGGTAATGTCTATTCAAGTATGGAAAAATATGTTCAGCTTTTAACTACTTATATGTACTTGTCAACTTTTACAGAGGTTGATTATCTTGGACGTCAATGGATTGCTGCTGATGCGCGTGCCTCTCGGTGACACAGAACCCTTTAAGGATTTGCAAATGTTTCGGATGGGAACTTGTTGAGTCGTGGTTCGTCCAGGAACCAAGGAATTTATTCAGTTTCTTCTTTCGCGCTTTAGAGTTGCCATATGGTCTTCAATGCAAAGGAAAAACTTGTCGCCACTAGTTACAATAGTTTGCAGTGTATGCGGCGCTCACAAGTCAGATTTTTCCTTTTTGTATGATCAAAGAAAATGCGTTACCGTTGAGGGCCACTACCACCCTAAAAAACCACCCTTACCTCTTTTGTACAAACCGTTTAGCCAAATTGGTGTACCCTTTGATGCAACTAATACACTACTGATTGATGATACTCCTGAAAAGGGAGAACTAAATCCGACGGGAACAACTATCTCACACCTTCTTTCGAGGGGCATTCCTTCAATTTTTACCTTGAAGACATTTTGATTCCATACTTCCAAAAATGTATCTCAGTCCATTGTTCACGAACGAGTTTGTACTTTCTAATGAATTAAGATGACTCTTCTATCATGTCTTTGTCTTGTCTAACATTGAGAGAGAGAGAGAGAGAGAGAGAGAGAGATTTGACATGGTAAAGAAATGTATTTCAAGCACACTTTTTCACAGGGCACAATTGACAAATAATCTCAATAAACTTCATGTATTAAAAGTCATTTGTATACACTTGGGTTCACAAGAATATCTGTTACATTGACACTACTTCAACCTGACCATCCAACTCTTTGCACAAAATATCTTTTTCCCTTCGCCGCATCACCTTACGGCCAGCTAGGAAAAAGGAAAAATCTGATAGGTCCCTGTCCATTGACTCTTCAATTATGTCATGCCGCAAATGCTGAAGACTGCATAGCTCCCTTATTGTAACCACCAACAGTAGGCCATGCTCTTTATCAATCACTTCCACATCCACAGCAGGATTATCTTCCAAACCTGCAGAAACTTGGTCCATAGGAATGTACTTACCATTGAGCATTTGTGATCGCATATAACAAAACGAAAGTAACAGTGATTGGCTTGCAATCATGTACTTGACAACTAGAGTATCAAGCGCGACCTCGCACTGTAAACCAATCTCTTCCTTTACATACCATCCTCTGTCAAGAAGTTTGTCACAGGATGACTGCTGAAATGACTTGCACATGAACATAGTTTTCGTAACACGGATGTTGTAGCTATGAAACAACTCTATGAAGAGTGCAACAGGACAAAAGTTTGCAATTCTAACCAGTTTGGTGGGAATAGAGCTACATAGAGACCTCTGTATATCCTTGTAGAGCTTACTTCGCATTGCCTCCACCATTGTTTCCTCGGGAACTGGCCAGTCCACAGTGTTCCAATCGGTTGGTAGAGACACTTTCACCAACATGCCATTCTTAT
>NC_140952.1:65153394-65540894 GCF_014529385.1 Adiantum capillus-veneris
CATGGGCTGCATCCCACAATCTCTAGAGTTTCTTGCACAAATGACCAAGTAATCCTATCATACACCCTATCCAGGTCCAATTGCAGTAAGATACATTCCTGTTTCTTGAACTTGGCATATTCCATACAACCATGGCCACCAAGATTTTGTCATAAATCATTCTACCTTTAATCAAAATCCATGCTAGTGTGGAGAGATCACATTTGCTAATATCGGGGACATTCTTTCAACGATGAGTTTAGCCAACACCTTGTACACCATTGTCATCATTGTGATAGGTCTCCAGTGCTCGAGTTGAGAACAAGCTAATTGCTTGGGGATGAGTTTAATCATACCTTTCTTCACACCTGATTCCAACATACCTTTAGTAAAGGCGTTGTTGACCAAGTGCAAGAAAGAAGGACCCAGAACTTCCCAAAACGCTTGCAAAAACTCGGTTGTAATCCCATCCCATCCTGGTGACTTTTCTTTGCCCACCTTTTTGAATGTCATCCACCAGGGTAAAGGGCCTTTCTAAGTATTTTGGTCCAACTTTTGAGTTTGAAACTCACACATTGCTATATGAAAGAATAACATCAAGAGACATTGCATCGATTCAAGGTTTAAGGTTACAACATAATGAGCAAAGCTGCAACCTATATAATCTCATAGGATTCAAACCTAGTCCTATTGTCACCAATCTTGCCTCTCATTTGAACTCCCCTCCATCAATCGTTAGGTATTTGTTGGCGTAGCATCTTAGCTAGGCTCACAACTCGTAGTTCCCTCAAAGCAGTCGATATTTCCACCATAAAAGTGTAGAGAATGTCTTACAGAAAGAGGAGATTTTACAAGAAAAGACTAAAGCCTTGGATACACAAAAATCTAAACAAGGGCCAGTATGTCCTAAGATTGTGAAGTAGATCAAGCTACCCACAATCTTCTTGCACATGATGGCATTCTCAAGCACATCACCCACATCAGCTGGAATCTTCAAATCCTAATCTGTAGACATCACAATCATTGTACAATCAACCATACCATACTTTGACAATGTATCTAATGCATATTGCCTTGATTGGTCTACCCTAACAAAGGCACGATGTGACAACAGGCAGTCTTTGGAGCACTCTCATCCTGAAGGTGGAGAAGCCAAATGAAAGAAAGGCTCTAAACACAATCCAAAGAAGTATGTTGAATGCTTCTTTTTTTTTTGCAGCAACACCATGGAAGTGCTCCTTAATGTGTATTTTCTGATGCCCACTTAAGTACTCAGGTGATACGATTGAAAAAATGCATCCAACTCTAAATAACCTCTATGAGAAAGGTAACAATAATGCCAAAATCTTGGTGTACGATTGTGCGTGTGCGCTCCTTGCCGCACTGTCGAAGCAAGGGACTTGCCAATACACCGTGTGCGAGCCACAAACGGCTCCAAGCACACAACAAGCCTAAACTAGCAAGCTCAAGAGAACAAAGGGTGTGTCACTCACCGCTCTACGCTCGCCTTCGTGGTGGATTCCTCGCCGCGATGAAGAAGAAGCTGCAGTCGTGCCGCGCTCAACCGCTTCGCCGTCGTCGTGCCTTCGTAATGCTCGATCACACACACACTCTCCTCTCTCTCTCTCTCTCTCTCTCTCTCTCTCTCTCTCTCTCTCGCTCTCTCTCTCTCTCACACACACACACACACAAGGAGGTGAAGAAGAAGAAGATGGAGATGGAGCAAGAGCACTCTTCTATTGCACAAATGAGAGAATGAGTAAAAATTAGGTTTAGTTGGCTTTTATAGGAGCTCACCCCATTCACACTTGGGCGCCCATGCTTAGCCAACTAATCCCTTGAATGTCCAAGTTAAAGTGCGCCTCTCATCGACGATCACTCTACCTTTCCCTATTGGACCGACAAGCCCGGTACCTGACTCTACAAGTAAATGATACAACGTCCGCCGTAAGTTAGAACGTCCGTCGTAGGTGATAGGTGTCCGTGAGCCGTGAGGGTTAACATGCCCCCCTTCCTGATGTAGATTCCGTCCTCGGAAGCTATTGAGTTGAAGCTGGTTCGTCGAGGTGGAAGAGCATTTGAGATGAATGTCCTTAGCCTTCTTTAGTCACTGCAAAATCAAACAACATTGGCACAGTAATTGCATTCTCTTAAAAAGCATATGCAGTTTTAGGTAGACAAATTGATTGGTAAAAGAATTTCAAACAATTTGTTAGCAATGAACATTAAATTTCAATGTAATCAAATGCATAAACAGATGTAAAGGTAAAAAATTAGACAAGTCTGGGGTCGCTAATTTGACAATCGAAAGGCACTAGAGATCGAATATTAATACCATGGGTAAGCTTCTTAATTTTCTGTGGTCAATTAAGTTGTTTAATCGCGAGAGCCAAGTATTCATGTTCGAGGGCTGACTAGAGGCTACATCTAGAAAACTTTGTAGTTAAGCTACCATAAAAGGAATTTCTCATGAAATCATCGCCTGACTGATTAATTTTTCTGTGACCCCCCAAAGTCTTTTCACAGTGATTCAATTATGATGTGTGTGCTTATTTTGTATGCCTTGGGTTTTTTGCTTCTCAAGGAAAAGCGCCCACACTGGGAACCTCTAGGGCTCTAGTACCATAGGCGATACATGTGAGTGAAGTACCAATTTAAGCAGGGATTTCTCTTCCAGCTTAAAATTTTACATTGTGGCACTTTGATTTTTTGCTTGTTCATTTTCAGCATTTTAATTTTGTAACTTTGGGGGGTCATATAACACTGTTACCCTCCCCAGGCTCATCACATTAGTAAACTCCCTTTATAATACTTAAGCTAAAGGTCAATAGGGTTAAGCCCACTAGAAAGCCCTAGTACATTTCACACAATGCTGCCTAAATCGGATTAAGAACCTAAGTAACCATTGCTTATTAGGAAGGCATTCCCCATGGTATTAAGAGAAGATTTCTAATACCTAGCTTGGTCAAACTAGCTTAGTCGGACTGCTTGATTTTTAAACCTAGACAAGTGACTATGACAAAACACTACATTGAATTAAATGTTTGATACTAAGCCGATGCGCTGAATATTATGCTACCAATCGCAATCAAAGCAGACAAACATGGATGCAAAAAAGATAAGGGCAATGCTAATGGACAAGAAACACCTGTTTGTGTCGATGGTCGCGCTTGATTTGAAGTGTGAACGAGAGAAAGGTTCCATGAAGGTCCAAATCCTATCAATAGCAACACGCTCCTATACACACTAGGAAACAAAAAGGAATACCTCCAGGAGGCACATTAGTGGGAAAAGAGAACTTCGCTAATCACTCAACTCTAAAACAGAAACACTCTATCGTACTAATCTTACCTACCCTCCATCACTCAAGTGATGAGGATCAAAGGTGTTTTATGGCATAGGTTTCTGTTTCACTGTACCAGATGTGACATGTGTAGGTCTGAGTCGATGTTTTGACTTTAATGTGCATACTCGTTTGCTAATTGCTCTTGCTCTTTTTTTTTTTTTTGAGTATAAAGCTTTATATGTACATTCCCTAAGATTAGAATTGAGAGGTCAGGGAAAAAGGTTGAGAGGGAAACAAATGAATGAGGACTGTCAGCAAACACTCCCCCCTTCCTTGGGTAGATCATACCGTTTGAAATGACCTTGTCACCCTTTGAAACCAATTGTTCCAGTTGGTAATAGGTGAGGATTTTTGCCAGTAGTTTTCTATTACCCTAGGTGCCTCGTCAAGTTGCAACGGTGGTAAGGTACTCTCCCAGGATCGAACTTGAAGTGGTTCATCAGGTGATTCTTGAACACTGGGAGGTGTGGATTCTTTTGTAGCTTCATGGAGGTCCACTACTATAGATGGAGGCTGTGTAGAAGCTTTTACCTCTATGGATGTATTACATGAGGAGCTAGAATCTTCATGGGACTCCCCCCTTCCTGAGCTAGGTGGAACAAATCGTTCTTTCTTTGATACCCAAACTAGCTCGGGAGCGGGTGTGTAGCATTCTGTGATTTTTTTCTTTCCACGATCATTGATTCGTTTTGGAGCTACGGGATTGAGCTCACTTGGGTCAGGTGATAGGTAAGAGCACAATCTACGTTTTGGCACCCAGATTTGATCATTTCCTTGATAGTAGCCTTGGGCTTCCAATAGTCGTTTAGAGATCCATCGCAACATTTTCTTACTTTTCTTGGAGCGAGTGGTACGTTTCTTACAAGGCTTCTGTTTTTTAGCACTAGCTATGGTCACTAAAGAAGCTTTAGGGACCCACTTGTATGTTTTCTTCGTTACATTAGGATGAGTCTTGTCAGAAGCGATATGCATTGCTTGTAGCATATTTAAGGGTATAGGCATTTCATCCCCCTCAGGTGTTACCCAGGTCGTCCCCCTATTTCCCCAAGTGTCTATGGTTGATGCTAGGTGGACCCAATCCACATTGTCTAATTCAGTCATCCCAGGTAGGATATCCATATAAGGAGAATCTTTGCCAATGTCTGTATCCTTCTTACAAGTGTAACAATATTGTAGTGGGGCCGAGTGAACTGTGGTGTCAGAGCGATGATCAATAATGGTTTTACTCCCTAAGGGGTGTACCCTACCAGTCACCAAATCCACTCTAAGGACAGAGTCTTGGAATTGCAAATAGACATGATTTTTAGACCAATCATGAACCATTTGTGCTTCCCTCATGAATGGTCGTCCTAAAATCATTTCATATGACATAAGGTGTTTAGAGAAATCCATTACAATGAACGTATGTCGTACCTTGTGTCCTAGAACTTTGATCTTAAGATCCTTGAGCATCCCCATAGGTTTGGCTATGGTACCATTTGCCATCTTTACCACAATGTTAGTAACACTGAGGCGGGGTTTTCCCATGGATTCCCAACAATCTTTTGTAACGATGCTAGCTCCCGCACCACCATCAAGAATTCCCTTTATAGTTAATCCCTTGGTAGTGATGGGTAGGGTCGCATTAGACTCGTCGCCTTCAAAATACTGCCCTAATTCGTTAATGGGTACCTCGATCACAGACTCGTGTCCATCTAAGTCAAGTGATTGCACATGATTTTCCTCATCAATCATAATCGAGTCAGGCCTATTTGGTTGCGCAAACTGCGGTAATCCCGTTCGTAGCTCTCCGTTAAGGAATGCTCGAAGTGCAAGGAATAACTCAGGATCTCCATACAGCTTTGCTATGATCGTGGTTCGGACCTCAGAAGACATGAAGTCCACTAGTTTGGCAACATTCATTGGTGTTTTGCAGGGTGTAGGTCCTTGACTAGGAACTGGTGAGGATGGAATCTCATATTCCTCAATGGGATCAGGTATTCCTTCGTTAAACATCCTTTCCAACAAGAAGGGTGTATGCTCACTTTCTGATGTCCCGTCCTCACTCCCTTCTTGGATGATACTAGATATGGCTAACGGTCTATGGTTCATGTGGGGTGGATGAACTTGCGTGGGAAACACTGTGTCATGAATTTTGACATGCATGGGTTCTGGTTCTAGTTTCCTTTGAGTCTCCTCCACTAAACCTCTTAGATGTTTCACCTGCTCAATCTCGTCTACTAGGTTTGGGTACGTCCCAATCTTCTTTTTACAATTCTTCCCTTTTTGCCCCTGCGGTTTATCTTGGGGGTCTTGGATTGGATTTGGAAACACTTGTGGTGTTTTCAGAGGCTCTTTATGGTTTTCTCTCATTCGGTTTTCATTTGGTTCCATGTTACGGTTTTCTTTGTCGGTCTTTCCCTTTGTGGTATTGGTTCTAGTCTCCATTGTCTCGACTGAATCTGAATCATCCTCGAGGTCATTCATATACACGGGGTCATCTCCTGTTCCTATGTTTGTTTTGGAACTTGGCTTTGAATTTTCCGTATTCTGCGACTTCTTCCTTCGTGTCTTCTTTTTCTTTGCTTGGATAACTGACGCGGTATCTCTCTCTTCGAGGATATGTCCTGGCCCTTGAAGCATGGACCGTGTAATCACATAAGCGGGTGCGACGGGTGGTATTGGCGATGTCACACTAGCAATTTCGACCAAATTCAGGGGTGTGATTTTAGGCGCATTTGGGTTATAGGGGCATTGGGCAATCAAGTGATCTATGCCACAACGATTACATGTGAGTATTGGCATTGCAGACGTGCTCCCTTGATTCATTTGCATCTGTGCAGCATTCTTTTGCAACCTAATAGGTCACTCCGCTGCTCGATGTGGTCCACCACACTCGTAGCATTGAAGAGGTGGCCTCCTAGCCTGGGTGTTGATATTTTGACCTCTGGATGCGAGAGCAGCAGCTTGATAAACCGGCTTGACTTGTCCCCAACAATCTTCCATGTAGTATATAGGACACTCTTCCAATGTATCAAGTCCGTAGGCAATACTAGTGTCTATTTCCTCCTCACAGCCATCTGCATAAGCATTTGATGGCTCGCAACCCACTTGGTTCATAGGGGCGACTCTTGGATGCGGGGGCTGCGGTCCTAGCACAGGAGGTGGTAGCGGTGCAGCATGTACAACATTTTGAGATCTAGGGACCATGTGTTGCGGTAGTTGCTCAACAGGTGGAGTAGGCATCAATACAGGAGCTCGAGGCGCATCCGTCCAGGCTACAGGTGGTCTATTTGCCATCATACGTTTGATCATTAAACAATCCTTAGCTTGGTGACCATACCTACCACATGCGTTGCAAGTTCCATTAAATTTTACTCTAAACGTAGGGCACTCACTAGTGCTATGTGGACCTAAGCAAATGGAACACCATTGTTGCTCCCTTCTTGGATAGATGTGACTATTTTGAGGGGGTCGATTATCCTTAAGAGACTCTTGGATTGCCTTGGTGAGGTCTGTCAAGAATGTCTCAAATACCTTTGGCTCATTGGCAATGGGCTTTGCAGTCATGGGTTCATACTCAATGGCTTGTGAGCTAGTGGATCTCGTGTCAGTAGACACCCTCATGCCTGCTATCATCAAGTTGTCCTCTAATTGGATTGCATTGGCAGTGACATCTTCCCAGGTTGTGATACCTCTAATCACTAGTTCATTATAGATTCCTTCATTCCTCAACCCTCGAATGAATCGATCAAGCAGTTGGTTATTGTTGAAGCGCTCATTTACAGGGCAGCGAGAGTTTAAGTGCTTTAGACGACTAATGAAGTCCCTTACTGACTCTCCTTCCTTACGTTCGGCCTTCTGTAGCTGAGATGCTACACCCCAAAGCACACCTTCTCGTATGTACTCCTTTAGAAACAACCTTCGAAGGGTAGGGTAGATTGTTTTCTCGTCCACCCTTAGGGTTCTATACCAATCTCCAGCCTTCCCACTTAATGTCAAGCTTAAGGCATTGCACTTATGTAGTTCGTTGCGTTCCCCTAAGAAATCACATACTTGTTCAGACACTTCAATGTGTTTCCTAGCATCTTCGTCCCCATTGAATTTTTGCGTGAGTTTGGCAATTTGTACTACCTTACTTCTAGGCTCTCTATCAGATGCGTGACGCATATTTTCCGCAATAGATCGACCTATGGTTTGAGCAAACGCTGCCAAGTCACCTATGTGAGGAGGCAGGGCCGGTGGAGGTACTCTTGGAATCATATGTGGGAGAGGGACGGGTTCTGGTCTTGGCATATGTGTGGATGATGCAGGATATGGAACATAACCGGGCATAGGTCCACTCGGATAAGAGCTAGGGAGCGGCACTCGAGGAGCATAAGCAAGTGGTACAATTGGAGGTGTGGGGGCCATGTGTGCATAAGGGGCTAGAGGCACATATGGTCGAGGCCCCATATTAGGTACTACGACACTAGGTAGTGGCACTGCGCTAATCGTAGATGTCATCGGTACATTCTCTGTCAGGCTTATCCCTGGAGTGAGCACTGTGTTTTCCTTAATAAAGGGTTGAGCCAAGTTAGGGAAGCTAAAGTTTTCGCTCGGAGACTCAGATTGCATAGAGACCCCAGGTGAAATGACGTAAGATGGGTCCATGGGACTCATTAGAGGAGTCTCCATTTGTGATAGAGTAGGCTGTTGAGCCTTGCTCGTATCCAGAAATCTCATGGGGCCAGTTGAGAGTATATTTACCCCTCGGTTTTGCCTTTCTGATTGAATAATGCCATGGATAACATTACAGATCATTTTCTGTTGATCTTCGATGCTCGTGGCACTAGAGGTGGATTGTACAATCTCTATCCATCCTACATGGTAGGCGTGGCCAGAGTGTAGATCCGTCAACACCTCAGTGTGGAGGTCGTATGTCCAATGATCATTAATGAACAATCCTTCTAGAGTCGACGTGTTAACGGTTTCTTGTGAGGTAGAAGCAATGTTGCTCCCCGTGGTTTTACTTGTCACCAACGGTACTCTAGAGGGAACTTCTGAAGGAGGCAGATCAACAAGGCCTTCTTGGTAAGAAGTTGGTAGGATATCCACATGGACACTCTTTGGGGGTGTGGGGTCCACGTGCGATGTGAAAGGAGAGTCCACTTCCCCACCCCCTTCGTGTGCTTCATTTGCATCAGGTTCGGAGCGAGTAGCTCTACCTAGTGTTTCCATGAAACGGCTAAACATACTAGTACTAGGCTGTGGAGCTTCGGGAGGTGCATGGCCTTCTCTCTCAGTGTTTTGGGTAGGGTATGCTTCCATGATTTCTGAGTCGGAGGAGGAATCACTAGCGGTTATTTTAGGGTCTTGGGTGGTGCTACCTTGTGTCCCCGCTGAGGGTCTAGAGCTTATCGTGGATGGGTAATGGGTGTCCGTATGAACAGAGGCACCCTCAATATGCTCGTGTTCTAGCACCCGCCCAGAGCGTAAGTGCATGTGCTTTTGTTACCCTAAGGTGTCAAAAAGCTGCTCTAGGAGGCCTTGTGACTAGTTTTTAGCGTGTTTTTTGTTTATTTTTTTGCTAGATTTTTTAGAGCGTGTCGTGGAATGGGCCGTGTGATAGCTCGAAACGAGCGTATCGGTCAGAGGGTCGTGCCGTGCTTTACAGCCCTCCGTTTGGTCACTCTATGCCCTCGGAATCCCTAAAACTGTCAATTTCCAGTAGAGAACTAGGCCCAAACTAGAAAGTCTAAGGGTGCAAGTGGGAAGAGAAAGGAGGAGAGTGGAGGACTTGTCCCACATGCTCTCATTCTCTCTTGAGGGAGTAGGGTATATATATAAGAGTGAGTCTAGTATATGTCATAGGACTGAAGCCTGAGGCCTGGGCTTGGGCTTGGGCTTGGGAAAATGATCCCGATCCCGATCTACCTTTTATACAAACCAACCCGTCCGTTTTAAGAGTCACGTTTTTTATTTTCGAAAAATTTAGCCGCCCGCTCACTCGCGTTTTTATTTTCCGATTTTGATTTTTATTTTTCCAGATTTTTTTTTCAAAAAAATAAACTTTTTTTTTAAAAATAATGCAGAAAACGCAGAAATTGCAGAAATTTAAAAACGCACAGAAATTGCAGAAATTTAAAAACGCACAGAAATTGCAGAAATTGCAGAAATTGAAAACGCAGAAATTGAAAATGCAGAAATTCAGAAAATTGAAAAAACGCAGAAATGTAGAAAATTGCAGAAATTGAAAACGCAGAAATTGAAAATTGCAGAAATTGAAAACGCCGAACTTGAAAATGCAGAAATTGCAGAAATTGAAAAAACGCAGACAATAACAGAAATTGAAACTTGACAGCGAATGCAGAAAACGCAAAAAACAGAAATCTCCACACACTCCTTCCCTGCCTTTCCTATGATAGATATTGCACCACAAGGAAGCGTAAAGTGCTAACCGAGCTTAGTGTAGGGCATATCCCCGACAGTGGCGCCAAAAATGTACGCTCCTTGCCGCACTGTCGAAGCAAGGGACTTGCCAATACACCGTGTGCGAGCCACAAACGGCTCCAAGCACACAACAAGCCTAAACTAGCAAGCTCAAGAGAACAAAGGGTGTGTCACTCACCGCTCTACGCTCGCCTTCGTGGTGGATTCCTCGCCGCGATGAAGAAGAAGGTGCAGTCGTGCCGCGCTCAACCGCTTCGCCGCCGTCGTGCCTTCGTAATGCTCGATCGCACACACACTCTCCCTCTCTCTCTCTCTCTCTCACACACACACACACACAAGGAGGTGAAGAAGAAGAAGATGGAGATGGAGCAAGAGCACTCTTCTATTGCACAAATGAGAGAATGAGTAAAAATTAGGTTTAGTTGGCTTTTATAGGAGCTCACCCCATTCACACTTGGGCGCCCATGCTTAGCCAACTAATCCCTTGAATGTCCAAGTTAAAGTGCGCCTCTCATCGGCGATCACTCTACCTTTCCCTATTGGACCGACAAGCCCGGTACCTGACTCTACAAGTAAATGATACAACGTCCGATGTAAGTTAGAACGTCCGTCGTAGGTGATAGGTGTCCGTGAGCCGTGAGGGTTAACAGTGCGATAACAAACGGTCTGGTTTTGTATGGTACGAAGTGCGTTTACAAGTTAAAACGTAGCCGAATGGTGAGATTGATCACTATAAGACTCGACTTGTTGTTGCAAAAGGTTCTGCACAACATCAACGGATAGATTATGAAGAGGCTTTTTCTCCCACTTGTCATATAACTACGGTACGTTTTCTATGTGCATTGCATATCATTTTGGATGGGATGTACATCAATCAGACATTGTTACTGCTTTCTTGAATGGTGACATATTTAAGGAAGTTTATGTAACGCAGGCTCACGGTTTTGTCACGAAAGGACAAGAGGATAAAGTGTGCAAATGTAAGAAGGCTTTGAATGGGTTGAAGCAATCTCCTTGTGCTTGGTATGAGAAAGTGAGGATAAAGCTCACATTAATTTGGTTAAACGAGGCTTTCGTAACAGTCCAACAAAAAGCATTTTGTATGTAAAGCGTGAGGGTGATGTTCTTCTCATTGTTGTTCTTTATGTGGATGATTTGATGATCACTAGACCAAATGAGACACACTACTGATGAATTGAAGGCTGATTTGAATGCTACTTTCAAGATAAAAGATTGGGACCATTACGAGATTACTTGGGTATATAGTTTAAGCAATATGATGGTGATATTGCCTTGTGTCAAACAAGTTACGTAGAGACAATGCTATGTAAGTTTGGACTTGAGGATTGCAAACCTATTGCCACTCCCATGGAAACTGGTTTGAAATTGAGTCTTCATGATGCTGGTGATCCTCTCGATGTCACTCTTTACCAAACTGCTATTGGATGCTTATTTATGTATCAACACAAGGCTTGATATTCAGTTTGCAGTCTCATAGGTCAACAGATTTATGCAAAGCCCATGGTCTAAGCATTGGCAGGCTGTCAAGAGGATTTTTTGCTGCTTGAGTGACACTTTGTATCTTGGGTTATTTTATCCCAATAGGGTACCGCCAACTTTACATGCTTTTTCGGACTCAGATTGTTTTGACACGCGAGTTTCCACAAGTGGTTTTTGTTTCATGCTCGACAGTTCATGCATATCATGGTTGAGCAAGAGGCAACCTACTGTGGCCACTTCCAGTTGTGAGACTGAGTACATGGCAATCTTCACAACCACGGCCGAGTGTGTATGGCTCAGACGCCTCATGGATGATTTGGGTGTTGGAAAGGACACTGCCAACATCATCTACACTGGCAGTCAGAGTGCATTTGCAGTTGCGAGAAACCCAGTTTTTCATGCTTGCACAAAACACATTTAGGTGCATTATCACCATGTCACAGAGATGAGAGATCAACTTGGCTTATGTGCCAACACATGAAAACCTTGCAGGTCTGTTCACAGAAGCTTGTGAGAAGTTCAAAGCTTTCCACAAAGCTTTGGGCTTACTCCCCTTTGTGAATTGATCATGCACTTAGGGCATGTCACTTCCCTATACATTATGTGCCAGGTCTTGTTCACCGCATCACTCCCAGGGCGGATTTGTTACCATGTACACGTGGTAGTGATGTTGAAAAGTTGAAAAGCATGTTGAAAAGTTGAATGTGGATCCAACTATAGGAATTAGTGCGCTTCAAGTTTGCCCTATGCCTTTCTCTTGGGAACGCATAGGAAAGGTTAATTCACTAATTCATAAGTTTATTCCATGCAGGTTTCAAAATTGCATTATTACCTATGAGACTAAAGATCTAAGAACTCGTAAATGCTTGGATGTTTTGGGTGCAGGTGCGTGCATCCATGACTTGAGGAGAAGGACATAGTCCAACTCAAAGAGCATGGGGATCAAGAATATTCCTCTTATCAACTATCATATGTTATTGTTCGAGAGGTGGGATTTACTTTGAAGCGAGTATGGCTAATAAAACTTCAAGCAATAAATAGCAACAATGTCCAATGAAGAATGACTAATGAAGATGAGGATTGGAAGGTCATATTGATTTGTTCAATTGTAGTGTAAGGGTAGAAAGTTCTAACGCAAAAAAGAGTTGTAGAGGATGGAAAAGTGAAGTTCCTAATCAAAATGCACGTGATTTATCTTTTGATCTATGTAGAAGCTATGCTTGTATATCATTATTTTTTTCAAATCTCATGAATGATTTTAGAAACATGATATTTTTTCAAAGCTAAAAGTAGATGTTTTTGCATTTAAAGTATATGTTTATTTTTTTCTTAAGCTCTACTTGGTAAATAGTATTTAAGTGGTGCCAAATTTCTTTTGGAATCCATATTTTTCATAGAGCTTTGATGGAAGAGAATGAGGTTTCTATCCTTTCGTCCACTCTATCCAAAAATTAGAGAGCCAAATAAGATGTACGACAAAAAGCTTTTGGAGGTATACTTTCAAGAGCAACATAGGGTCCATTTAGATACCTATATGATGGTTCACGAACTATCCTTTTGCGGACGATTTGCACCATAATCGCCTTGAGAACTAGAAAATTCACAATTTTATTTCATCCAAGGTCGATAAAGTGGTACCTTTGAAGTTTGGATTTGGCAAAGCAACCTATCAATAGGAGGAGATGGACATTGATTAATTTGTGCTGACATATGCACAATCCTAACAAAATTACAATAAGAAGAAGACTAGACAAGATGTATGTGTTTATATTTTTAGTAAGCATTGGCTTCACATAGGTCTTATGAAAGAAATTAACTACTGTCATCTTACTTTTCAAGGCACATTGCATAACAGAAAATGAAGATGGTGATAGTGTTGGTTTGAAAGCTTCAACCATAGCGACAATACTTATATTTTCACTTTTCTTTCTAATGTTATATGTATGTGCTATGCGTTTGCTTAACTTACGTGCTTGCATAGGTGTCTAGATTTGAGCTAATAAACATAAACCCTAACACATATAATGATGTGGGAGAGGAGTGTCATGTGTGTTGTATGCCATTGGCAACACAAAATCAATCAGGATTGATTTTGTGTCTCTTATGAAGCAATCGGGATTGATTGCTTCATAAGAGATGGTGAGTCTTTCAATAACTTGATGAATCGAGTGTTTTTATGAGAATTATATACTTTCATGTTGTTAAGTTTAAAAATTAAAGTCTTAGGAAATGGTTTAAACATTATAGAGACAAGAATTACTCTCTATGTGGAAGAAAACCTAAAGTATGGAATATTCATTGCATGAGCAAGTAGATGCTTTTTCTAAAATAGTATAGATAACATATAAATTAAAGCATCATAAGAAATTTTTTGTGTACTTTTCTTTACTATCTTTCGTAAGAAGTTCGGTTTGAAAACCTTAATTTAAACAATGTGGATGGATCTTCTTCATCTTTTGGTGCATTTCTATCAAATGGCAATATAAAACGAGTTAAAGCAATGCCATAACAAAAAGAAAATCTCTCGAGTGACATGCCATTGAAGGTGACGACATTAATGATATGTGTATTTTGTTTTCATACAAAAAATTCTAATATATGTCTTGTATGTTTTCTTATATTAGTTGGGATATGAAACTAAGGATTTCATTTCACCATCATGTGAAGCATCGTATCATTAGGCTTTCTAAAAAAGTTCTAGAGAACGAAAAGGTGATAATCTTCACTTTAGTAAATTTTGGCTTTGACTTTAAGCATATGTAATAAAGTATATATTCTTTGTTAAAGTTCTTCAATAACGATTACATAATTTATGCATGAGATTATTGATTAGATTAGTGCAAAACTTATAGTCTCATCATGGAAGCAAATCCTCCAAGAAGTTAAAGAAGAAGACGAACATAGTATTAAAAATCAACTTACATGTGTAATAACTAATCCAAATTTGATAGCACTAAACTTTTTTCTGTTGAATTCTTTAGGATGTGCAATGCATTGGAGATGACACATCCAATGTGTATGTCCCAAATTTTGATTTATGAAGCGATTCTCATTCTTTTATATTTAGTTGTTTTGTTATTATATATGTAAACTATGTTTTCATGAAATCTTTTCTTTAAAGTAGCAAGTTGTGTGTTTATATAGGCTTCGCCCTTAAATGTGGAGGAGAAAAAGATTATCCTTAAGTACTTCAACCTACAAACAATTGAAGACATGTGTCTAGTATTAAAAGCTAGTTACCAAAAGGTTAAAAGAGAAGGAAGCTCATTTTTGGAGCAAGAGGCTTGAGTTTAAATGAAATGAGAGTGAATTTGGTCAAGTGGTTGGTTGACAATGGGAGGGTTATCATTGAAAGTCATTTCTATGTAAGATTTGAAGTGTATAAGAGACCATGTCGAACCTTATATTTTATGTTTTTTTCGTTTTACACGATGATCGAACATTTTATTGTTTTAACTCAATTGACCTATTATCTCTTTTGAGATGATAACATTAATTTTTATTTGCAAAGAGACTTTAAGTTTAATGCTTAATTATAATCAGTTTAAAGCATGAGGTTTACTTGATGGGGACTTCAAGCTCCTTTTGGTTCCGGAAGGATACAGCTTTACAATTGCTGGTACGATATTGGGTCTTCAAGGCTGAGCATCCTGCCCACCATTGACTTCGTGAGATATTGGGTCTTCAAGGCTTGCCCACCATATCTTTCCTCCCATACACTAGCTGAACCTACTTCAAGCCAAAAGAAGAGCCTCCACAAGAATCGACATTCATCTGCCACGACTCCTGTCACGACTCCAAATTCTGAATATTGTACATATGTTGAAGACCTGATCCAGAATATCCATTGATGAGTCGGAGGATTGGTTACTTGAAGAATCTTCCATTGGAGTAGCTGACCTGGCCCCATTGGTTCCTTGAAGATACACAATCAACTTAGGGCGGGTTCAGACTTGTGTATTTCGCTTCCTCCGCCTTGGGTGTTCACAGAGGATGAAGGTAATATTCTGAATACAGTTTTGTACGCATGTCAGACAGCCAATCATAATAGTGCAGCAGTGAAGCCATTGGTTCCTCATGCGTGCACAGCTGTTTGATCCCTGCTCTCCGCACTTTTCGCTGACAAAGTGTGCGGCACTCTCTCTTCCAAGGGATGAGGGGTTTTGGGGGGGGGGGGTGTCCCAAAATGAAATTCCTTTGTCTTGCCCAATCTTCAAGCACCAACTCCGATCCTCACACCTGTTCCTCTCTCTTCCGCCGCTCCGTCTGAACCCAGCCTTACTTAGATGGTGTAGGGAATGGTCATGCACTGACCATTCCCACTAATCAGGGCGACAGGCAGTGCCTGGGAGCCCTGATTATGGAAATGATCAGTGCACGAACTTTCCCTGCCGCCAACATCCAGTGGAGTGGGGGCCGATGACAAAGTGACAGCTCATGCATAGCAGGTGACAGTCTGTGAGCCATCTCAGGTCCACCACCACAGTCGACCACTGTTAGAGCCAGGATGTCCTTCTTGCTGACGTGCTGCACCTGATCATTCCCTGGGCTGACTTGGATAGCAATAATTGGTTCTGCAGACTGTAAAATATGGCTGCTGACTTGTCACGCATCCAGACCTCAACATGCAAATTCTGCAATTTAATGTCCAGTAGATGGATGACCGAGATGTGCAGCCCCCCGACGCTGGACTTTGGCAGATAGAGTGAGTTGGTTAACTATCTTTGAGTATCTGCCAGGAATTCTCCAGTTTCTGTCAAACCAAGTGTTGGAAGTCCCATTTTTGGGATCTATCTCCAAGGTCTCTTTGATGCATGGATAATGCATGAATCCCCTCAACTCGGGCACAGACTGCACATCCAAGTGTGCAATAAGGTATTCCACGGGCTCACCTCCTTCACGCTTAACCATACAAAATCTCAAATTGTGAATCCAAGGAAGGCACCCCAGCTAGGGCATAGACGCTACCAGTTTCTCAAATCTTATGAACTTTTTCTGAGTTTTTGATGTGCAATTGCGTTAAAACCAAAGTCTTCTCAAGCTTCAGACATTACTAGTTTAGCCTCAGAAGAGGTCATAGTTTTAAAACAGGTACTCATGTCATCGCTAAGCCCAGACAATGTGTTCATCCCCAGGGCATCCACCTGTGTAGACCAAAAGCAATTTCTGGAGTCATCATCAGTATTGCACAGAAGCACATAAGCTGCATCATTGTCAGGATTCAGCTCAATTATCTGCTTCATCGCAAACTTGGCCAGATTTTTATTGCTTGATGTCCGGCATGCACCTAACAAAGTCCTCCATGCAAGCTCGGTGTGCTGAACTTCCATGCTGATAATGATCCTTGCTGCCTCTTCGAGATGCCCTGCCCTACCTAGAAGATCTACCATGCATGCATACTGGTCAGAGGTTGGCACAATGCCATGCTCCCTTATCATAGAAAAAAAGTGAAGGTATCCTTCCTCAATAAGGCCCGCATGACTGCATGCAGAGAGCACCGCCACAAATGTTATCGCATTGGGCTTTACACATTCCTGAAGCATTTGTTTGAAGAATACTAAAGCTTCTTTCACAAAGCCCTGCTGCGCATATCCTCCTATTAAAGCTGTCCATGATACAACATCTCTTTCTGACATCTCATTAAAAGCCAGGAGAGCCTTTTGCATGTTACCACAGCTCGCGTGCATCTCTATAAGGCCATTCATAACAAGAATATCCAACTGTAGACTACTTTGCTTTATTCGATCATTGACTTTCTGGCCCATTGCTTCTGCACCCAAGATAGAGCAGGCCTTAAGTACACTGATCATGGTGGCCGCATTTGGCATCACCCCTTTTTGTTCCATTTTCAAGAACAGATCCAACGACTCCTTTCCGAAACCTTGTTGTGTATACCCTGTTATCATAGCTGTCCATACAACCACATTCCGATCTTCTGTCGTACAAAACACTTCATAAGCATCCACTATCATTCCACATTTAGCGTACATGTCTATAAGAGTACTTGCTAGGAAAGAGTTGAGCTTACAACCATCTTTTAGGATCTCTTTGTGAAACTTTTTACCCCTTTCACCATCTCGTAAGTGGGTACATGCTTTGAGTATGCTCACAAAGGTGGTCTCGTTGGGCTTCAAACTATCTTGCTTCATTTGCCCATACAAAGAGATCGCTTTTTCGCTGAACCCTTGCTGGATGAATGATGTAATCATTACATTATACGACACAACATCTTTCTTTACTATGCTGACAAAAACACCCCATGCATCTTGAAAGCTTCCGCACTTTGTGTAGGTGTCAATAAGAGTATTCGACACTGTTAAGTCTGCAATGTAGTCAAAATATACGAGTTCCATATGATACTGTCGAACCTTTTCCAGCAATTGCATATCGGCACACGCCTGAATTGCACCGACATATGTTATTGGATCAGGAATGACGCCTTTTTGGAGCATTTCCCCAAGAAGAACCATGGCTTCTGCATAATATCCTTGTTGCACATATCCTAATATCATAGCATTCCATAGCACAACATTCTGGCCATCCGTCTTAATAAAAATGTGGTAGGCATCAATTATGCACCCGCAATCAATGTACATGTTGATAAGGGAACTTTGCACAAAGGCATCCATCTCGGTGCCTATTTTGCTCATTTGTATATACGCAGCTTGCCCATATTCCAAAGCTAGAAGGCCTGTACAAGCGTTGAAAATGGTGACAAAGATGTACTTATCTGGAACAATGGATGTGCACATTTGTTTGTAGAGAGCCAAAACCTCACTAGCAAAACCAAGATTGTTGTAAGCTGATAAGAGTGACATCCATGAGTAGACATTGTGGTTGGGCATGTGATTAAAGGTATGCCGCGCCTCCATGACACACCCACATTTACCATACATGTCAACAAGATGATTTGCAAGAACCAGGTTCATATCAAGACCCTCGATGATCATGTGTGTGTGCACCCTGTGGCCCTCTTGCAGGGACTTGAGCCGTGTGCTTTCCCTCAATAGAGAATAGTAGTTTTTACCTGAGGGATCAGTAAACTCCATCTTCGCTGCAGCCTGCATGGAAACCATGAAGCAGTGAATTGTTGTGAGTTACCAAATCGCATGGCGGCAGCTTTGACGGCGATGCCCGTTAAAGAAAACGGGCCGCGAAGATCTGAGAGGTCTAGAGAGAGAGAGGAAGAAGAGAATTTCAACGTCGTATCCCAAGAGACATTAAAGATCTATCCGGGGAGAGAGAGAGAGAGAGAGAGAGAGAGAGAGAGTCCTCCATGCTTCTATATGGTACTTTTGTATGACGTGCACTATATGGTACTAGTGTGGCCGGCGACCTCCGATCGCTTCTCTCTCTCTCTCTCTCTCTCATGCACTGTCCTCACCGTTGCCGAAGATTCAAGGCCACACCGACGGATGAAGCAAATTGCACCACGTGGCCCCCTGAATGTCTCTTTGCTTAATATATAGAATAGATGTAATTTATGTCATTTCTTTATTGCATGGTACATGGTTGGCCTTCAGAAGGCCATAGGAGAGTGGGTGGAGAATTGATGCACTTTTTGAACCGTTGATTAAGAATCACGGATTGGCGACATTTGTCAGGTGAGCTTGTTTTATAATGTATTGGGGTCTTTCTATCATTTCAACTTGGTCGCTTCTTTTAATGCTCAATTGACTTCCTTGTTTTAAAAAGGTTATATATTTTTTTATAACGTAAATGGGTCTTTCCATCATTGTAATCTGGTCCCTTTATTTAATGCTCATTTGATTTTTTTTCTTTTTTTAAATCTTTGTTTAGTTTAAAAGTTTTATAAGGGTTATATTTTTCTTTATAATGTAAGTGTCTCTTTTTATCATTGTAATTTGGTCTCGTTATTTAATGCTCATTTAACTTTAAAAAAAAATATTTGTTTAGTTTATAAATGGGTCTCTTCATTTAAGGATCTAAATGACTTTCTTGTCAACTTTTTTTTAAAAAACGTGCTCGTTTCTTTTTAAATTTTGTTTTCATTTACAGCCAATTTTTAACTAGAAAATTATAAATTGTTCTTAGAAAAATTTTCACCACTAAGATTTTTTTTTCCAGCTTTTGGTTTTGTTATACAAATATCACCTTATTACTTTAGTGCATGTATTATTATTAGGGATTAGCTTTATATTTTTTTCACAACTAATCTTTTTTTTCCAACTTTTTGTTTTGATATGTAAATGTCACCATGTTACTTTACTTTAGTACATGTATTATTATTAGCGATTAGGTTTAGACATTTTCAATATTCATTTCTATCCTAAAGATATTATGGATTTCTTTCTTTTAATAGCATACATCATTTTATTGTGTGATTTGTTTTATTGCTATATTTACACAAGAATTAGATCAATTTCTAAACTCTCACTAATATTTTATATGCTCATTGTCTTTGGGACTGTCCTTTGGCACAACAGGTTTGGCTTCGTGTCCTTTGGCTGATGCCAGCTCTTTCCTCAGCACGACAATACACTTGGGGGGCAGCTGCTTGGTCCACTCTCACAGGCCCAACACTTTAGTTTGAGCTATCCTCCACCAATAGGATGATAGTTATGCAGGGGGGGGTCGAGCTACACTCCAGTTTACTATAGAGCTTACTCCACAGGAGTGGTGCACTGAGAGAGAGGAGTGTTGGGAGCTCATATGCGGCCTGACACTCTGGTTCATCTGGCGGGCCCGTTGCTTCTGCATCTTTGAGGCTCGCCATGTACCACCAGCAAAGACAGTTCGAGATCTTTGGCTAGAGTTGATCCATAGTCTCAGAGGACAGTTCAAGAGACTCCAGGGCAGCTTCAACTGCATGCGAGTGTAGAGAGGCTTTCCTTTGACTCTGGCGTCCTAGGCCTTTCTTCACCATGGTCCACGGTGTGCTCATATGGCACTACCGTCCACCTGTGCGGCTTTTCCCTCATCCCATCTCTTGATTTAGCCTCATTGTACATATGTTGTTTTTTCATTGGGAGAGTCTCCCCCTTATGATTGTTGTAGCCCTCTCTAGTAGAGGGGGTTGTAGCCATATAGGCAGTTTCATTAGCTAATAGAAGGATTTTTTTCTCGGGAAAAAAATGGTATAAGGAAAAGCGAAGATTTTTGGTGCAATTCCTTTACCATTGAATTGAATTGTTGGATGTTCTCCATGTGGCATTTGAATGTTTTTGAATTTTACTATCTGCATATGGGAGTGCCCCCCACTCTCTCACTTAGTTGGAGTCGAGGTCTCTCTCTCTCTCTCTCTCTCTCTCTCTCTCTCTCTCTCTCTCTCTCTCTCTCTCTCTCTCTCTCTCTCTCTCTCTCTCTCTCTCTCTCTTCTGTAGGCCGCCGTAAATCTTTACCTTGTTTTTATGTAGCATGACAAAACAATGTTCTCTGCTTTGTACACGAGGACAAGACACCTACTTGATTACCAGGACCTAGTCCAATTTAATTTTTTCATTTCTTTAAACAACAATCTACTATATTTAAACATATTGTTCTCACTTGCAAGGATACATAACTACTAAATCGCATCAACAAAATTCTCTGGCTCTCTCTCTCTCTCTCTCTCTCTCTCTCTCTCTCTCTCTCTCTCTCTCTCTCTCTCTCTCTCTCTAGTAAATGCAAGGAACAGAAGCCATGCCTAGCCCTATAGTCTAGTTGTGCGGTCTAAGCAAACACATGCACATGGAGATGTGGATACTGAATAACAAACTTGAACGACTTGTTGACGTAGAGTTTTATCTTGAAAATTTATGTGAATTTTTTTAGTTTCAAGTAATCACAGTAGTCCCTTTAGGGTGTGTGACCATCGTTCGAACCTCTTGTTCTTGGATCATTTTTCCTCAACAAATCTGTATGAGAGAGAGACACACAAAGGGAGAGAGAAAAGAGAGTGTGATGATGCATGGTCCCTACGTGACGTGCAACCAAGTCGATGAAGAAACTAGCCTGCACACCCCAACATTGGCCGAAATACTGGATACACCTTGGTTATGGATACACCTTGGTTATGCTACCACCAACTTTTAACCTTAGAAAAATGCCATCATGAGCACTAGTTGCCTCACAAATTATTGAACTCTAGACCACACTACATCCTAGAATCCCCATTCGTGAGCTATGAACACATCACATCCAAACATTCCTGGACAAGGAACTTTTGGAACACATCCTATCCCTAATCCGGGCAACAGCAATGGATTGGCATGCACATCCATAATGTTATGTACACATCAAATTGATTCCTTGCCAGATGCATGTGCCTTAAATTTTGACCTATAGGTTCAAACATCGATAACTTGAACTCCAACACATGGGTCCACATCATTTGTAGGGAGCATCATTTTCCCCTCTTTTCCGCTCGCAAGCCCCGGTCTGACTGAAGCTAGTCGTAGCAATGGTCACCCGCCACCACGTGTTCCATGCTGATCTCCCAAGTCAAATCTTTATCACCGCTATCTCTATCAAGCTTGCCTTTGCCTTTGTCCTCTTGCGAGCTCCTACATTTGCCTTTGGCTTCGCATTCCTGAGCCAAAGAAAGCATCATCTAACTTTATGACAATGGCTCTCAGACCTCGTAGGTACCGAGGCACTTAATTGAACACTCGCCCTACCGTCCTCGTCAAGCTTTCCTTTGCCTTTGACCTTACCATTACTTGATCCTTGCCCTGGGATACTAAGGTAGATTTCACTTCATCGAGAAAATAGCCGAGATCACTGAAATCCCACTTTTGCTTCATGATTTGCAAGTGTAATGTCATGGCCACCCACTTGCTCCTCATTCCATTTCAAGACAATTAACTGAATATTTGTCAATGAGCTTTCCATAGCCAAGAGTGGGTGCTGGTTCTTCTTTTGGTTTAATACCAATAGGGTCTTTTTGATGTCGAGGCCAAGTTGGCAACCCTGGTCTCCAGCTACCAAGAACACAATTAAAACCAAGATTCAAGCTGGAACGAACTTGGAAAGTGAGATTCCATCTCTTCATGCATTTCCAAAACGCTCTCAATAAGAGGTCAAACAACTGTCACTATGGAGGGATGGCCACAACATTTTAAAATGTTGCATGCAAGAGCTTAAATAGAAAAGGGACGAAAATACCTCTCCTATGAGCATCTCAAAACACAATAGATCGAGGGCTCCAAAGCGTAGGCAAATAGAGGGCATCTCAAGATGCTGGGCTCACATTGTTGCCAAAATGGCCAAAGATGCCTCTCAAAATGCTGCTAAAACTAGCATCATCGATTGCATCTCAAAACATCGTTGTTTGCCGTCAGTTGCCAACTCACCAATTCTTTGGCGATGCAAAATGCTACCCCCCTTGCCACTTGTGTTTCAAAACACTGATTGGGGGTTTCTTCTCATCGATTAACACACTCTTCTCCACTCACTATCTTTGAAGATCCTCCTCTTTTTGTGATCTCCCAAGGTCAATGAGCCATTGCTCAAATACCATGTCCAAATTGACGATGCGGAAGCATACAATGAGAGAGAGAGAGAGAGACAGAGAGAGAGAGAGAGAGAGTACTCTACTAAATCAACCAACTTGGCAAGTATTGTGGATTATTTATACAATGGGGGCTAGGTGTGCTTATATACTTCCCTCAACGAATTACCGTGCCAAGGACTTTGACAAATAAGTAAAATAAATACCTAAAGCCAAAATAAATAATGGGATCACATTGCGCCATTCACTTGAGATGGTATAACTTTAACATGCATATGGATCCAACACGTTCCTCCTAGCAATGTGTTATATATGAGATGCATCCTACAACCGACAAGGACAGTGGAAGAAAATTTACTTTGAAATCTCCATGTGGGGGGTTGTGGGATTATCTCGCCCATATATCTCTTCAATCAATACCATTCTAAGAAACTTGAGATGCTATAACTTTAACAACAAGCATATGGAGCCAACACGTTCCTCCTAGTAATCTTTTGTATATGAGATGCATCCTAACAATTAACAAGGATAAATGAAGAAAATTTGCTATGAAATATCCATGTAGGGGTTGTGGGGTCATGTCACCCATATATCTTCTCAATGAGTACCATTCTAAGGACACATGGATGCAGCTGGGTGTTGGAAGCTCATGGTTAGCTATTATTTTGGAAGCTTCATCAATCAGCACCACAATTGCATGAAGTAGTCCACAAAGTTGTCTAATGCTCTCTCTCTCTCTCAGCCCTCTCTCTCCTTATATATATATATATATATATATCATACACACACACACACACACACACACACACACATATATATATCAACATCACAAACCTTGTCAGAGAGAGAGAGAGAGAGAGAGAGAGAGAGAGAGAAATCAAAGAGGGAGGCTATTCTTATGGGTGGTTTGCTTAGGCAACATAGGTAGTAGCAACTAAATGTGAAAGTGACAGACAAAAGCATGCGATAAAGAAAAGCACACAAAATTGATGGTTTGAACTAGTGAAAAATTGGATGGCTTGGATTAGTCCAAGTCGCTCACTCTAGGATCAAGAATTCACAAAATACTTTTAGGTTAACGAGTAAAGATTACTCAAGACCTCTTGAGAGATAGATATGGTTCTTGAAGATCAAATGTGACCTATGAGAAAATAGAAACATAACATGTGGGGTGTATGGAGTTTGTAAGTGACTCTTGATGCTCAAAGATTATGGAATTGAGTATCACAAGTGAGAGTCCATCATGGTTGGGAAGAATGTGTGCAACAAGAGCTCATGGTTGAAAATGTGGGTGAAGCAAGCTCTAATGTGATCAAAAGCTAAGCACTTAGATTCGCGGACTTGTTGGTAGCCAAGGGTATGGCTACAAGTGTACAAGGGTGGGTGTGATTCTCTTATTCACAGAAGAAGATGGTTTTGTAGTTGTGTGCAACATACATGGTTTTGGATAACCCTCCTTTCCTGTACTTACGTGGTACAATAAGTTTTCCATGGCCGATCCCCCAAGATTAGAGTGACATTGGTATTAAAAGTGAAGTTTCATTATAATGGTTGTTTAGACAAGTACATGGCTTGCCTTGTATGCGCAAAAGGACGGTATTGACTTTGATGAGACTTTTCCTCTTATTGTATGATTCAATACCATACATCTTATGAATGCATTTGCTGCACAACAAATAATGTATGCCTTGTTTATCATATGAATGTCAAGTTTGCTTTCTTGAATAGTAATTTAGAGGAGTAATTTTATGTGAATTAACCTCCTAGTTTTGGTATTGATGATTGTGAAGATCATGTCTACTTATCCAAGAAGACACTATATGGTCTTCAATAGGCATTGTTACCA
The DNA here is from genome assembly GCF_014529385.1 of Adiantum capillus-veneris. NCBI lineage: Eukaryota > Viridiplantae > Streptophyta > Polypodiopsida > Polypodiales > Pteridaceae > Adiantum > Adiantum capillus-veneris. The sequence continues at coordinate 65,177,929 of NC_140952.1, forward strand.
TGTATGTGGTAGTGATTTGTGTGAACACACTTAGTGTTAGCGGGTCGCGACGATGCACGTCTATAACATAACTATCTCGTACTAACATAATATGTCAATACTCAAAAATTTTATAAAAAATAAAAAACTAATTATAAATTGATCTAACTCAAAATGAATTTTGTTATGTTTGTTTGTGAATGAAATTTTTAATAAAATTTATAAAATAATGAAATTAATAATTTTTAAAAAATTTTAAAATTTGAAAATGTGTGTGTGTGTGTGTGTGTGTGTGTGTGTGTGTTAGATTGTTGGAAAATTAATGTGCATCTTTATTTATTTGCGTGTTTATGTGCACAAGTGTGGTCATATGTGTGTGTGTGTGTGTGTATACATGAGATGAGAAGGATAGGGCACTCACATGTGGCCTATGTGAGCACAAAACACTTGAGAAAATGTTGCCAAATCTACAAAAACACACACACACACACACACATTCACTCTCTCTCTCTCTCTCTCTCTCTCTCTCTCTCTCTCTCTCTCTCTCTCTCTCTCTCTCTCACACACACACACACACACACACTATGTCAAATATAGTACATGACAACAAGGGCTAAACAGAATCTTCCACAAACACAACATCCCGTGAAACTAGAATACACTTTATTTGTGGATGATACAACCTGTAACCTTTGCTTTCAGCACTATAACCAACAAAAATACATTTGATAGCCTTATCATCCAGTTTTTTGTGATGTGTTTGTGGCAGCAAAGCATATGCCAAACAACCAAAAACACGCATGTGCTCAATAGAAGGCTTTCTATCATGCCATGATTCATATGGAGTAATAGACTGCAAAGGTTTCGTAGGACACCTGTTTAGTACATAAGTGGCACACATGATGGCCTCAAGCCAAAAAGAATGTGGCAAAGCTTGACTTTTGACCATACATCGTGCCGTTTTTGTAAGTGACTTGTTTTTCCTCTCAACAACACCATTTTGCTGAGGCGTATAAGGCACTGTACATTGGTGTTTATCCCACGACTAGCCAAAAATGCATTAAATTCATGAGACATATACTCCCCCCATCGATCAGAACGGAGGGTGCCCATAGTACATTTTGAGACATTTTCAGTCATAGCCAAAAATTGTTTGAAGCACATAAAAACTTCGAGCTTTGCTTTAAGCAAAAATACCCATGCATTCCTGGAGTAATCATCAACGAAAGTCACGAAGTAAAGGTAATTGCCCAAGGACGGAGTTTGCATGGGCCCACAAACATCACTATGCACAAGCTGCAACCTGCATGTGGTCCTAACCGAACCATCCTTTGGAAACTTCGAATGCTGCATCTTATCCAAAATATAGACGTCACAAACATGTTTGACAGGTGCTTTAAGAGGCGGCAAAGAAGCAACCATATCAGATTTTTGCAAACGCAGCAAACTGGAAAAAATTAGATGACCAAAATGTGCATGCCAAAGTTTTGCATCTGAAATAACCTTTGAATCCAAAATTGCATTTGCAAAATTTTTCCCACACCTTGTCATACAAAGTGAGTTTATACAGCCCATGGCATAAAATGCCATGCAACAATTTCATCACCGAAACTAAGATCATGTATTTTACATTTGTCATCCACAAAATTGACTACAAGACCAAGTCTAGCAAGTGCAGATACAGACAAAAGATTCTTCTTGATCCCAGGTACATAAAGTGCATCAACAAGTGTGAAAGAACTGCCATTTGCAGTAGTAAGCACAATATTTCCAACTCCCTGAACAGGATAAGAGGCATTGTTGGCATAAGTGACTGAATTCCCATGAGGGACAGACTTGAGAGAGGTGAAGAAATCACGATGTGAGGTAATGTGATTTGTAGCACCACTATCAAAATACCACACATGTGAATCTGTAGCAAATGACATGCATGCATCATGAACAGCATGATTATAGGTACACTCTGCACTAAAAGCCCATTCTGCATCAACATTAGCATCATAGTCTCCTTTCACAGAGGACTCAACAATAGCTGCATTTGTAGTGGAACCAGCATTTGCAGTGGAACCACCCTCTTTCTTCTTAGCCTCTTTGGCCTTCAACTTAGGACATTGCTTGATCAAGTGATCATTAGCTTTACAATAATGGCAACGCATCTTCTTTTTGCCCTTATCACCAAAATTTCCAGACAAATTGCTGCCAGTAGAAGCATTAGGAACATGTGATTTTCCACTCGCGGAAGAACCATAAGAAGTGGTTGCATTGTTGCCAGCATAAGCATTAGGGACATGTGAATTTCCACTCGCAGAAGAACCATAAGAAATGGTTGCATTGCTATTACCACCCTTTCTTTAAGAGGCAATAAAAGCCTATTCAAATGCACGCTGTCTAGTCCTATTTTTTTAATGGAAAGTGACTCTTGCAAACGACAATGTGCACAATGCATCAAACTTGACAACTTTAGGATTTCCTTGGGTCATAAGTCTCCAAGTACTAGCAAAAGTCTGGTACGAGTCTGGCAAGGCATCGAGAGCAGTCTGCACAAGGGAACTGTCTGAAATGACTTCACCTACAGAAATAAGTTGCTCATTGATATCCTTGACGCCAGCAAGGAAAGTGTTCGTATAATCTTCCTCATGCATAATCTTCGACTCAACTCTTTACGCAGCAATGCAATTTTTGCCTCATTGCGTCTTGCATAAAGACCAGCCAGAATATCCCAAGCCTGTTTTGCAGATTTTGCTAAACAAATGTGAGGAGTAATGGTGTGCTTCATAGACAATGCAATCAATGCATGAGCCTGCACATCCTTTACATCCCAACGAGCTTGTTCAGTCATAGGCAAAACAACTCTAACAACAGCAATCCTTGTAGCAAGACCTGCAACATCCTCAACATTGCCTACATCCTCAGAACCAGGGCGTACATCAATGCCCTACACAATATTCCAGACACCCTTTGACACAAGAACATGTTGCATCATGTAAGACCAGATAGAGTAATTGTCCCCATTCAATTTGTTCTTAGCAACAACAAACATCTTGAACACATCTGTGTTGTTGTCACCCTTGGAAAATGCCTGCACTTGATGTGAAAACTGCCCGAAGTGAGGAGAATTTCAGTGAGACCAACACGTGCTATATAGCACAAACCTAAGTAGAATGTATGGGACCTATTATGCAGTAATTTACACTGATAAAAATTCTGCACAAAATGACAAAATAGCATTGACGGGAGCAAAGCGAGACATGAACCCCGATGGCCTCTAAAACGTCGGGAGAGAACGACAATGTGCACAATGCATCAAACTTGACAACTTTAGGATTTCCTTGGTTCATAAGTCTCCAAGTACGAGCAAAAGTCTGGTACGAGTCTGGCAAGGCATCGAGAGCAGTCTGCACAAGGGAACTGTTTGAAATGACTTCACCTACAGAAATAAGTTGCTCATTGATATCCTTGACGCCAGCAAGGAAAGTGTTCGTATAATCTTCCTCATGCATAATCTTCGACTCAACTCTTTACGCAGCAATGCAATTTTTGCCTCATTGCGTCTTGCATAAAGACCAGCCAGAATATCCCAAGCCTATTTTGCAGATTTTGCTAAACAAATGTGAGGAGTAATGGTGTGCTTCATAGACAATGCAATCAATGCATGAGCCTGCACATCCTTTACATCCCAACGAGCTTGTTCAGTCATAGGCAAAACAACTCTAACAACAACAATCCTTGTAGCAAGACCTGCAACATCCTCAACATTGCCTACATCCTCAGAACCAAGGCGTACATCAATGCCCTGCACACTATTCCAGACACCCTTTGACACAAGAACATGCTGCATCATGTAAGACCAGATAGAGTAATTGTCCCCATTCAATTTGTTCTTAGCAACAACAAACATCTTAAACACATCTGTGTTGTTGTCAGCCATGGAAAATGCCTGCACTTGATGTGAAAACTGCCCGAAGTGAGGAGAATTTCAGTGAGACCAACACGTGCTATATAATACAAACCTAAGTAGACTGTATGGGACCTATTATGCAGTAATTAACACTGATAAAAATTCTGCACAAAATGACAAAATAGCATTGACGAGAGCAAAGCGAGACACGAACCCCGATGGCCTCTAAAACGTCGGGAGAGAACGACAATGTGCACAATGCATCAAACTTGACAACTTTAGGATTTCCTTGGTTCATAAGTCTCCAAGTACTAGCAAAAGTCTGGTACGAGTCTGGCAAGGCATCGAGAGCAGTCTGCACAAGGGAACTGTTTGAAATGACTTCACCTACAGAAATAAGTTGCTCATTGATATCCTTGACGCCAGCAAGGAAAGTGTTCGTATAATCTTCCTCATGCATAATCTTCGACTCAACTCTTTACGCAGCAATGCAATTTTTGCCTCATTGCGTCTTGCATAAAGACCAGCCAGAATATCCCAAGCCTATTTTGCAGATTTTGCTAAACAAATGTGAGGAGTAATGGTGTGCTTCATAGACAATGTAATCAATGCATGAGCCTGCACATCCTTTACATCCCAACGAGCTTGTTCAGTCATAGGCAAAACAACTCTAACAACAACAATCCTTGTAGCAAGACCTGCAACATCCTCAACATTGCCTACATCCTCAGAACCAGGCATACATCAATGCCCTGCACAATATTCCAGACACCCTTTGACACAAGAACATGCTGCATCATGTAAGACCGGATAGAGTAATTGTCCCTATTCAATCTGTTCTCAGCAACAACAAACATCTTGAACACATCTATGTTGTTGTCAACCATGGAAAATGCCTGTACTTGATGCGAAAACTGCCCGAAGTGAGGACAATTTGAGTGAGAATAACACGTGCTATATAGCACAAACCTAAGTAGACTGTATGGGACCTATTATGCAGTAATTAACACTGATAAAAATTCTGCACAAAATGACAAAATAGCATTGACGGGAGCAAAGCGAGACACGAATCCCGATGGCCTCTAAAATGTCGGGAGCCGATGGCACGCCTCGCGCCGGTCACGATAAAGCGAACATGGGGCACCACCTAGCTTTGAGTGGCTTGGACGCAGACCACGGTGATGTGAACACCGCAAACTTATACACACGAAAAGAGAGAGAGAGAGAGAGAGAGAGAGAGAGAGAGAGAGAGAGCTTTGACAATTGATGAAAACCCTCGGGGGTGTAAGGGAGAATTATTTCTTGCAGTATTTACAAATGACCTTCCTTCCGACGAGGTGGCACACCGTGGTGATGGAGAGGTAGGGAGAAGAGATGGTGCATCTACTTGGTGCGTTCTCTAAAGATGACTCGATGATGCAAAACTTGCTACCAAGAAGGTGTGTGTGCGTGTGCATCAACCATTGGAGTCGAGAGGTGGACGTAGCTCTCTTCACATTGTGCAATTCCCAAAACAAACCATCACACAAGTCCCCTCCCCGTGATGCCAATAGTGTCAATTCCTCCCACTAAAAATCTACCAAGTGCTGACCTCTCATGAACTGCCCCCCCACCGATAGTGACCTCTTAGTGCCCTTTTATAGGTGTTGGCTGCTTGGATTAGGGTAATCCAAGTTTGATTAGGGTAAGCTAATTGGGGAGACAAAGCAAGGCGGTGGGCCCGGTGTAGTTGACCCTTGCTTTGTCTTGGGAGTTATTTAAAATGAAAACCTCTAGGTGGGCCTTTGTGACCATCACCTAGAGAGAGAGAATTTACAAATTGGGAATTTTACAAGGCTTGGGCGAAAACTGGAAAATGATGATGATAACCTACGGTTTACTAAAAATGGTGTTGTGGTTGCGTGATGCCGGTGAATGGTAGCTTGCCGGTGCGTCGGTGTAGTGCGTACGTCTTTTCGGGGTCGGCCGGGGCATGCCTTTGGCGCCTTTGTTCTGTTCGTTGTTGGTGTCATGTGATTCGGGTCCTCCTCCTTTCTTTCGTCGAGGTCAATGTCGTTTAGTTTCTTCTTCTTCTTTTGTATTTTTTTGGTGTGTGTGTATGTATGGGTGCATGTGGGCAGGCGTGTGTGTATATGTATGAGTGCGTAAGCGTGAGTGTGTGTGTGTGTATTTGTATATGTATATGTGTGTGTGTGTATGCGTGCATGGGAACGGGGGCGGGTATGTATATAAATATATACTTATATATTTATTTATTTTTTCGACTGGCGACACAGAGGTGGGGGGGGGGGGGGGGGGGGGGGTGAAGATGGAGAGAGAGAGAGGGGGTGGGTGCGTAGCGCACGCGCGTGCGTGTGTGTGTGTGTGTGTGTGTGTGTGTGTGTGTGTGTGTGTGTGTGTGTGTGTGTGTGTGTGTGTGTGTGTGTGTGTTGCTTCACGGCGGCGCCTACGGGCTGGTGTACATAGCGCGAGAGAGGGGGTGAAAACTGTTAGAAAATAAGACGTAGCTAAATAGATAATTGAGTAGATTACTTAATGGAGAGAGAAAAATTTACACACACGAGATTATAGAGTAGAGTGAGAGAGAGAGTACACACGATATACGTGGTTAAAGCAGCCACTCAATGGCTTTAGTACTTCAAAACAAGAAGTAGTTTACAAAGGGATTATACCCTTAATGGAGCTCCCGCCTTGCTTCACTCTCACCACCTCACACTCACCTTGTTGCATCAACTTCACACTCTATGAAATGTGTGTAGAAATGGCCTCCTTTTATAGGCCAAAAGGGCTGCCCTCTCTCATGAGAGGCAGCCATGTGTAGCCACCCTTGTGTAGATAAGTCCAAATCGGACCCTCCAATCCGCCCATGTGTGGCCGCCCTTGAGAAGACAAGTCCGCTTTTGAATTCGGCCACCGGCCATTGACTTCCGACCAGCGGCCACCGGCCATTGACTACCGGCCACTGGCCAACCGGCGGTTGTTGTCAGACCACTTTCCGGCCGCCGTCCGGCCATAATATTCCGGCGGAAAGGAATATTCCGGCGATGGAAAAAAAAGTCTCGAGGGCTTCCGCCTCCAAGGCCCCTAAAGTTGCCCTTGATTTTTGACCGTGACAATTTTGGTTTTCGGCGAGTGATTTTCTTTCACGCACGATGGCTTCTCCTCATAATGGGGGCCTTACAAATGTGCGCTTTTACCACAGAAAATTACAAGGGTAAATCAGGCTCCATACTTAACAATCTCCCACTTGGAGACCGATCTCCAAACCAAACCTGTGACTGCTTTCTATCCTGGCTTCTTATCCTTGAAGGCCGATTGAAGATGAGCAAAAGCTCAACTTCTCCTTGTTGACCACCTTTGTAAACATGTCTGCAGGATTTTCACTTGTATGCACCTTTCCTAGCTTTTACTGTCCCTCTTCTTAAAGAGTGCGTATGAAGTGATATCTCACCTCAATGTGCTTTGTCCTTGAATGAAAGGCCGAGTTCTTCGCAAGATGGATAGCGCTTTGGCTATCACTGTACAAGACACAATTGTCTTGTTTGAATCCAAGCTCTTCTAAGAATCTGTGAAGCCACATAATTTCTTTGCTTGCCTCTGTCATTGCTACATACTCTGCTTCCGTGATAGAAAGTGAAACCACTTTCTGTAGCTTTGAAGCCAGCTTACTGTTGTGCCTCCAACCATGAACACATGGCCAGTAGTGCTTCTTCGAGTATCTTTGTCACCTGCCATATCTGCATCAGCATACCCTTCTAGAAAAATATCAGTTCCTCCAAAATACAAAGCATTTGTTGTTGTCCCTTTTAGATACCTAAGTATCCACTTCACAGCTTGCCAATGCTCTTTACCTGGGTTGTCCATGAACCTACTCACAACTCCCACTGCATGTGCAATGTCTGGCCTTGTCAGACCATAGCATACATTAGAGAACCTACCGCTGCAGCATATGGAACTTTAGACATATAGGCTATCTCCTCTTGTGTCTTTGGACACATATCCTTCGTTAGTTTAAAATGACCAGCAAAAGGTGTAGAAACTGGTTTTGCATTTTGCATTGCAAACCTTTCTAGTACCTTCTTGATGTAATCTTCTTGAGATAGCTTTATTGTCTTCTTCGTCCTGTCCCTTGATATTTTCATACCAAGTATCCTCTTTGCAGCACCTAAATCTTTCATTGAAAAAGATTTAGACAGCTCCTCTTTTAGGTCTTTGATGTCCTGCATGTTAGCACTTGCAAAACATGTCATCAACATACAACATTAGGATGATGAATTTCCCATCTCCCAAATTCTTCGTGTAGATGTAGTGATCCGAGTTGCATCTTGTGAATCCATGATCCAACATCCATCGATCAAACTTCAAGTACCATTGTCTTGATGCTTGCTTTAAACCATACAAGCTTTTCTTTAATCTACAAACCATTTTCTCCTTACCTTTTACTTCATACCCCTTTGGTTGAAGCATGTAGATTTCCTCCTCTAAGTCACCATGAGGGAATGCCGTATTTACATCCATTTGCTCGAGATTTAGATCATGAGCAACCACAAGGCTTAAGACAAGCCTAATTGAGTTCATTTTTACAACAGGATAAAATATTTCATTGAAGTCATATCTTTCTTTTGAGAAAACCCTTTTACCACAAGCCTAGACTTGTAGCTTTTCTTCCCACCTTCTTCTTCCTTCAGCTTGTACACCCATTTGTTTTGAAGTGCCCGCTTACCTTTAGGCAACTCAACCAACTCCCATGTCTGGTTGCGATGTAGTGATTCCATCTCCACTTACATGCTCTTCGTCCATTCTTCTTTGGATTCATGTTGCATAGCTTCTTCGTATGATTCCGGCTCTCCAGAATCTGAGATCAAGAGATGGTTGAAGGAAGGAACAAACCTTTCTGGAGGTCTACTTGCTCTTGTAGATCTTCGGGGAATAGGTTGAGGCTCTTCATTTGGTTGACGTTGTTGCACATTGTCACCGTTTGCAGTCCTTGAGTCTTCACCATCCTCAAGCTCCATGTACTCATCACCTGTTTCTTTTGTTTGTTTTCTTTCCAACTAATCTTTGTACATATTTTGCTCGTTAAAAATTATATCCCTACTCCTTAAGATTTTACCATCTTCAGGATTCCATAGGCGATACCCAAAGTCACCTTCTCCATAGCCAATGAAGAAACACTTTTTGGACTTTGCATCTAGCTTTGATCTTAGGCTTCTATCTATGTGCATGAAAGCCTCACACCCAAACACTTTGAGAAATGCATAATTCACCGGTTTACCTGTCCATGCCTCTTTTGGAACTCCCCCATCCAATGCCGTTGAGGGTGACCGATTGATTAAGTACACAGATGTACTTACAGCTTCCGCCCAAAGCTCAAGCGATAGGCCTGCATGTAGCCACATGCTTCGTGCTCGCTCCATGATTGTCCTGTTCATCCTTTCCGAAATCCCATTTTGTTGAGGTGTCCTTGGGGTTGTTCTTTGCCTCTGAATGCCATTGCTAGCACAAAAGCTTTCAAAAGCTTGGCTGCAATATTCGCCTCCATTGTCAGATCTGAGGCATTTAACCTTGGTACCTGTTTCATTCTCCACAAAGGGTTTCCACCTTTGAAATATGGAAAATACATCGGATTTATTCTTCATGACATAAACCCATGTTTTTCTAGTCGCATCGTCTATGAATGTTACATAGTACAATGAGCCACCAAGTGATGGTGTACTTGCAGGACCCCAAACATCAGAATGAACCAACTCAAGTTTTTTATTTTTTCTTTCATTTCTTGATTTTTGAAATTTTACCCTCTTTTGTTTACCATAAACACAATCTTCATAGAACTCTAAGTCCACTTCTTTCAAACCTGGTAGAAGCTTCTTTGTTTGAAGGATTTGCATTCCTTTGGCACTCATATGCCCAAGTCGGTAGTGCCACACCGCACTGTCAACTTCTGCAGTTGCTCCACAAGATGAAGGTTGCGTGCTAACAGTACACAAGTAAAGTGTACCGACTTTTTCTCCCTTGGCAACCACCAAAGATCCCTTTGAGATCTTCCACCGTTTGTTTCCGAATGCAATGTTGTGACCTTCATCGTCCAATTGTCCTGTAGAGATCAAATTTTTGCGAAGAGAAGGAACATGCCTAACATCTTTAAGCTTCCATTCATTTCCGTTAGCAGTTTTGACAGAAACTGTACCTTTGCCGACAATCTCATAAGCTTCATCATCTCCCAAGTATACATACCCAAAATTACCTTTGGTGTAGTCATGGAAATGTTGCTTGTGTGGTGTCGCATGGAATGAAGCCCCGAAATCTACTATCCAGGAATTAGACACATTGTCTAATGAGAGAATTAGAGCATCTTGCTCTTCTTTACCTGCCACATTGGCCTCCGATGTTGGCTTGTTGTCTTGAGACTCTGTCTCCTTCTTCTTCTTGGACCAGCAATCCTTCTTGACGTGGCCCTTCTTGCCGCAGTTCCAACATTCAAGAATTGACTTTGTGTGTGACTTGCTCCGCCTTGAGCGATCACGACCCTTTTGGTTTTTGAACCTTTCCTTAGGCCTTCCTCTTGTTTCCACTGACAATGCAACACTTGATGATTCTCCTGTGCTTCTCCTTCGTATTTCCTCTCTTAGGAGAACACCCACAACATCATGAAACTTAAGAGTATTTGTACCAGAGATAGAATTACTTATAGCCATCACAAGGCTGTCCCAACTATCCGGTAGAGATGATAGTATAAGGAGAGCTCGCACTTAGTCATCGAAATTGATTTTCACCGATCGAAGTTGACTTAGGTTTGTGTTAAAGTCATTTAGGTGTTCTGCAACTGAACCATTCTCTGCCATCTTTAAATTGAACAATCGCTTCATAAGAAATACCTTATTGGATGCCCATGGTTTCTTGTAGAAGTCATCAAGTGACTTCATCAATTCCTCCGTGGTCTTCATCTCCGAAACATTGAAGGCCACCATTGACGCCAAGCTTAACCGGATTGTTCCCAGGGCCTTTCGATCAAGGACAATCCATGCTTCATCTGCCATCGTTGCGGGCTTCTTTTCAAGACCGCCTAGTGGCAAATAGAGGTCCTTTTGGTAGAGATAGTCTTCAATCTGCATCTTCCAATGTTGGTAGTTTTTGCCATTGAACTTCTCAATCTTGAGCTTCCCTTCCCCCGCCATAACTCCCACTCAATTCAAGGAATCCTTTCCTTGAGATAATTTAGTTACGAGAAAATCTTGCTCTGATACCAGTTGTTAGGAAATAAGACGTAGCTAAATAGATAATTGAGTAGATTACTTAATGGAGAGAGACAAATTTACATACACGAGATTATAGAGTAGAGAGAGAGAGAGAGAGTACACATGATATACGTGGTTCATCCAATGTGGGCTACGTCCACGGGAAAGCAGCCACTCAATGGCTTTAGTACTTTAAAACAAGAAGTAGTTTACAAAGGGATTATACCCTTAATGGAGCTCCCGCCTTGCTTCACTCTCACCACCTCACACTCACCTTGTTGCATCAACTTCACACTCTATGAAATGTGTGTAGAAATGGCCTCCTTTTATAGGCCAAAAGGGCTGTCCTCTCTCATGAGAGGCAGCCATGTGTAGCCGCCCTTGTGTAGATAAGTCCAAATCGGACCCTCCAATCCGCCCATGTGTGGCCGCCCTTGAGAAGACAAGTCCGCCTTTGAATTCGGCCACCGGCCACCGGCCATTGAATTCGGCCACCGGCCACCGGCCATTGACTTCCGACCACCGGCAACCGGCCATTGACTACCGGCCACCGGCCAACCGACGGTTGTTGTCCGATCACTTTCCGGCCGCCGGCCGGCCATAATATTTCGGCGAAAAGGAATATTCCGGCGAGGGAAAAAAAAGTCTCGGGGGCTTCCGCCTCTGAGGCGCCTAAAGTTCCCGTTGATTTTTGACCGTGACAATTTTGGTTTCCGGCGAGTGATTTTCTTTCACGCACGATGGCTTCTCCTCATAATGGGGGCCTTACAAATGTGCGCTTTTATCATAGAAAATTACAAGGTTGATCAGGCTCCATACTTAACAAAAACGGGCCGCCTGCGGGCTGTGTACAGAGCACGCGAGAGAGAGAATGAGGGTGGGGTGAGGTGCTGAGGGAGGGGAGAGGGGATAGGGGGGTGGTGTGTGGTTGTGTATGGCCGAGAGCGCGTGAGGCGAGTGTGGGCGAGCACGAGGCTCGGAGGCCCGTAGCCGACACAGGGCAAGACAATGGGGGGGGAATGTAGTCAACGAGAGAGAGAGAGAGAGAGAGAGAGAGAGAGAGAGAGAGAGAGAGAGAGAGAGAGGGTGGGGGTGAGGTAGAGAGAGAGTTTTTTTAAGGGGTACGGGACCGTTTCTAAGAGAGGGTGAGAGAGAGCTAGATTCAGGGCTAGGTGAAGATAGGGGGGAGGAATATAATGTAGCGGCCCGCCGGGCTAGGGTGTGGACAAGTAGAGAGAGAATGAGAATCTTTGAAAGAGGGAGAGAGAGAGTATACCATATCTGTGAGACGGCCCGCCGGCGCTAGGGTGTGGACAAAGGCTTAGGCGTCTCATGTGCCTACCCGGCCGCATGATGCAGCGGTGGAGCACAAGAGACATGGAATATTTGGCGGCGCCGAGCAGTAGGAGAGAGAGCTCGTCTTTTGGTGATAATGGAGGGGTGTGGCCAAACTGGCGGCGCCCCGCTAGTGGTTACCTAGGGGGGGGGGGGGGGAGGTATTGGTGAATGGTAAAGAATGTTTTTTTTCTTTCTCGGTAATGGGCCTTCTTTTCCTTCGTGTGTGGTTCTCACGATCATGGTTTCGAAAACCGCCCATCAGTATGTGCAATACTGCCTGTAGTGGAAACGGAGGCCGAAATGAGCCCGAGTCAGAAATCTGAGAAGACTAAGCTGGATGAGCTCCCCTGAAATTTTTGCCGACCTGCGAAGCTTGCCAAAGCTCACTAAAATCGGAGAAAGTGAGCAGGCGTGTGCTAGAGCTGCTCACGACTAAGCCCGAGAGGACGCAGCCTGCTCTAATACCAATTGTTGGAATTAGGGTTTCAAGAAAACACACACAGCTTGGAGAAGACAAAGGAAGCTAAAGGCACACAATAGAGAGTGTATTATTTAGTTTGCAATGTAAAGATAGGTAGCCCTAGAAAGAATGGGCGTGTATACAATGTACGGGGGAAAAAACCTCCTAAAGAGGGAAAAAATCCCCCAGCATTCCTAAGTGTGTTCACACACATCACTACCACATGTATATGTTAACAGGGTTCCTACAGGTGGTCTGGTGCAGTCCCATTGCATTGGCATCCTGTTTTCAAGTGTATGGAGGAGTGAATGAGAGATTTTTCTCTTCAATTTTGCACGTGGGAGAGTCTATGGAATCTCTAAGGTTTCCATGGATGTGTGTGTGCGTAACATTTAATGGCCTAGTATCTTGTATGTAGCGGAAAATAGCATGAACATAGTGAGCATTTCATTAGAATAGATTCCTAATGAGACTAACAAGAGTGCTTGGGTGGAGAGAGAACCAAAAAGCATAACACCTAGTTAGATAGCATGAACAATACTTCAAAAGAAAGAGAAATTAAGCAATTGACAACAATTGAGGACCGGATTTGCATGGAGCCAGTCCCCGTCCAAAAGGCTTTGTATTATGATTTCTCCCATCAAGAGAGACATTTTACAATACAATTCTTTGTGTTCCTTCAATACTAGCTAGTGCAATGAAGATGGAAACTTCATGCACTAAGCAAAACACTTATCAAACACAAAATCAATTCCCTCATGGTCTGAGATCCAAGACCTCACACAAATTCGAAGATGGTGAGAGCTAGTGGGGTATGAGAGTAGATTGAGAGGAAGAAGGAGTATTCTTACGAGAAATATGTACATCTCCTCACATAATCACTCATATTAGCATAGCTTAGCTTAGTAATTAGCATGGTAGAGGAGATGAGCATGTATTGAAGCTTGGCTCTTGGCTGGATTTGCATCACAAAGCCAAGAGTCGTTGATGTAGGCCTCCCTTCTCACAAGCTTGGAGTAGGTGGTAAGCTTTCCATTAAAGCTTGAGAAGGAGAGAGAGTCTTCTTTGCTTCACACATGAGATTGTGTGAGTGTGTGTGTGATAATGCCTTGCAAAAATCATCCCCCTCTCTCTCTTGGTCGACCCCCCTTACTAATTACTCATGCTAGAGCCCTATTGGACCTCCCCAGCCTCAGCCAATGGAAATTAACAGGCATAAGTGATAGCCTTCTGACATGTGTCCCCCTTTCCCCTTTTGTGAGAGCTTTAGGTAATTATTTAATTCAACTAAACTCTCATTGGACCCCTTTGCTTCCTGGCCAATAGGAATTAGGCAAGCCATTGGGCTGCTGAATTCTCATTGGTCCCCTTAGGAGACTGTCCAATAGTCTTCTAGAGAGCTTAATTCCTATTGGTTCTTCTTTTAAGTGTTTTTAAATTAATTAAACTAGATTTACTCTAGCCTAATTCTCATTGGTTCACCTTCATGGCCATCCAATAAGATTTGAGTACAGCTTGTGGGCATCTGGCCTAGGGAGATGACATGTGTTCCTCTTTCCCCTTGTGTACAAAGGGAGATTGTGTGTGTGTGTGTGTGTGGGTGTTTCTCTCTCATGCCCTACTCCTTGGGCTCGCCCCCTCCTATGTAGGGCTTGACAAAGACTTTTTGGGAGACACACAAAGCATCCAATTCCCCTAATCTTTGACCTTTGGACACAACCTTTGAATTTTGGAACCTTAGCATTTTGGAAGTCTTAATGGGCTAAACCTTAGGGTCTTTTGAGACCATTGTTGCACATAGCTCTTTTGCAAATGCCCCCCCCCCCCCCCCTTTGGATCCCTATTTTCCCTCCTTTGGATCCCTAATGTGTGACTGGTCTGCTAGCTTAACCAATATTCTAGCTTTTTCTCCCCTGACACTTCCCCATATTAAATGATTAGTTTAACATGAGAAAATCATTTGGGAGAATTAGAGATTGATTGTTATGACAGTGTGCTACTCCAAAGAGTCCAACAGACTGGAGTTTGGTGAAGGTTTGGCAATGGTTTGAGAGAGGCCTTTTGTGACTAGAGTTTATGAGTTTTAGATGGTTTCTTGTATATTTTGGTCACCATCAAGTGTGATTTCAAGTGTTGATCAACTCGGCTCATCTTCTAGTGTCTTCGGGCAGGCAAGGGCTTGTAGGTCGAGGTGTTTGGATTTCGAATAGGGATTGTGGGGAGAGTTTTCATTGAGATCTTGAGTGATGGTGTATGTGGGCTGGAATTTAAGTAAATTCCTTGTGTTGTGTTGAGTTGTCTCGGTGTGTGAGTGTGCACACGATGTCTTTTTCTCCATCAACGTCTTCGTGCAAAGCACAAAGGCAACACGTATCGCAAACACTACACGAGAAACAAATCCCACTACTTGACAACCAGATGGCTACATCGACTCATGAACAACCAAACCTTTAGCGGCTTCCCAATGTCATTGCAAGACATACATATTTCTATTTTCTAGGACTACAGTATCGGCAACGATATCTGCTGGGGCTTCGAAGTACGCCGATATTTTTCCAGTGGATGATCGACATTAGATTACTTGATCCCTAATACTTTCCTTGCCTGGCACAAATACGTTGAGACTCAAACCAAATGTTTTGGCATCCCAGACTTTGGCACACCTTGCCTAGGCAATATTGAATAGGTGCAAGCCAAGCTTTGTATCGACGAAATTTGAATCACAAACAAAATTTTATATATCAATGTGTTCGCCTTGTTGCACTCGCCAACAATTGAAACTACTCAAAGTCGCAAGGTACTTCTCCTAAACCAACAGTGGGCTATTTCCCCATTGCCATGCTTAGAATATGGGATAGAATAGTCAAGAATAATGTGTACCACTCTTTTCATTCAATTCCTCCTGATGATTTTCATGATGTATTTGGGAAAATTTTATGTAATAACCCCCATCATATTCGTATAATGTTTGATAATTACCACAAACCACAAATGTCCCCTAACTTTAGGGGCATATGTGTTGGAGATCAGTGGGATAAGCAATCCCCATATCTCTTTGACCACCTATCAGAGGAACGGGCAGAGATCCATGCATAAGAACACATACCAATCACCAATCTTACCCTACCCGATCATTGGTATGAATTCCACAAGCCGCACTTCTCTTGTCATGAGTACGGCCCATGGATGTGTTAGGAATCGCAAGACACTCATCCTGAATGGAAAGAAATGACTTTCATAGCCGCATGCGACAACTGGGAGGCCAAAGTTTACTGTATCTATGGTGAAGCAAAACCAAAGCAGAACCAATGTAAATAACCTCTTTTGTCATTTTATATGGATTTCTAGTGTTACGAGAATAAAATTTTCAATTTTTGTCTATGCCTCTTCCAATCTTTTAGCTCTTTCTTTGGAATTATCTTTTTGTTTGATCTACAATAGCAGATGTGTAATAATTTTTGCAATTATTTTACATGTTGTCTACAAATCACTCCACTACGGTTGTAAAATTACCCAAAAAAATTTCCTACCGTTAAATACCCAGTAGGTGAAAATCCATATAAGTTAAGCTCCAAAATCAAAGATAACATTTATGCATCTACTGATGGTTGTTGGTTAACATTCCTACCACCTTGACACAAGATATTCCAGCCTCTCTCACTAGATAAACATAAAAAAGGTATTTAAAATTTACCTTTTCGCTTTATTGTCTCTACATTGAAGCACATAAGTATCGTTTATTAATGCATTCACACTGCAAGCAATCACTAATGGGAAAATATATTATATATATTGGGGTGATGAACACTTCTCTAACCTTAAATCCTCTCATTATCAGCTTCAATTTGTATTAAACAAGATTCATATTTTCATTCTACTAAATTGAAACTCATTCCTACCTTAGACGTTACGTGACATTGCTATTCTTTTTTACGTATTTTAATTGACATAAATTGATTTTGCTTAAGCAAGATGACACATTGTTTAATCACATAGCAGATTATTAGCACAAAATTGACACATTCTCGATTTGTTAACTATACTTTGATGCAAGTTTGATAGTGGTAGCCCTCTCCTACTTGTATCTCTCTCCACCCACACACTGATACATGCTTTTTTAGATGAACTATTTTCTCCAGCCATTTATCACATTCTGGCTTAAGCTTCTACTAAATGGAATTTTTATTGACATCATATAATATCAAGCTATAACATGAGCTCAATTCACTTGGGATGATTGTCAACATTCGATACATACTTTAGTAGTCCAACCTACTCCAATTTGGTACTAGGTAAGTATTTTGTAAGTTTTATACCTTGTCTAGTCCATTGGTCATGTGCACACAAATTTGCCGATTTTGGTAGTGTAAATGTTCATTCTAGTGTAGATTTGCTGATTTAGGCAACACCAACTATACGTACATCCGCTAGTTTAGGCAACACAAGTGAAAATTCCCCGATTTAGATAGCACGCCAACAAACTGTAGACTCACTAGTTTAAACAATATTAAGTGTAGATCCACCGATGTAGCCAGCACAAGTGCAGATTTGCTGATTTAGACAGCACAAAACTAAATGCACGCCAGTTTAGGTAGCATTAGTGCAGATCCATTGATTTAGGCATCACAACTCATTGGCATAGATTCGCCGATTGAGGCAACACAGATCACAAAATCATGCTGCAATGGATGGCTACCACTGTCCCTATAATATGATTTTGTTAGCCGAGGTATGTAATTTCAATCATTTGGATTTAGAATTGGATTTGGACTTGGTATATGATGATATCTTGTCGCAACAGTGTTTGCAATTTATGAGAATTGATTTATTAAACGATGAGTGTGACCAATGATATTTTGATCCATCAGGGTATGACATGTATTGCTTATTCAAGTGGTGTTGGACACGAGAATATGTAGTATGTGGATGAAGATATGCCTAAGAAATGTTGTTTAATTTTATGAATTTTTTCTTTCAATATGTGATACTTGTGACATAAACTACTAACCATTTTTTTTGACAAGTATGGTTTGCAAATTATTATCTTTGCAATTGAGGACAATTGTATTCTAACGGAGAGGTATGTAATGGAAATTGATATTTTGTTATTTACTGCATCTGACAAATGAGGAAAGTATGACCAAGCTATGGGCTACATGAACGAATATCACATTTATGGACATTTTATTATTTAAGTGCTCTTTATGAGCTATGGCCATTTAATGTCATGTTGTCCAGTATGTATTCACTTTGAACATTCAAGAAACTTATAAATAAATATGTGCAAGAGAAAAATGCTCACTCTTTCACAGGGGGAGATTGCACCCAGTGCATGTGTCTATTCTTCTCTCCTTTCCTCTCTTCTCTCTCGTCGAGCCGGTGTAGCACTCTACTCTAGGAGGTGCACCTGCACATGATTTCTCTTGTTCTCTCGCTCTCTACCTCTCTCGTGTTAGATTTGCTATGTATTCTATGCATACACAATTGTGCAAGTATGTGGATCTTATGATTTTATCATCAATTATGTGCTATTTGTATGTTTTGCAAGGCTCTCTATGCCTTCGATTGTAGCAGTTTGCATATCTCTGAGTTGAGTAGAAAACCTTGGTGGTGGATGATTTTTCATGGTTCACTAAAGACTCTGAAGATATCTCTGATAAGACCACCTTGGTGGCTTAGTGTAACTTATCCCTTTTTGTCCCTGGTCGGGTCTTTCAAAATTCAGGTCTTTGTGACCCTTTGGTCTATGGGTCTATGGAAACTAGCTTTGGGTACCCCAAAATTTTGAAATTAGAAAACCATAAAAATTTGTCCTATTTCTCTCAAACGTTTATATTGGATTTACTTGAATCAATTTTGAGTTGTGTAGCAAAAATTAGAGCAATTTTGGTGAACTGCACTTGAAACTACACTCAAAACAGTCTCAAGACTAGGATACATGAACTTTAGCTTGTATTTTGGTCTCTAGAGCGTATTTTTATCTCAAAATTGATATATAAGATATACTCAAGTATATCTACAGGCTCATCAAGTCAAATACCCCCACTATGAAGAGGTACATGGATCACGATCCACGACTCCTTGTCAAATTTTGACAGTAGTTAGACAAGGTCATCTATAGGCTCTGTCTCAAATTTTACCAATTTTTGAGGTTGGGGGACATGGATCACGATCCATGTTCCACCACATCTATACTTGATCTCTAGAGGGCTTGTTACACTCTATGTCCACAAACTATATCTCAACTTTTTTGAATTTGGAATTGTTTTGATAGATCAAAAGCAAAATCCTAGGTCTATTGATTCAGTATTTCGTTTTGATTTGTTTTCTTTTCAAAATTGCACTTGGGGATATTTTCCCTTGCATATGCACTACAATCTGGAAAAAATTCAGGTAAAGTTGTCACCATGGGGACATGGTTCGCAATCCATGTTTGGAGGCCAAATTGAGTTTTCTTGGTACCATTAGGATCAACATGATTACTAGGTGCTATGGTATTAAAAATTTTAGGTTTGGACCTCTGGATTGGAAGTTAGGTCAATTTTGCACTTTCTTAGAGTACTTGGGCAATTGTGGGATTTTGACTTGGGAGTCCAAATGAGATAAGACTTTTGGATTAGGCTAGAAATAGCATGTAGATCAAAGTGGTTGGGTTTTGGTACCAAAATTTGGGAAAGGCACATGGATCGCAATCTATGTTTGGAGAGATTTTGACCCCAAATTTAAAGATTAATGTATTTCTAGGCTATCCCTATTTTTTTTTTTGTATTTGGACAGTGAAACCCTACGTCTATTTTAGCAATTTTTGGCTGTTTGTTGTTTTATGCCCTTTTGGTCTTCTTTTTGGATTCTTTTTGCAATCTTTTTTTGGGAAGTATTGTTTCTAATAGTCTTTGCTATAGATTGGAAAAGTCTCTGCCAAAAAATCTCAGATGGGGTACATAAATCGTGATCCATGTTCCATCACTTATGGACTTGGGAATTGGCCAATTGATAAATTATGATGTTATTAGCCTATCCCCAAAATCTTTTTGAAGTTGGATCAGTTTTGGTCAACCAAAAGTGAAATCTTGGATCTGCTTTGGTGGTTTTTGACAATCTCTATTTTTGGTCTTTTTGATCTCTGTTTTGCCAATGTATCTTTTGGCAAAAGTGTCTGTCTAAGTCTTAGCTACCTACTATTCAAATCTCAACCAAAAACTATGACAAGGTACATGAATTAATCTCTATTTTTGGTCTTTTTTGCCAATGTATCTTTTGGGAAAAGTGTCTGTCTAAGTCTTAGCTATCTATTGTTCAGATCTCAACCAAAAACTATGCCGAGGTGCATGAATTGCGATCTATGTTTGACCTCATTTTCACATTATACTTGGTTGGCAGGTAGTCTATGCTATTTTGAAGATGCTCCCTAAAACTCTCTGAATTTGGATCACAAAAAGTTGAATTTTCTCAAATTCTAGTCGAATGGACTAGCTTCTGGTAAATTTTCACAATTTCCTTGATTTGAGTGTGATTTTGGTTTCAATTTGATCCCAAACTTTGGTATCAGTTGTATAAAGTTAATATCTATCAATTGGTCTCACTTTTGCCTAGTTCTGCTCAGGGGTACATGGATCATGATCCATGTTCCTCTACAAATTCCACTGAAACCTATCAAATTGTTTCCTAAGGCCCTTGGGTACCAACTTTTTGAGTTTGGATTAAATTTTAGGTTTTTACCATCAAATTTTCAAGTTATGGTCATTTTTGCCCAAAATATGGTTTTCAACCTTTTTTGCCTTGATCTTTCAACCCAATTTGATGGCGAGAAGTCCTACTTACCCTACTCCTATGTGTTGGAGATAAACATGAAACAAATATGAACAAAACAATGAAAGTTTGAGTCGCAACGGAAAATGGTACAACACTTTGAAAGTAATGAGAAAATTGAAGAATAATTGCTTTGGCTATCTCACTCACAACTCTCCTTACCTCTCGAGAATAGATCTAGCAAGTCCCCAACTTTTAGACTACTCTATCAAGTACTAAACCCCCAGCTTAGCTACTTTGTTGCTAGTGTTAATGGAATGGAAGGACTAATCTCTAGAAAACAAAACTCAAAGTATGCACTAGGTCACTCACACCCAAGGATCATTCATCAACAATGACACCAATGTTGGTAGGTTGCCACGATGGACGTTTGTAGCATAGCTATCTAGCACTAACATAATATATCAAATACTCAGTGAAGTTACTTGGATGGGGCATGAAGACTCTTTGAGGTTGTCAATCCTCAAGAAGTGAACCTAAAAAGCAAACACATCAACTCAAAAAGCAAATCACCACTCTTTAATCGAAAATTCTGCCTATGTCTTATCTTATTGCTCTAGGGCATCACGTCATTTTGATGACTAAACATACTCGAATCATCACAGAACTTTAAGAGAAGCTATATTATGTCTAAGGGGACAAGTCTACAAAGTCTGGTCACAATCTGACAAGGTACCAAAATCACAATCTATCATGTACTAGATCATAAAAACAACAACAAAACAACCCAAACAAGTTGCCCTAAGGTCTAATAACACTTTCCTATTGTCAAAATGTCAAAAATAGTGACTTGATCACTCAAGCCTGAAGGTTAGGCTCAAAAACATGTGGTCGCAAACCACAACAGATCTTGGAATGCTTACGCTTGAAAGATATACGTACATATAACTTCTTTTCTCCCAAGGACAAGCCTCCTTTCTATACTAAGGTTATTGCATTTTATATATAGGGCTTTCTAAATGGATAATGGCCGTCTCACATGAGCCTTTACACATCTCATCAAAGAATTACAACTTAAGGAATTAAATTGCTACTCTGGGATCAAATTTACACATAGTGTAGCTACACCAGCTTGAAAAAATAACAGAGTACAAATATACAAGAAATGTGATGTCTGGCTAGGTGGACGCCCGTATGCTGAACCGGCCAAACTCTTAGGACCACTAGGGTACTTTTTCCCTCACTAGGAGGTTTTCCCCCCCGTGCATTGTATGTACGTCCATCACTCTAGGGCTATCTTATCTTTTTATTTTCTTACTAAGAAATATACTCTTTTCCATGTGCCTTGAGCTTCTTCATCTTCTCCAACCTTTGTGTACATCCATGCGACCCTAACTTTGATAAATGGTATCAGTAGGTCACGCATACTCCTGATAATGTTACCAAAACCCCTTCACTCATATTCTTAGACCTCTAAGAGCTTTGGTGAGCATCATTATGTTGACTAATACAAACTCATTTTAGCCTCCATTTCAACTACTAGCAGTACTGCAATTTCGCCTTTTTATGCAAAGTTTTTTTTCAGTGCAATTTTTTGCAGAACTCGTTCTTTACAATCCTCTTTGGGTTGTGCTATATAGCACATGTTAGTCTTACTTAATTTTCCCTCTTTTGGATAGTTTTTACATTAAGTGGTCACTCGCCATGGTTGACAACAACACGGATGCTTTTGAAATGTTTACTGCTAAGGATAAATTAGATGGGGATAATTATCCAATGTGGGATTACATGATGATGCATGTTCTTCTTTCAAAGGGCATATGGAATGTTGTGCAGGGTATTGACATACATCCACCTTCTGTGGATATAGACTCCATTGAGGATGTGCAAGTATCTAGCAGATCTGTTACTGCTAGAGTTGCTTTGTATACAAATGAGAAATCTCGTTGGGATGTTACAGATGCACAAGTTCATGCATTGATTGTATTATCTATGAAGAGCACTATTACCCCTCACAATTGCTCAACAAAATGATCAAAACAGGTTGTGATAGTCTAGCACATCTTTGCAAGTTGCAGTGAGGTAAAAACTACATTGCTTCATAAAGAGCTAGACTCTACGATTATTTAAGAAGAAAATGACATGGACATTTTTCTTACTCGTCTCAAGGATATTAATGAGAAACTCATTTCTATAGGTGAAGTCATTTTTGACCATATACTTGTATAAATTGTTATAGATGCATTGCCACCGACTTTTGCTTCTTCTTGGAGACTTTTGACCCAAGAAATACTTAAGCAGTAAATTTTGATGCATTATGCACATTGCTATTATAGGAATCAATTTCAAGGAAGAACATCGTCAAACAATGGGCGGTTGAATGAGGGTTGAACAAGCTTTTGTTGTTGCTCAAAGACGAGGTGGTAATTATAGTAGCCACTTCTTGTGGTTCTTCTATAAGTAGTAAATCACCTGTGTCTAGTGCTTCTACTGGCTGGCAGCAACTCATCTAGGAATCATAGTAAAAAAGTCAAGAAGAATATGCATTGCCATTATTGCAAGGCTAATGATCACTTGATAAAATTTTTCCTAAGTTGAAGGTGAAAGAAGCCAAGAAGAAAGAGACTAGATCTTCTACCATTGTAGCTATTATAGAATCTTTTATAAATGGATATTGTGATGATGATGTAGATGCAAAATGGGAATTTAGTGTAGAGTGTACTTATGATCCTTTTGTCCATGGTGCATGTATGTCAATTGCTATAGAGTCACATGTTTGGTACTTTGATAGCAGTGCTACAAAGCACATTACTTTGCATCATGCCTTATTTACCTCTCTCAAGAATATCCCTCTTGGGAATACGGTCAACTATGTCAAAAATGCATCTTATCTAGTCAAGGAAGTTGGAAAGATTGTGCTAACTACTGCAAATGGTAGTTTTTTCACACTTGTTGATGCACTTTACATATCAAGAATAAAAATGAAACTTTTATCTATGTTTGCACTTGCAAGCTTTGGTCTTGTTGTTGAATTTGTTGATGACAGATATCCACTTCATGATTGTAGTCTAAGTGATGAAAGTGTTGCATTTGACATTTGTGCCGTGGACTATATAAGCTCACTTTGCATGACAACTGTGGAAAAAAAAATTGCAAGCGCAGTTGTGGATTCAAAAACTCTTTCAGATGAAAAACTTTGGCATAAATGTTTTGGGCATCGGAATTTTTCTAGTTTATCGTGTTTGCAAAAATCTAATATGGTGGCTTTTTTGCTACCTCTTGAAGCAAATTCTAAGCATGTTTGTGAAGGCTATAATTTGAATAAAATACCACATTCAAAGTTTCCAAAGGATGGATTAGTAAGGGTTACATGGAGGTTACAACTTGTGCATAGTGATGTTTGTGGGCCTATGCAAACTCCATCCTTACATAATTACCTATACGTTGTGACTTTCATTGATGATTACTCTAGGCATACATGAGTGTATCCACTTAAAACTAAGCTCAAAGTGTTCACATGCTGCAAGTAGTTTTTGAAAATATCTATGAATGTGATATGGGCACCTCCATTCAAATCGAGTGAGGGAGTATATGTCTTATGAGTTTAATACATTTTTGGCTAGTCCTGGGATAAACACCAACGTATAGTGTTGTGTACACCTCATCATAATGGAGTTGCCAAAAGAAAAAATTGGTCACTTATGGAGATGGCATGATGCATGGTCAAGAGTCAAGATGAGCATGCATTGAAGCTTGGCTCTTGGTTGGATTTGCATCACAAAGCCAAGAGTTGTTGGTGTAGGCCTCCCTTCTCACAAGCTTGGAGTAGATGATGAGCTTTCCATTAAAGCTTGAGACGGAGATAGTCTTTTTTACTTCACACATGAGCTTGTGTGAGTGTGTGTGTGTGTGATAATGCCTTGCAAAAATCAGCCCCCCCCCCCCCCCCTCTCTCTCTCTCTCTCTCTCTCGTTCGACCCCTCTTGTTGATTGCTCATGTTGGCATCCCATTGGCCCCTGTAAAGCTTAGCCAATCATAAATTAGAGGCATAATTGCTAGTCTTGTGAAATGTGTCCCCCTTTCCCCTTTTGTGAGAGCTTTAGGTATTTAAATAATTCAATTAAAATCTCATTGGACCTCTTAGTCTTCTGGCCAATAGGAATCAGGCAAGCCATTGGGCTGCTTAATGCTCATTGGACCCCTTGGTAGACTGTCCAATAGTCTTTAGAGAGCTTAATTCCGGTTCTTTTATCAAGTGTTTTTAAACGAGTTAAACTAAATTTACTCTAGTCTAATTCTCATTGGTCCACCTCTATGGCCATCCAATAGGATTTGAATGCACCTTGGGGGCAATTGGGCTAAGAACCTGACATGTGTCCACTATGCCCTTTGTGTATAGGGAGCTTGGAAGAGTGTGTGTGTGTGTGTTTCTTTCTCATCCCCTACAAAAATGGCTTGCCCCCTCCTTGATAGGGATGTGGGAAGACTTTTGAGTCTTCCCACAAGCATCCAAATTTCCCTAAGGCTTGACCATTGAGCATTTCATTTAATTTTGGAAGCTAAGCTTTTTGGAAGTCTTAATGGGCTGAACCTTAGTGTCTTTGAAGCCCATTGATGCACATTTCTCTTTTGCAAATGGTCCCTCTTTGGATCCCTACTTTCCCTCCTTTGGATCCCTACTGAGATCGGTATGCCATCCTTACCAATATTCTAGCTTTTCCTCCCCTTGTACTTCCCCATACTAAATGATCAGTTTAACATGAGAAAATCATTTAGGAGAATTAGATATTAGTTATTATGACATAGCTTTGGATATGAAGCCTCAATTTACCAATCAAGTGATTAATGATTCAAGGAGAAAGAGTGTCTGTTGAGCCTAAAGAGTGTCTGTTGCTCCCTTCTTCGATACATATGATTGTTTTGTGGAGCACGATTGTCTTTAAGACTCTCTTGAATAGCCTTGGCGAGATCTGCTAAAATCATCTCAGATATCTTTGGCTCCTTAGCAATAGGCTTTAGGGTCATTGGCTGATGCCCTGATGCTTGCGAGCTAATAGATTTAAGCTCAACAGACACTCTTTCTCCCCTAATGAATCTATCAAGCAATTGACTATTATTGAAGCGCTCATTTGGATTACAACGAGAATTCAAATGCTTCAAGCGACTAATAAAGTCTCTCACCTGTTGGGGTATAGGCGCCTGTGCCTTGCCCGGCCGCCCAGAGTCTGGGCGTCCACTGACTTGTATACCTTATACATAGCATAAGTGTATAGGGGGCTGCTCACTCTTGGAGTCTCCCCACCCACATCATGTGTGTCTCCTTCTCTCTCTCTCACTCTCCGTCTGTGGTGCTCCCCGATCCCCTTCAATTGGTATCAGAGCGTAGGTGCGGAGGGAGCGCGTATGTGCACAGTCACGATGACAGCGGAGAGCCAGTTTCATTCCCGAAGTCGCGTCCGCGCGCGCACTTTCAAGAGTGCAAACAGGGTTTCGACTTCGGCATCGGCAAATTCAGCTTTCCGAGAGCGTTTCCACCGGGTGTTTTGGTGTTTTACCCCCTTTTCGAAGCCATTCGAGCCATCAAAAAATTCATTCGAGCTACGGTTGAGGAGCTGCATTTTTCAGCCCTCTTTTGGCAGTTTATGCTGCGTTTTTGGGTCGAAATGGAGGTTTTTGGCATAGCTTTCACACCTGGACTCGGATACATGTGATCCAGGAGTCTACCTTGGGGTTTTGGCACGCTCCGGACGCACTCGTCATATCAGAATTTTAAAATTCTGAACGCTGAATTTTCTGCAGCAGCAGTTGTTTATTGTGTGTCGAGGATTCCACACATGGTTTGCTCGCAGATGTGAGAGTGATATTTGCTGCAAGTTTCCTCACAGGTGGGAGGATACGATGTATGCCTTATGTGGTTTGATGCTCAGGGAGACTAATGTGATTGCATTTTGAGCTCGGCAATGTATGCCTCGAGCATGTTTGTTGGCAGTCACAGGTAGAGCAGATATTTGTGTACTAGATTTGCAGGTGTTTGTAATGATGAATGCAAAGTGTGGAGATTTGGTGCATGCATTTGGAGTACGGTTTGATGCGCTTTGGTTGCTCATGTTTTTGAGAGTGCAGTTAGTTTGGTTATTGGTTTTGTGGCCGTTTTACTGACGAAACTCTGGTGAAATTTTCCCAGGAGTTTTATGCGCATCATTTATGCGATCTAGGTAGAGATTGCGGGTTGCACTCAGCATTTGCGTGCGGTGTTCTCTGCAGGTGGGAGATTTATGCGTGTGTATCCATCGATACCGCACATTGTGGGCTTGGTGATTAGCTCACGGGTTTGACAGGCGTACAGTTATCTTGGCACACTCACAGGAGTGAGTATTGTGATGTATGCTTGTGTGGCTACGAGCTAGGTAGCCGGATTCGAGCACTACTGGCTTGAGGTTTTTCAGCAGGTTTCAGCTACAGGTTTACAAGTTTACAGGCAGGTTTGAGGGCTTATTTGGGTGCTGAATTTTCAGCCATTGTTTCCTCTTTGCAGGTGTCCATGTATGGCTCAGTTGTAGGCTGATCTGGGACACGTTTATGACTTGTTTATGCAGTTGTTTAAGGGCTGAATTTTGGGGCTGATTTGCAGCCATATTTTACAGCCATATTTGCAGACTTTTGTTGATGCGATTCGAGCCAGTTTAGGGCTGATTTGGTTGACATTTGCTACTCATTGTTGGTTGCTCTTTTGCGAGCATTATGGCTGATTTTTCATTTGACTTCCAGCGTTATGGTCTGGCACAGTTTGATGGTGTAGATTTTGTTGCTTGAAAGGAACATATGCTTGTTGCATTGACAGATTTGGGGCAGGATAAACCCTTGCGTGGTTTATCGGCAAAGCCCAAGTCTATGAGTGATGATGATTGGCAGGATCTTGATGAGTTAGCCATGTCTACGATTCATCTGCATCTGGTTGAGTCTGTTGACTGACAGGTCTCGAGAGAGACTACAACTCATGCTTTATGGCAGAGTTTACATGCTATGTACGCGACATCCATGTCTACAGGGGAGTCTAGTCCCACTTCTATGTCCATGGGAGAGATTGTTCCCACACGCAAGTCTCGACGGCATAGAGACTTGACATGTTGGCATTGTGGACATAGAGGGCACATTAGGCGTCGATGTTTCAGGCGTTTGAGACAACGGAGGCGACAGATGTGTGATGCAGATTTGGGCATGACAGATGCTAGTGAGATCAGTACGGTGGTTACTGAGTATGCTTGTGATGGCGATGTCACATTTACATCTAGCTTGTGTTCAGACGATCTTATGTCTACGGATTGCATATCGGATTGCACATTGTCTTTACATTGGTTACTAGATTCAGATGCTACTTTTCATGTCACGTCGCATCGTGAGTGATTTAGCACGTTTTCTAGTGGGAGACTTGGTTGTGTGCACATGGCTGATGGTGCTGTGTATGACATTGAGGGTGCAGGAGACGTATGTTTGTCCTTGCCCAGTGGTATGAGATTTACCCTGCGTCATGTGCGTTATGTGCCAGATCTGAGACGGGATTTGATCTCAGTCAGACAGTTACGGGAAAGTGGATGTCAGATTTCGCTACGAGAGCGAGATTTTGTGATGCATTTGGGTTCGCTAGTGATTACGAGAGGTGCCAGGAGTGGTACATGTTACCCATTGCATGTGGATCACGGGAGAGACGGTGTTGTCTCTGTGATCATGCAGCCAGGTAGAGAGCGAGAGAGCAGGCGAGTCTCTTTTGCTCATGGGTTGCAGGGTACTTTGCATGGAGTGCAGAGTAGTGAGCTCGTTGTGCACACAGTTGGGGCACGACTTGAGCAGTCACACAGAGAGGTGACAGAGTCAGACATGCATGCTTTGCTAATGACTGAGCAAAGCAGAGAGTCAGTTGTGCGAGATACTTCTATGCAGGATAGACAGGTAGAGCGGTCTTGCTCTAGTGAGTCACAACAGGAGGATGTTGTGCAAGAGTCTATGCATACGGAGTTAGAGCATGAGAGCTCTAGTGAGTCACAGCAGATTGAGTGGTCATGTTTGCAGTGGATGATTGCAGAGGAGGCTGAGATGTCAGCAATTATGCAGTCATTCCTTTCTATGCTCGACAGTGAGCATGGGGATATAGTTGTGCAGGATATGTCTTCCAGCAGACACCTAGAGCAGCTGGTTTGCTCTGAGGTTGAATGACAGGGTGATGCGTCTTTTGCGGACAGTCAGGAGATGCATGTGGCTGACACGCCTTGTCAGTCAGAGATGCCTATTGCCAGGGATATATATGTTGATGCATGCTCCGTAGAGCTAGCAAGGCCCGCTAGCATTGCATCGGCATTCGGTGGTCTCATGTATGAGATGTTGATCTTGAGACTGGATATCGCAGCTGCAGTGGGAGCATATGCAGTTGGGGTTGTCAGTCGTTTGTTGACTGATGATGGCATAGTGCACGAGGGAGATATGCAGGTATTACGTACATACTTGCAGTACGTGTGCGGTACGTCTGGTGGTGTATGGACTTACACGGGAGCAGGACAGCCGGATGCACACGATCACAGCCCGCCAGTGGGCATCGGTTGAGAGCGGTTTTCTCTCGCCTTTTGTAGTCTTTAGACTAGGTTCTCTTGCTTAAAGGCACAGTCGCCTTTAAGTGGGAGGTTGTTGGGGTATAGGCGCCTGTGCCTTGCCCGGCTGCCCAGAGTCTGGGCGCCCACTGACTTGTATACCTTATACATAGCATAAGTGTATAGGGGGCTGCTCACTCTTGGAGTCTCCCCACCCACATCGTGTGTGTCTCCTTCTCTCTCTCTCACTCTCCGTCTGTGGTGCTCCCCGATCCCCTTCATCACCGACTCTCCTTCCTCTCGTTGGGCTTTCTGGAGCTGAGAGGCTACACCCCAAAGTACTCTCTCTCTTATGTATTCTTTCAAGAATAGTCTCCTAAGAGTAGGGTAAATCATTTTTTCTTCCACCCTTAGGGTTCTATACCAATCCCCAACCTTTCCACTTAAGGTTAGGCTTAAAGCATTACTCTTATGCAGGTCATTGTGTTCTCCTAGAGAATCGCATATTTGTTCAAACACTTCGATATGCTTTCTCACATCCCTGTCTCCACTAAATTTTTATGTGAGCTTGGCTATTTGTACTGCCTTACTTCTAGGCTCTCTATCAGGCGTGTTACACATATTCTCAGCAATAGATCGACCAATAGCTTGAGCAAATGTTGCCAAGTCACCTAAGTGAGCAGGAACCGTGGGTGGAGGTGCTCCAGAGACTACATGTGGAGTAGGTATTGGCATTGGGCTTGGTGCACAGGAAGCCGTTGGATTCCATGTTGGTATCGTGTTGTGCCATGTGACGGCCCAAAGTTCATATGTGTGGCCCTAGGCATAGCAAACCTCGGATGCGACATGCTAAGGCTAGCCGGTATAGTCCCATGGAAATAAGAACTTGGGTGTTGTGGTTGTGGAGCATAGGTTGTGGAAACAATGGGAGAAGTAGGGACTACATGAATACGATGACCCATAGGTGCATACGATTGATACACACTTGTAGGTACTGTTGCAGGCATTGAGCTACCATGTAGTGGTGCTTTACTAACAAATGAGGTGCATGGCGTGTTTCTCGGCATGCCCATCATTGGGATGGGCATGGTAGCCGTGGTGTCATTAAGGGAAAGATGAGATAGACTTGGAAAGGTAAAGCTATCACTTGTGGGCTCAGATTGCAATGAGACCCCTGGCGAAACAATATGTGGAGGATCCATCGAACTTACCGAGAGAGTCTCCATTTGCGATAAGGTCGGTTGTTTAGCCTTTCCTGTATCCAAGAATCTCATGAGACCCGTTGAAGGTATGTGGATCCCCTTGTTCTATCTCTCTAACTTAATGACCCTATGGATGACTTCACAAACTCTTTGTCGTTGATCCTCCACACTAGTAGCATCCATTGTGGATTGTAAGATATCTAACCAACCCACGTGATAGGTGTGACCTGTGTATAGATCGGTTAGAGTTTCTGTTTGTAGTTCATACTCCCAGTTCTCATTTAAGAATGCTCCATCTAGGATTGAAGTGCTAGGAGTGTCTTTTGAACTAGATGCAATGTGGCTCTCTAAGAGTTGGCCCTTAGCGGTTGCTAAGTCAGGATACTCGATTGCTCTCCTAACAAGGATATTGACATAGGGACTTTCGCTTTTAACTCTCTTCATTGCTTCGCCTTGCGTAAGCTCTCGATTTCCTTTTCCCTTGCTGCAAGGATATACCGCTCAACCTCTTGCACTTTGGCAAGGCTTCTACCATCAGGTAATATAACCTCAAAGGGAAATAATTCTGAAGAGTCAGGGGGTGTAGTGAATGGAGTATTCACGTGCACATTCTCTAAGGACATATGGTCTACGTTGGTCATGAATGGAGAATTTACTTCCCCGTCCTGCTTATTTACATCACTAGCTCCATGTTCGGAGCGAGTGACTCTACTAAAGGTTTCCTTTAAACAACTAAGCACGCTCGGTTCAGACTGTGGACCCATGGCATGCATGTCTTGACTTGAGCTATCGGGATTAAACATTAGGAAACCCTCCATGACGTCGTAGTCAGAGGAGGAGTCACTAGCCGCTATGTTCGGGTCTTGGTTTGTACTACCTTGGGTCCTCACCGAGGGCCTGTAACCTAAGGTAGGTGGATATTGAGAACTCGTATAAGTCGAAATTCTCTCTTGTTGCTCCGTCTCTAGTACATGACCAGAGTGCAGATGCATGTGCCTTTGACGTCCTATAAGCGTCGAAGAATAAACTCGTCGCTTATTTTTTTAGGCGTCCGTTTTTACTCGTTTTTTTAATGTTTTTTAATGATCGATTTTTTGATTAAAGTGTGTGATAGCTCAAAACGAGCGTATCACTCAAAGGGTCGCGGTGTGCTTTACAACACAACGTTTGGTCATCTGAAGCTCCGTTGATCCTCAAAAAAGTCAATTTTTAGCTACGTGTGATGTTAAAATACGTAATTTTAAAGGGCGATTAAAGCCTGAGCGTGAGCGTGAACTTGGGCTTGGGTCTGGGATTGGGTCTGCGAAATATTCCCGATTCCGGTCATACCTTTAATTTTTTTAAAATTTTTTAGAGATAAGATCGCCGTGGCCTGCGCGCGAACGCACACACTCTACCTTCTTATTTACAATTAATACACCTACTGTTACACACTAACACACTTCATTAGCTCTCACCGATCTACTTCCTAATTATTATACATTACATTATACAGAACTAATAACCTTAATACTAACAACTTATCACACAGAAAACAAAACACAGTATTTTTCAAAACTTCATTAACAAAGACATACACAGTAGCAAAAACAAAATCTTTCTTCTCAACACACACACCTTCCTTCCCTACTTTTCTTACAATCGAAATTGCACCACAAAAGAAGCACAAAGTGTCATTCAAGTTTAGTGTATGACATTCACCGACAACGACGCCAAAAATGTGCGCGTCTGTCGCACGTGTCAATGCAAGGAACTTGCCAATACACTGTGGACGAGCCACAAATGACTCCAAGCACGCAACTAGCTTAAACTAGTAAGCTCAAAGAAAACGATGGTGTGTCACTCACCGCTCTTGCTGTCGTGGAGGATTCCTCACCACGAAGATGAGGGAGACGCCGCTACGCCACGCTCAACCGCCTCGCCGTCGTCGTGCCGCTACAATGCTCGATCGTTCTCTCTCTCTCTCTCTCTCTCTCTCTCTCATGCATACACACACACAAAGAGATGAAGAAGAAGAAGATGGAGATGAAGCAAGAGCACTCTTCAATTGCACAAATGAGAGAATAAATGAATTTTAGGTTTAGTTGACTTTTATATGAGTTTGCCCCATTCACATTTGGACGCACATGCTTAACCAACTAATCTTTTGAATGTTCCAGTTAGAGTGCGCCTCTCATCGACGATCACTCTTATCCTTTTCCTATTGGATCGACAAGCTCAATACCTGACTTTACCAAATAAATAATACAACGTCCGTCGTAGGTGATAAGAATGTACGTAAGGGGTAACAACAACAAAAGAAGATTTACTAAAGAAAAAAGACGAGAAAATCTAAATTGTTGAGAGCAAATGACACCGTACTTAGCTAAAGGGAAAATGTTCGAAGAAATGTGAAACATACGGATGATATTTAGATTGACATATTCTGCTTCAAGACGCTTATCATAGATATCTACTTTTAATCCCAAGGGAGTCTGAAAAATCTTAAGGTCTAAAAAGACAAAACGATCACTATTTGTGGTACAGTTAAGTTCACAAAACTCCTTAAGATAAATTCCTCCACCTACAGTACTCGAATTCAAGTACATAAAATCTTGAAATGAAAGAACGTCGAGAACAAAAATATCATCTACAAAGCGTCTTACATTGCATAACTTGTGCAATGTAAAGCTAAGCATAATGATTGCATCAAGAGGTGGGTAGATGGGAGACCATCAAGCAATGCATGCACAATGAATACAAGCAACTCAAAGGGATCAATACATTTAATGCACTTTAGTAGTTTGGAAGGCTATGATGGAATTCATGAATAGGAAGGAGCAAGGGATTGCGAGCAGACGTGTAGAACCTTAAATTGTGTAAAAGGCCAGAGCCCAAAAGAAGAAGAAGAAGAGAGCATTGCATGTCATTGGTCTGGCTTCATCGCAGGAGGGAAGCAGGATGTTGGAATTGTCAGATGCCCTTGTGATGTGTGGATCTGACAACATAGGAAAGAAACTCGATTTAAACACAGACAACGAATTGGATTTCACGCAAGGAGGTTTAATTTCAATAGGTTTCTTGCAAGCGAATAATTGAGGCAACAGTGTGTCCTTAGCGGGCAAGATGTTTTGTCGAACACTTGTCGCTATCATTCCACCTGAGTTTGAGTAACTTGTGTAGGAGTACATGCTGACCTAGGTTCAGTGCACCCTAGTAATCACAGTGCCTCGGAAATGCATTCGCAGGCTTTCTCAAGAATTTTTGGAAAATCCCTCGATCCATCCCATGCTGTTTTCTTTAAAGCTTATGAATGTTTGTGTCTCTGTTTAGATGTTTGCGATAGTGAAGACATTGGAGAAGTTCTGATATATCGGCTACAAAATGAAATCCATGGTGTCTCAAAACTCTATAGATTGTAGGCACAGCAAGCAATTATTCATGATGCATCTGAAAACTTTATCAAAGGTAGTGACAGGTAATGGGTAATCAGTTGTCACGGTCCATTTCATGGAGTATCGTGTCCACAAGAACCTTCACATGGCTGAATATTACAGATTTTCAGCGTGGGAACACCATTATGTACACAAATAGCCTTATACCCTATGTTTTCAGTCCTCTGAACGTAGCAGACCTTACAAACTTCCAACAGCAGTGAGATAGATAGCAGTGTGCAGACATTAAAGACCAGAAAAATTAAAAGTAGAACCTGGCTATGGATTGTAGAGCAGGCCTTGAGCAGACCAGAGAAAGATTCCAGTAGGCAGCAAGCAGTGTGTTTTGGAAATGCTTGGCCTCACACCTCCCATACTTGAGGTGAGAGTTGCAAATTATACTAAGCACAATGGGAGCGTAATTGCATTAAAAACTCCATGCAATTCTTCAGTTGTTGATACAACGTGCACTGACTACTCTGTATCTTTATTGAAGATGCAAAATGAAACAATTTTGCCTATCTGATTGCTGAGTGTTTACATCACCCTCTGTTGTTGGTTTTTTTGGTCATGGTTATGAGGATTCGAGGAGGGAAGAGTTCTCTTTCCTCAAAAATGGGAACGGGGTCAACCTACAAGCGATGCAGCAGATAAGTACGCAGGCTGTCCCTAAGCACGCGGTGTCTATAAGCATCTTACCTCAAAGGCGCAACGTTAAAGAGGAAGCTAAACTCTGGTCACCTCTGATTTTGTGTATATCAAGTCGTTAATAAAGTTGGTGACACAGGCCGCAATAATCAGAAAGGAAACGAGAGAGAGGTTAAAGAGGGAGAGTGAGAGGGGGAGGAAGAGGGAGAGGAAGAAATGAAATGAAATGAAATGTTATATTAACGTCTTCAAAAGGCCAAAATAACCTATGAGACCAATCTGTTACAAAATGGTGAATCTAATACCATATCTGGGTACAAAAGAACGAGAACAAGGCGTCCACAGGACGAGTGGCACTGCCGGTTGAACAATTAACAATCTTCTGTACCTGAAGAAAAAATCTTGGAAGGCCTTGCAACTGGACATCTTTTTCTGGTATAGCGATATAAAATCCCCTCTTGCTGTTGAATGGCATCTTTAAATTTGGCAAATCTAATGTCTCTCTATATTTCTTGGCAAGTGCTTAAATCGCTATATTTAGCTGTTGACAGGATCTATCCTCACAAAGTGCAAGCAGATGCTAAAAAGGGCATGTATGTAGATAGATACTCCTTTCATGTAGAGCTTTAAATTTGGGGTGCTGGCACATGGACTCTTTGATATCAGTGATAAGGAGGCTTCTTCCTGCCTTAAGGACCTGGAATCTCATAGAGAACCCATTACTTGAAAAGACAACATGATCCTAAAGAGCAATGATTGACTGCAACTTTACCTCTCCAAGAGCAGGAAGAACTTCCACTGCTTTGAGCAGGATAATACTAGCAACAAGAGCCCAACTCCGGCCTCTTGTGCTAGAAGAATCTGTCGCATTATCTACAGTTTTCTTTTGCCAAAAACAGAAGTGACAAAGGACCCAGTCTTTGTATGAACAGGAATGCTTTGTTAGCTTGCAGACAAATACCAACAACTTGCTTCCCAATGAAATTTCTTTTGTACCATTGTGAAATAAAGTGGCATAACGACCTTGAACTTACCAATGTCCTTAGGGAACTTCAGGAGTACTCTTGAAAGTCTAAAAAACAGCTTTTCATTACTGGTTAACTCCTCCTTCAACTCACAAAGAGTGCAAAGAAAGTGTGAGAATAAAAGAAGCCTATTCAAATAATTCACAATCCATTTGGTAGCGAGTTATAAGAACCATTTTGAGTCCTCCTTACTAGACAATCGTGACGAGTATATATAGTCACAACATCCTTCAATGGCTGAAGGAGATTTGCTCGGAGACGCATTGACCTACAATAAGAAGCATCTAAAGACAGTTAAGCAAATATACCCACAAGCTTAAATGATTAAAATTCTCATATACTTAGTTCCTTGGTCAAACATCGACCTGCAGTGACATCATCGTAATGAAGACTAAGAAGAACCACTGCAACATGTTAAGAGGCGAACAGAGGGGAATCCTAAGGTTATAATACAATTCGGTTCAAGCTGCAAGATGAAACTTTCAACACCATAATTTGCCAAAGTTCGCAAGTGTCATCAGCAAAGCAAGGTTTTGAATACCTTGTCGAATCATTACCCATATGATCCACTGATCCATTAACACTAACCTAAGGTACGACCTTAAGGTGATTAGTTCTGCTCATTCTCAATGAGCAGGGCAATTGAGAATCTCTTTATATCTAAATATTTTTTGGTCTCAAGCTCAGTACAAAGACCCAGCAAATGAGTCATGATGTTGCAGCATCTAGTTACTGGTGACAAAATCTTGCCTAAGCGAATGATGGATCACAATAATTCCTTTCTCGTTTCCCACCCTGAAACATAACCTTACATTAAACAGGGAAGGTCACGCAGAACTATTTAGTCACTGTGGTGCTTTTAGTACTTGGTTAAGGAAGAGAATCTAACCATCTAAGAACAGCAGCTGCTGCCCCTAGGCAAAGATAGTACTATTTGAAATACCCATCAAGACTAAAAGCCGAAGGTTCTTTGGCTGCCAAATTCTTCACATGGTAGCACCCTGGACCACAGTAAAGGATCCATATGTAGAAGATGTTCTAGTTCTCTCTTTAATTTGCAGAGAGGGAGGAAAACACGTCCTTGAGCTTAAAGAATGGATGTCATTACTACGGTGTGAAGATGTAGACCAGACATGCCAGTAGGCTGACAGAAGAAAAATGCAGCTGACCTTTTTAGCTTGCACATGATTGAAGAGTCCGAATGTGCCTGCCGAGCCTTGGGGATTTGTGCCGGAGGGCAGCACAATGATTTCAATAGGGTCGAAGAGGTGCAGCATTAAAGTAGTGGTGTTTGTATAGGACTGTGAGATGCGCTCCTCAGGTCGAAGGCAGCCAGCCCTACGTACCTGAGTCCAAGCACAATGTGCCAAGCATACACACGCGCAAAACTTCTTGCATGTAAGGATGCATGCAGTGAAACTCTCTCTCTCTCTCTCTCTCTCTCTCTCTGGTGTCTGCGTCGTACCTCCGCTCGACTCTCGATAATGGCCACAACGATGTGATCATGTGATTGTGTAGCCGAGGACTCGGGAGTCTTGCTGCTGCGCCTGCTGGAAATGCTCCGCTGCCCAGTGGCATATCCCGCGAGCCCGTGTGCGTGTAAATGTGCGCTCAAACTCACAGTTGGCCAGGTGAACCCGACTCGTGGCGCACGTGCCACGCTTCAACCCTCTTTCTCAAAGAAAGCGAAATTGAAGGCCACACTTTTTGTAGTCAAATCGAATTTGTCCGGCAGTGCCAACAAAGATACTACTACTAGAATCCGTCCTCATCCTTACTCTGGATGTCGAGAGAGTATGGCTCGAATCCTCTGCTGTAGTCTTGAACCTGCAGGTCCTGCACAACGATCTACTCCCCACACAAACTTCCCAAATCACCAACTGTCAGCTGCCGGGGGAGATTCATCACTCGTCAAAAAGTTCGAGATAAACGATTTTCCTATTTTGACTTACGCTCTACGGGCTGAAATTGGCTTATCATTCACCCTCCCTTTCTGCCGAAAGGCAGTGCCAACAAAGTTTCAAGACTCCGCAGGGTGAAGAAGTAATCACCCATGTAACCACCACCTCAGCTTGGGCGTTGAACATGCTGTGTGAAGATTTTCAATCTCCTATTGTGGGGGCCATACTATCAAAAGGTTATATGAGCTTCTTGAAAACCTAGATGAACAAAGGAGGACCACCATCGTAGATGTACAGGGCCATCCTCCAAGAGTGGATTTACCGGCAAATTTGATGAACAATTCTCTAAGCTGAAAACCACTCCTTGATGCAATATATCGCCCATGACAAGGAATCCTAGGAACATGACTTCAAGGATCATTTCACAGAGAAGCCAACATTGAAAGATCTGCAATATCCTGAATGGGCTCCTCCCCTACAGCTGCACATGCAACAATTCCATTTGTCCTATCCCAAGAGATACAGAGGTCCAGCTTGCTAATGAAATGAGTATATGTGATGCTAGCTCCCCAGAACGAGCCAACGGAGTTGTGTTGGATGACAGGCAACCAGGATTTCTATCCGGTAACCTTGGTGCTTGGGAGGTTTCCCAAACTGGCCCCGTTTTCTATGCAAACTACAACGGAGTAGACCAACTCGCAAAGAGGGAGGGTCTCCCGGCTACCTACACCGCCTATTTACAATCGTTGGACTAATCACCCTCTTGGCCTCATTTTAAGTGACTGGCCACACTGGCCGGGTTCACACTGCATGCGCCCAGACACTGGATAGACACTGGATACCTGTGCCGATGGTGTCATAGACTAGGTCCCCTCTACTGCAATGGGGACATAAAACAATGCAAAGCTCTTAGATACAATAAAACATCTACGATTAGACCCCTAGAGACCACTCTCATCGAGCTCCTAAATGCCGTTGAAAACAAATTTCAGGTTCATGTTTGGGAATAGGATGTGAATCTGTGGATAAAATTGTGCATCCTTACACATATTAGGGAATAGAATGAGAATCTGGGGATAAAATTGTGCATCCTTACACCTTTCCCATTTCATAGTTCCCTCAAAAGCCATTATAATCCTTATTGCCTGTGTTGCATGAAACGTTTCCAAACAAGAAACAGTAGCCTGCAAATGGCAACTTGAAACAATGTGCAAAACCTAGGAAACGCCGGGGTTATACTCAATGGAGGCTACATGGGCACATGAAAAACCCCAAGATGATGAATTCGTTGATGCTTAATGCTTACAGATGAGCATGCACAAGCCCCAAAAGCATTAACCTTGTTCATTTCTTGCATGTTTTGCAAGGAAGTTACAACATCGAACCGCCTCTTTTGGCTGGAAACGCATAAGGACCGTTTCCAGCCCTGAGGATGGCGTTTCGTGCAACGCAGCTTATTGCTATGTCTTACAAAAGCAAGATAAGAAGTGCTACCAGTACCAATCAAACAGCCAAGCAAACACATAAGGTACAGAATATCAGAACGCATGCTAACCCCAGCTATCCAGCACAACAGAACCAGGAGAAACAGCATGGTCTTGAAAAAGGGTTTCAGAGTTTGCCACATCTCCGAGACTAAAAGAATTTGTTTTCTTTGCACTGAGATTAAGGCATGTGAAATGCACATACAGAGTACGACCAACATTCAAAGATTGCATTTAATTAATAACAACCATATATATGTCAAAATTCATGTTGTATTGCAGGCATACCATCGCTAGTACAAAAAGAGATTAGTACACATCAATGTCTGATCAGTTAATAATCATAACGCAAACCTCAAACCATACATGGTCACGATCAGTAACACAAGCAGCCCTCTATCTCTGCAGCACAAACTCTGTGAACTGATGATTTTGGAATGTTGCAGAGAAAAGCTAATCACAAACATTTGGGCAGAAGGTTTTAAAACCCTGAGCTCTAAGGTTTCCTAAACCAATACATCCATTTAATGCCTTTTTTTTGGCACTATGTTCAAATCAATGGTTAGGGCAACAAGTAGAAGTGACAAAGATTAAAAACTGACCTTTGTTACCTTGGTAAGATTTAATTTGAAGCATTATTCTCATAAAAGCACTCTAGCGTCTGCACCTATAATTCATGGATTCTGGTTTAGAAACACAGAGAATAATGGCATAGAGATAGGTTCTCTTTTCAATGAGGGGTGTGTGTCATTGATGAAAGCAACAACCTTGACCCCAGTTCACTTTGTGTTTAGCTTATCACCCTCTATATGCGCCAAAGTCCTCTTGCAAAAGATCAACTTTTCTTCGATATGCATACGCTCTAGCTAATGTACATTGCATAGATAACTCTTTCCTATGATCCAGTTACTCTAGGTATGCACAGGCTTCGATCATTCACATGCGTGCTGTGTTCACATCACATGGTGTTTATTTTGAGTATAAAATCAGAATCCATACAAAACTAGTTTTTCAACTCATGTGAAAGGCTAGCAACACAATGAGGCACGTGACCAATGCTTCTTAACCGCTCTTCCAGGCCATTCAGCTTTTTTAATAGCTCGCTATTAAGAAGGCTTTTATCACCCACGGTAAAGCCATGTATCTTGCTGCCTACCTCAACAAAGGCCACTCCAGGCACCTTCCACAATGCCGCTGAGCTTCGCATCTCATTTACTGCTATCCACTGGTCCCACATGCCAGCATTGGCGTATACCTCCAACATAAGTGCGTATATTGTAGGCTCGCTCGCATCCAACGCACGAAGGTTATCAAAACAAACTTTGGCCAGATCAACTTCACCCCAAGTTTTGCTGTGGGTAAGAAGCGATCTCCAGCCCACCTCACAAGGTGGAAATGGCATACTCTGAAGTAATCCCTGTGCGTCGCTTATGTTACCTGATCTACCAAGAAGATCTACCATGCACATGTAATGATCGAGTGCTGGAGCTACACCATATTTACTCTTCATCGACTCAAAATGACAACAGCCCACCTCCAAACGACCTGCGTGACTACATGCTGACAAAAGCGAAACAAACGTCACATCATCAGGTACTAGCCCTTCCTTGAGCATATCCTCAAAAAACTCCATTGCCATATTATGTGCTCCAAGTTGCCCACATCCAGCAATCATAACATTCCAAGTTACGGCACTTTTCTTTGGCATTTCCATGAACACTTTGCATGCCCCTTCACAGCTTCCACATTTGAAGTACATGTCGACAAGGGCACTTCCAACCATACTGTCTACCTCCACTTCTTGGTCAAGTATGTATGTATGGATTGCTTTTCCTTGATTGAGCCCTACTACTAAAGAGCTGGCCTGCAAAAAGTTTATTAAAGTGACTCGATCCAGGCGTATGCCTTCCTGCTGCATTTGTTGAAACATTTGAAGAGCTTCCTCACTACGACCATTTTGGGTACACCCTGCTGCCATTGCCGTCCACGTTACTATATTTTTTTCTGGTAAATGAAAGAAAAGCTCATGTGCATCTTCAAGACTTCCCTTTGTTGCATACATGTCAATGAGAGAGCTACCTACATTTAAGAGCTCCTCCAGTTCGTATTCAACAATGACACCATGTGCCATTCTTCCCTCTGACAGAGAGCTCATAAGGATGGAGGCCTTTAAGACAGCAACAAATGTCACATGATCTGGTTGCACATCCTCCTGCAGCATTCTCCAAAACAAAAGGAGTGCCGATTCAGCAAAGCCATGGTCAGCATAACCTGCTATCAGGGTGTTCCATGTTATTGTATCTTTTTGGAAAGATTCATCAAATAGTTTAACCGCATGCGGAAGGCTTCCACACTTGATATACATATTAAGGAGAGTGTTGCGGACAATGTCCACCAAAATATGGCCAAGGGCACTGATCTGCACATGTAGAAGAATTCCAAGGCGCAGGTCCAATAGCGTGACGCATGCATTGAGCACTGCAACGATGATATGGGCATCAGGAAGATGGGCACAGGAGAGATGCAAGTGGTTGTAAAACATAATGGCATCGTGTGGGCTTCCAAGCTTTGCTTTGGCTGCAATGATGGCAGACCATGCGAAGACGGTAGGATCAGGAATTCTGGAGAACGAGCAGGATGCATCGAGCAATATACCGCAGGCAGAGTACAAGCGGATGAGGTGGGCACCATAGAAGGAAAGGGTGTCAAGATCATGCTCTGCGAGAAAAAAGTGAAGAATTCTACCATCGAGGAGACGGGCTGTGCTGATGCTTACCTTCAGGAGGCTAGCGATGTCTCTGATGAATGAGGAGCTTCGCTGATGGGTTCTCTCTAGAGAGGCCAGCCTCCTCTCTTTTGCTTGGGAGTTGGAGGTCGAGCAAGTGTCTTGGCTTTAAATTTAACTCTCAGTCAAGTAAATATGCTAGAGCAAAGTATTAACAAAATTTAGTCTTAATTAGTTGGTCACACTAAGTAGTAGTAGGGGGGTCCCAGCTGAAAAAAGTTCAAAAGGGAGATGGAATCGGACATGATACCCTCTCAGCAAACCGGAATTCGATCGCGCAAGCAGGTGAGGGGAGATCGTTCAAGCAGAAAGCGGGCTAGGGGGGAAGCGCTCTCGCAAACGGGAGGCGGAAGAGGGGGGCCAAAGGCATGGTGAGGATTCGGGTGGTGCAGAAGTTGCGCGAGCGGCAGGCGAAGGCGGGGGAGGCAATTTTTTTTTTTTTTGTAAATGTAACATGGAGTTTCCTCAATACACGAGCGAAGAAGGGCTTGTGGTCTACAGCGGAGTAGACTTCTATGCACGCCTATGTTCGATTCCTCCATCCCTTTTTACACGGTGAGTGTTGAGGAGGATGCGTTATGAAGACCTAAGATTCGAAAGAATCTTAGAACAAACGAAAAAACCAGTAGACTAGCCAGTAGTAGTGTGACGGTAGTAATAATAGGGAGACAGGAAAAAGCTTAATGACCTCATCCTAAAGAACGGGGAGCCACAAAGAAGGAAAAATATCTTTCATTTTGAATTCTCATTCGTTTTAGTATAAAAGGAAGCTCATAATACAAAGAAAAAAGAGAGTATTATGGATATTACGAGTTTTAAGGAGTTTGTCCCTTTGATACCCTTAAAATAAAATTCATTTGTGTGACCACATCTTTACAAATTTTAGAAAATACCACTAATCCCACTAAGGCATAGCAGGACTCGGCTCTTAGTTTTGAACCAACAACCAAACTCACCACCATAAACTAAGGTTGCTTACACACTCAGGTGATGACAAAGATGGGCAACGGTTATGAAAACCAACATGGCAGTAGAAGATTATAAGTTTCGTTAATTTCGCAACCAAGTCTAGCAATTGCATGGCAAAAAGATTACAGGTTCCAAGCTCCCCTGTCCAAAGATGGGCAGTGGTTGAGCCACATACCCCACAGCTGAAAAATGAGAGTTGAACCAATTAGTTAACCAGACTTTGTTGAAATGTGGTCCCGAACTTAAATATATGAAATTGCTCCGTGTGTAAACCTTGCGTGCATGTCCCATTGTGAAATGGGCAAGCTCGTTTTTGGTGTGTATCTAGCCTAAATCAACACCTATGAAGAGAGAGAGAGAGAGAGAGAGAGAATATACACGCTCGCTTGCATAATATGCAGCCATGTTGTCGTGTGACTATGTGTCTACAACGAGAAAGATGGGAAAATAAAATCTTAAAGTAGTGTTTAAGGTGTGTCTCAGCTTAACCTTGAGCCGATTAGAAACAATCGGTTGAGAAATTGAAAAGGAAAAATTCCATTCGGAGCTTACAAAAAAATAGAGTAAAAGGATCGGCTTAAAGGGATTTGGGTTGGATTGTTGTCCCTTAACAATTGACGATATAATTTAGTGTGGGTATCGCATATGGTTGCTAGGGGGACATCGTTAAAGCAATTTCATGAGTAATTGAGAAATATGTCAGTTGCCACCAACAAGGCACAAGCTTGGGGTGCATTGGCACATGAACGAAATAAGGAGCTCACATCCTATGACTACAAGTTTTTGACATGAGCTTGGGTATGGGTATCGCATATGGTTGCTAGAGGGACATCGTTAAAGCAATTTCATGAGTAATTGAGAAATATGTCAGTTGCCACCAACAAGACACCAGCTTGGGGTGCATTGGCACATGAACGAAATAAGGAGCTCACATCCTATGACTACAAGTTTTTGACATGAGCTTGGGCAACAAAGCTTTTAGAGTTTGTGAGCATTTTTTGAGCTTTTTAGGACAAGTTTTCTTTGTTTGTCGAATGAGTTTTAAGGATTCTTTTTTTTAGCTTTTAGGGAGCTATATATAGATGAGGGCTTAGAGCCTATCGTAAAATTATATAGTTCTCTCTCAACTAAAGAGAAAACCAAAGTCAGAAAGGGTATTTTTGAAGGCACTCTCAGCAAGAGAGGGAACTCGGGATCAATGTAGACATTGTGAACGTAACTCAACAGGGGAGGAAATAAAGTGTTTATTGGTTTCAAAACAAAGAACCCGAGCCGAGAATTATTCTTGCAATGTAAATGAAGGGAACAAAGTTGTATTTTTCTTTAAGTAGAAGGACAATGCTTTTATGGCTTGAAACATGTAGAGTTCTTTCAATCTTTTATTGTTATCTCCCTTACACCCATAGCCGGAGACCTGCCTATCTGACTAAAGTAACACAACTTTTTTTTGTGCAAGATTATTTTTGACCCGGTGAACCTGACGTGAAGTAACCGAAACTTGAGCAGAAGCGAAGATGGCTGATGTACAAGTAGTAGGGATATTAACGATGCTAGATGGTTTTGTCCTTTTCTTCAACAACAAGGAAAATACGACTTGATTGAGATGATGCAAAGTGCTTTGGCTCGAGTAGATAGCCAAACAGAAAAGCAAAAAGAGATGAATGATGCAATGGAAAGGGAAATAAAATCAATGTTTAAAGAGTGCAATGACTTTCAAGGGCATGATCCTAAATGTAGTAGAGATGAAACTTTGTGGTGTTTTAGAAGAGCACATGATTATGACTTTTGAACAAGTAGTGAATCTAGAATTGATGAAAATGGTTCAAAAACTTG
Source organism: Adiantum capillus-veneris (assembly GCF_014529385.1). Classification (NCBI taxonomy): domain Eukaryota; kingdom Viridiplantae; phylum Streptophyta; class Polypodiopsida; order Polypodiales; family Pteridaceae; genus Adiantum; species Adiantum capillus-veneris. Next base: position 65,222,428 of record NC_140952.1, read on the forward strand.
CAAGGGAATATTTTGAAATGCTTTTATACAAGAATGTTGTTATTATATTGACTTAGAGCAGGAAAGGTTGATAGCACAAAGTGAACAAGAGCAATCAGTGATTAGGGATATACTTGCTGAAGCAGACAAAATCAAAGATGGTTCAGAGGGTATATGTAAACAGCTTGATAGACATGTTGTCTAGGATTTAGAGAGTGCACATGATGAGGATATCTCAAATGAATCAAAATGTGTATGCAAAGCAACTGACCAAGAGGATGAACGAATGATCTAGTTGAGATATTAGCAGAGGGTGATTCATAGAGGGTGTTTGATTCAGACATCATCTCCAGTCCAGATGAGGATGAACATTAGCAGGGTGTCGTGATTTCACAAGAGATTACAAGTTTTGAGTCTTCATGCTTCGAAAATAGAGGAGGTGAATGTATTGGGTGTAAGTAGGTATCTGATCAAGCATCTAGTGTTAGGAAATAGGACATAGCTAAGTAGATATTAGAGTAGTTTACTTAATGGAGAGAGATAATTTTGACACACGAGAGATTAGAGAGAGGGAGAGAGAGAGAGAGAGAGAGTACACACGATATACGTGGTTCATCCAATGTGGTCTACATCCATGGGAAAGCAACCACTCAATGGCTTTAGTACTTCAAACAAGAAGTAGGTTACAAAGGGATTATACCCTTAATAGAGCTCCCACCTTGCTTCACTCTCACCATCTCACACTCACTTTGTTGCATCAACTTCACAATGCATCACAATGCCTTTTGTGTGTAGAAGAGGCCTCCTTTTATAGGCCAAAAGGGATGCCCTCTCCCATGAGAGGCAGCTTCCTGTAGCTACCCTTGCGTAGACAAGTCCAAGTTGGACTCTCCATTGCGCCCATGTGTGGCCGCCCTTGAAAAGACAAGTCCGCCTTAATATCGGCCACCGGCCATTAACTTTCGACCACCGGCAAACCGGCCAACTGACCGGCGTGTTCCAACCACTTTCCGTCCGGTCATAATATTCCGACGAAAAGGAATATTCTTGTGACCGTGAATTTTTGGTTTCTCGGCGGTAAGTGATTTTTCTTCGCGCACGATGGATTTTCCTCATAATGGGGGCCTTACTAATGTGTATTTTTAATAATAAAAATTACAAGGGGTAAGTCAGGATCCATACTTAACAATTTCCCACTTGGAGACTAATCTCCACACCAAACCTATGACTGCTTTCCATCCTTCCTTCTTATCCTTGAATGTTGATTGAAGATGAGCAAAAGCTCAACTATATACTCTTTGTTGACTACCTTTGTAAATATGTCACAGGATTTTCACTTGTGTGTACCTTTCCTAGCTTTAGTTGTCCCTCTTCCAAAAGAGTGCGTGATATCTCACCTCAATGTGCTTTTTCCTTGAGTGAAAAGTTGAATTCTTCGCAAGATGGATGGTGCTTTGGCTATCACTATACAAGACACGGTTGTCTTGCTTGTATCCAAGCTCCTCTAAAAATCTGTGTAGCCACATAATTTTTTTGGCTTGCCTCTGTTATTTCTACATACTATGCTTCCGTGGTAGAAAGTGAGACCACTTTCTATAGCTTTGAAGCTCAACTTACTGCCATGCCTCCAATTGTGAAGACATAGCCAGTAGTGCTCCTTCAAGTATCTTTGCCACCTGCCATATCTCCATTAGCATACACTTGCAAGAAAATAGCAATTCCTCCAAAGCATTTTTTTTTGTCCATTTTAGATACCTAAGTATCCACTTCACAGTTTGCCAGTTCTCTTTACCTGGGTTGTCCATGAACCTACTCACAACTCCCAATGCATGTGCAATATCTGGCCTTGTCCAGAACATAGCATACATTAGAGAGCCTACCACTGTAGCATATGGAACTTTAGACATATAGGCTATCTCCTCTTGTGTCTTTAGACACATATCCTTGGTTACTTTAAAGTGACCAGCCAAAGGTGTAGAAATCGATTTTGCATCTTGCATTGCAAACCTTTCTAGTACCTTCTTGATGTAATCCTCTTGAGATAGCTTTAATGTTTTCTTTGTCCTGTCCCTTGATATCTTCATACCAAGTATCCTCTTTGCAACACCTAAATCTTTCATTGAAAAGATTTAGACAGCTCCTCTTTTAGGTCTTTGATATTCTGCATGTTAGCACTTGCAATCAGCATGTCATCAACATAAAACATTAGTTGAACTTCCACATTCTTTGTGTAGACGCAATGATCTGAGTTGCATCTTCTAAATTTGTGATCTAGCATCCATCCATCAAACTTCAAGTACCATTGTCTTGATGCTTGCTTTAGACCATACAAGCTTTTCTTTAATCTGCAAGCCATTTTCTCCTTGCTCTTTACTTCATACCCCTTTGGTTGAAGCATGAAAATTTCCTCCTCTAAGTCACCAAGAGGGAACGTTGTATTTACATCCATTTGCTCAAGATTTAAGTCATGAGCAGCCACAAGGCTTAAAACAAGCTTAATTGAGTTCATTTTTACAACATGAGAAAATATTTCATTGAAATCAATACCTTTCTTTTGAGAAAACCCTTTTACCACAAGCCTAGACTTGTACCTTTTCTTCCCACCTTCTTCTTCCTTCAGCTTGTGCACCCATTTGTTCTGCAGTGCCCACTTACCTTTAGGCAGCTCAACCAACTCCCATGTTTGGTTGCTATGTAATGAGTCCATCTCCACTTGCATTCTCTTCATCCATTCTTCTTTGGATTTGTGTTGTATAGCTTCTTCGTATGATTTCGGGTCTCCAAAATATGAGATCAAGAGATAGTTGAAGGAAGGAACAAAATTTTTTGGAGGTATATCTGCTCTCGTAGATCTTCAGGACATAGGCTGAGGCTCCTCATTGGTTGACGTTGTTGCACGTTGTCACCGCTTGCACTCCTTGAGTCTTCACCGTCCTCAAGCTCCATGTACTCATCACCTGCATCTTCTGTTTTTTTTCTTTCCAAGTAATCTTTGTACATATTTTTTTCTTTGAAAACTACATCCCTACTCCTAAATATTTTACTATCTTTAGGATTCTATAGGCGATACCCAAAGTAAGCTTCTCCATAGCCAATGAAAAAACACTTTTTGGACTTTGCATCTAGCTTTGACCTTAGGCTTCTATCTATGTGCATAAAAGCCTCGCACCGCACCCAGACACTTTGAGAAATGCATAAATTATCAATTTACATGTCTGTGTCTCTTATGAAACTCCCCCATCTAATGTCGCTGAGGGTGATCGATTGATTCAGTACACAGACGTACTTACAACTTCCGTCCAAAGCTCAAGTGATAGACCTGCATGTAGCCACATGCTTCATGCTCGCTCCATGATTGTCATATTCATTCTTTTTTAAATGCCATTTTGTTGAGGTGTCCTTAGGGTTGTCCTTTGCCTCCGAATGCCATTGATTGGCTGCAATATTTGATTCCATTGTCGAATCTGAGGCATTTAAGCTTGGTACCTGCTTCATCCTCCACAAAACCTTTCCACCTATGAAATATGGAAAACACATCGGACTTATTCTTCACTACATAAATTGCTAGACGCATCGTCTATGAATGTTACATAGTACAATGAGCCACCAAGTGATGGTGTACTTGCAGAGCCCCAAACATCAGAATGAACCAATTCAAGTTTTTTATTTCTTCCTTCATTTCCTGCTTTTTGAAATTTTACCCTCTTTTGTTTACCATAAACAAAATATTCATAGAACTCTAAGTCCACTTCTTTCAAACCTGGTAGAAGCTTCTTTGATTGAAGAATTTTCATTCCTTTGGCACTCAAATATGTCCAAGCCGGTAGTGCCACACCGCACTATCAACTTCTATAGCCATTGCACAAGTTGAAGGTTGCGTGCTAATAGTACACAAGTAAAGTGTACCAACCTTTTCTCCTTTGGCAACCACCGAAGATCCCTTTGAGATCTTCCAACGTTTGTTTCCAAATGCAATGTTGTGACCTTCATCGTCCAATTGTCCTGTTGATATCAAATTATTGCAAAGAGAAGGAACATGCCTAACATCTTTAAGCTTCCATTCATTTTCGTTAGCAGTTTCAACACAAATTGTACCTTTGCCGACAATTTCACAATCTTCATCATCTTCCAAGTATACATACCCAAAATTACCTTTGTTGTAATCTTGGAAATGTTGCTTGTGCGATGTTGCATGGAATAAAGCCCCAGAATCTACTATCCAAGAATTAAACACATTGTCTAATGAGAGAATTATAGCATCTTGGTCTACTTTACCTGTCACATTGGCCTCCGATGTTGGCTTGTTGTCTTGAGACTCTGACTCCTTCTTCTTCTTCTTGGGCCAACAATCCTTCTTGATGTGGCCCTTCTTGCCATAGTTCCAACATTCAAGAATTGACTTTGTACGTGACTTACTCTGCCTTGAGTGATCACGACCCTTTTGGTTTTTGAACCTCTCCTTAGGCCTTCGTCTTGTTTCCACTCACAGTACAACACTTGATGATTTACATGTGCTTCTCCTACACATTTCCTCACTTAGGAGAACACCCTCAACATCATCAAGATTAAGAGTTTTTGTGTCAGAGACAGAGTTACTTACAGCCATCACAAGGTTGTCCCAACTATCCGATAGAGATGATAGTAAAAGGAGGGCTCGCACTTCGTCGTCGAAATTGACCTTCCCCGATCGAAGTTGACTTATGTTGGTGTTAAAGTCGTTTAGGTGTTATGCAACTGAACTACTCTCTGTCATTTTTAGATTGAACAAGCACTTCATGAGAAATACCTTATTGGATGCCGATGGTTTCTTGTAGAGGCTATCAAGTGACTTTATCAAGTCCTCCATGGTCTTCATCTCTGAAATGTTGAAGGCCACCATTGATGCCAAGCTTAGCCGAATTGTTCCTAATGCCTTTCGGTCAAGGACAATCCATGCTTCATTAGCCATTGTTGCGGGCTTCTTTATAAGACCACATCGTGGAAAATAAAGGTCCTTTTGCTAGAGACAGTCTTCAATCTGCATCTTCTAGTGTTGGTAGTTTTTGCCGTTGAACTTCTCGATCTTGAGCTTCCATTACTCTACCATTACTCCCACTCAATTCAAGGAATCCTTTCCTTGAGATACTTTAGCTACGACGAGCAAACCTTGCTTACGAGTTGTTAGGAAGTAGGATGTAGCTAAGTAGAAATTAGAGTAGTTTACTTAATGGAGAGAGACAATTTTGACACAAGAGAGATTATAAAGTAGAGTAGAGAGAGATTATAAAGTAGAGTAGAGAGAGAGAGAGAGAGAGAGTACACAAAATATATGTGGTTCACCCAATGTGGGCTACATCCACGGGAAAGCAACCACTCAATGGCTTTAGTACTTCAAACAAGAAGTAGGTTACAAAGGGAGTACACCCTTAATAGAGCTCCCACCTTAAGTAGAGTAGAGTAGAGTAGAGTAGAGAGAAAGAGAGAGAGAGAGAGAGAGAGAGAGAGAGAGAGAGAGAGAGTACACAAAATATATGTGGTTCACCCAATGTGGGCTACATCCACGGGAAAGCAACCACTCAATGGCTTTAGTACTTCAAACAAGAAGTAGGTTACAAAGGGAGTACACCCTTAATAGAGCTCCCACCTTGATTCACACTCACCACCTCACACTTACCTTGTTGTATCAAATTCACAATGCACCACAATGCATCACAATGCCTTTTGTGTGTAGAAGAGGCCTCCTTTTATAGGTGAAAAGGGATGCCCTCTCTCATGAGAGGCACCGTGTGTAGCTACCCTTGTGTAGACAAGTCCAAGTTGGACTCTCCAATGTGCCTATGTGTGGCTGCCCTTGAGAAGACAAGTCTACCTTGAAATTGGCCATAGGCTATTGAATTCGGCCATTGGCCACCGGTCATTGACTTCCGACAACCGGGCAATCGGCCAACTGACCGACCGTTTTTCGACCACTTTTCGGCCGCTGTTCGGTCATAATATTCCAGCAGAAAGGAATATCCCGATGGCCGTGAATTTTTGGTTTTCCGGCGAGTGATTTTTCTTCACGCACGATGGCTTCTTCTCATAACGGGGGCCTTACAAATGTGCGTTTTTAATAGTAAAAGTTACAAGGGGAAAACCAAGCTCCATACTTAACATCTAGAAGTGGCTAGAAGTATACTTATCAGGATAATTTGAAAAGGGAGATAAATTCCATCTTTGAAAGGTATACAGAGTACTATGAAGCAGATTTTGACAGACGCTATGATAAAGTGAATTTCGTATTAAAAGGCCACAAGCCTTTTTGGGTGACGACAAAAACTCCTCCTAGCCTCCGTTATAACCTTTGTCATGATACTACTCCTCCCTTGGAGAATATTTTCTTTCTCAAAATCTCAAAAACATAAAAAAAAGGTAGGAAACTGTTTCTTAAGACAATATTGCTTTCCCAATTGACACTTTCTTCAGGTCGATCTTTCCACTTGATGAGAACTTGCTGGTTTCATAAACTATGATGATCCAAAATCTTTTCTAGCTTGTGACGTTGAGCAAGTGGCTCAATTATTTCAACTGAATATCCCAACCAACAACATTCTTTGCCTATCCTAACTGCTTTCGTAAACAACTAACATGGAATACATGATGAACTCTTGAAAGTGCTTGCAAGTTTAATTTGTATGTACATTCACTTCTTGAGGATCCTGAAACAAATTACAATACTCAATTGAAAATTTAGGTGAAGGGCTAGCATTCAGACTTTCTGAATGCTTTAAACCCTTTAGAAACATCTACTTGAAGGAGTACGAGCGGAAGTGCGACGCGAGAGAGAGTGCAAGAAGAAGAGCACGACGATATGGTGAACTCGCTCTACTGTAATGTGTAGAGCATAGTGAGTTCTTATTAGGTTTTTACAAAAGAATATGTGTACATACTTGGTGGCCCGCCCACTTACCTGGGCGACCACATTGGGCTTTATACCCCAACAACCTCCCACTTAAAGTCCAATGTGGTACTTTAAGTGTGAGAGAAGCTACTATACAAGCTAATATACAAGAGATGTAGAGAAGTGATGTACTACCCTACACCTAACTGCTTGCGAAAATGCGCAAAGCTCTCTGAGGGAAGTCCTTTTGTAAGTAGATCAGCAGGATTTTCTGTGGTGTGAACTTTGACAAGCTGAAGTTGCTTATCCTCGAGCATTTCCCTGATGAAATGATACTTCACATCCACATGCTTTGTCTTTGAGTGATAAACTGGATTGCGAGCCAATTGTATAGCACTTTGACTATCACAATATAGCACATGCATCTCTTCTTTGATTCCCAAATCTGTTACTAGGCGATTAAGCCAAATTGATTCTTTGCATGCCTCTGATGCTGCAACATATTCAGCCTCTGTAGTAGACTGAGTAACACAATCTTGTAATCTAGAACGCCATGATACTGCTCCACCAGCCAATGTAAAGACATACCCTGATGTAGACCTTCGGTTGTCTAAGTCACCTGCATAATCTGAGTCTGTAAAACCCTTTACACTTAGCTCCTGACTCCCATAGCATATACGCATACTCTTTGTAGCTTTTAGGTATCTCAATATTCCTTTCACTGCCTCCCAATGTTTCTTGCATGGGTTTGACATGTATCGACTTACTACTCCCACTGCAAATGCAATGTCTGGGCGAGTAGCAATCATTGCATACATCAAACTACCCACTGCAGACGCATATGGAATCTTATCCATTTCAGCCTGTTCTTCCTCAGACACGGGACAATCTTGTTTGCTAAGTTTCACATATGGTGGCAATGGAACACTCAATGCCTTTCCCTTCTCCATATTGAAACGTTGCAAAACCTTGTCAATATACTCTGTTTGAGATAACCAAATCAACTTCTTTGATCTGTCTCTCTCAATGCGCATACCAAGTATATGACTTGCCTCACCCATGTCTTTCATGTCAAATGATTTTGCCAGCTTTGACTTCAAAGCTGAAATTTCTTCCAAGTGCTTGCCAACAATCAACATGTCATCCACATACAAAATAAGGATCAGCCAACTGCCATCCTTAGCCTTCTTTGTATATAGACAGTGATCGAACTCACTACGTTTGTAGCCTTGAGAAAGCATAAACTTGTGGAATTTATGGTACCATGCCCTCGGTGATTGTTTTAAGCCATAAAGACTCTTTAACAACTGGCATACCCAATCTTCCTTGCCTTTCTCAACAAACCCTTCTGGCTGCTGCATGTAAATTTCCACATCTAAATCACCATGCAAGAACGCTGTCTTGACATCCATTTGGTACAACACCAAATCTAATATGGCAACCAATGCAAGAAAGCATCTCAATGTAGTCATCTTGACCACCGGAGAGAAGACTTCATCAAAGTTAATGCCTTGTTCTTGCTTAAAGCCCTTGGCAACAAGCCTTGCTTTGTACTTTGGCTGACTATCATGAGCGGTGATCTTATACCTGTAAACCCATTTACAAGGTAGAGCCTTTTTTCCCTGTGGTAATTTAACTAGCTTCCATGTCTTGTTTTTATGCAGAGCTGTCATCTCTGACTGCATAGCCAATTGCCAATTCCCGGAGTCCTTCATTTGCACTGCTTCCTTGTAACATGAAGGCTCATTGCAATCAGTCAACATGACATAGTTCATAGATGGAACAAACCTATCAGGAGGTTGCGTGACACGTCCAGATCTACGCACAATAGGTGGCTCAGGCTCAACCACAACCTATGGTTCCACTCTATCCTGCCCTTGCTCCTCTTGAGCCCTTACATTTTGTCTTGCACGTGCAGGTCCATCTTCTTGGAAGACAACTCTTCTAATCTCCTCAACCCTCTCTGGTTTAGAATGATATTTGGATTCATTAAAGTGAACATCATTGCTACGGACAACCTTTCTGGATTCGGGATCCCAAAGTCTGTACCCCATCTCACCAGAATTACCATAGCCTAGAAAGATGCACTTTCTACTCTTTGGCTCAAGTTTGTTCCTAAATTCCTTTGGAACGTGAGTATATGCCTCACAGCCAAAAACTCTGAGATGCTTGTATGAGGGCATTTTGCCTGACCATACCATCTCTGGCACTGAATCCTTCTGCAAAACCTTTCTAGGAGATCTATTTATAAGATGAACAGCTGTTGATACAGCTTCAGCCCAAAACCCATTTGGAAGCTGTGCATTAGACAACATACTTCTGACCTTCTCTTGTATGGTCCTATTCATCCTCTCAGCAACACCATTTTGAGGAGGATTGTAAGGAGCAGTAAGTTCACGTTTTATAGCTTTTGACTCACAAAAGTCCTAAAAGGCCTTTGAAACATACTCTCCACCATTGTCAGTGCGTAAGCATTTAAGCTTCTTGCCACTCTGATTCTCCACAAGTGTCACAAACGTTTTGAAAACACTAAACGCTTCATCATTATGCTTGAGAAAGTAAACTCATACTTTCCTCGAGTAATCATCTATAAATGTCATAAAGTAAGAAGCTCCCCCTAGAGATAGGTTAGGCATAGGTCCACACAAATCACTATGAGCAAGTGCCAACTGTGTATCTCTTCTACTGCTTCTATGCTTATGTGGCTGCTGTGTTTCCTTACCATACAGACAATGTTCACAGAATTCAAAATCATTAAATGAAAAGCCAGGCAAATAACCAGAACGAGACAAGATTTCCATTCCCTTCTTGGACATATGTCCTAACCGGCTATGCCACAAAGAAACGTTCGGCTGCTCGGTTACATTGATTACATTTTTAGAGACATTTGATACATAAATCATGTAAAGTCCTCCAGACTTTACTCCATGTGCTACTGTCATAGAACCCTTGGATATCTTCCACATGTTCTGTCCAAAAGTGGTGACATAGCCAGCATCATCAAGTAAACCTGTGCTGATCAAGCTCTTTGTAATTGCGGGAACATGTCTCACATTCTTCAGCGTGAAAGAAGAGCCATTCTTAAACTTCAATTGAACATCTCCAACACCTAAGATCTCACATGTCTGCCCATTGCCTAGTCGAACATGATCTTTAGTGGTCATATAAGAGGTAAACCACTCCTTGTTTGGAGACACATGAAGTGATGCCCCTGAGTCTATAATCCAGTCACTCAGTGCATTTCCATCAGATGTTGTAAGAAGAGCTGAGTCCATTGTATTCTTCAAGAAGTAGATGTCTCTTGACACTAGACTGTCATCCTCTGCAACAGTGTTTGTCACATTTATTTCTTGAATCTTCACTGAGGACTTGTTCTTCTCACCATGGTCTTCAGCTTTCTCTTTGCCTTTTTCTGCTTTCCGTTCTCTGCAGTCTCTTTTCATGTGACCCTTCTTGCCACAATGGTAGCATTCTATGTCACTCTTGCCTTTAGCATTGCGGGACTTGCTACGAGACTGATTCCTGTTTCCACCTTTGTACTTTTCTTTGGTCCTTCCCCTGACAACTAAGGCTGTTCCTTTGCCTTTGTCCATTGTCTTTCTATTGGTTTCTTCAGTAAGCAGACTTCCTTCTACACCTGCTATTTGCAAACCATCTGGAGGTGAAGAATTACTCAAAGCTGTGCGAAAAGTGTCCCAACTTTCCGGCAATGTGATCAACAGGAACATAGCTCTAACAGGTTCATCAAACTTGACACCTTGAGCTGACAACTAACTATAGATTGTGTTGAATTCATTCAGATGATTGGACATAGGTGTCCCTTCTTTCATCTTCAAGTCAACAAGCTTCTTAAGCGAGTATACCTGTGAAGCTGCACTCTGCTTCTCATAAAGATCACTCAGCTTTAACCATGCTTGATAAGCCGACATCTCGTCTGCTACATTGAAGTAAACACTTTCTGCCAAAGTCAGCATAATGGTAGAAAGTGCCAATTCATCCATTTCGCTCCATTCATCTTCGTCCATATCTTCTGGTTTTATCCCCTTGAGCTTTATAGGTTTTATCTGCTTCTTTTGTACCAACACGTGCCAAATCTGCTTCTTCCACAATGGGAAATTGGTTCCATCCAGCTTCTTGATATTGTAAAGAGCAGTGTCCTGTGATCCAGCCATAGCTACGCTTCACAGTAGTTTACTTTCCTGGGAAAAATTCGGGAGAGTTTCCCCTGTAAACTGACCTCTGAACCAATATCAACCTGTCAAATGAACCAAGAAAGCTTCAGATTCTGCAGAAATTTTGGCAGAGTCTCCTTTGTAAAATGGCTCTGGTGTACTAAAAACAGACCAAAAAACAGCTCAAAAAACCACTGTCTCTCTAACACTGTAAGCTGTGGGTAAACCTGTCCTGCACCTGTACTGTCTCTCACTGTCCTATCACTATCCTGTAAGCATAGACTGTGATAATGCCTCAACGGCAGTAAAGCAAAGATGCAATCCCAACTGTCTAACTCACAGTCAATACATCCTAGCTGCCTATCTAAGGGTGCTCGAGGGATCGCTCCAAGACCTGTATCACCGAAAGGATCTCAACATTCGAGAATCCCCCAGCTCAATAAAACCTCACTCGACCCTCAACAAAGGCTGCAGTAAATCTGACAGTACATAGACTTCCCACAAAGTCATACATCCACAAATTTCCCATTATATGCTGTAACCGCTGCGACGGTTGTTTGCTGCGTGACTCACAACCAGCAAACCCTCAACAAACATACATCATCTCTGACAATACATCCCATGTGGAAGTACCTGCAATGTCAGGATGAAATCTGGAATATCAAGCAGCAAACACAAGCTACCTGATGAACTAGTGGATGTCGCCTACAGTCTCTGTGTAGATGCGCCCGTGTCGTATGTGACACGCCTCCAAGAACTGTGAGCCGTCCTTCGATGTGTAGAAATCCACAAATCAACACTCTGGGAGTGTCGATATCCTCAGCACCTGCAGTCGTAGGCCGAAAACCCCAAATTTGCGGAGTCGGATCTGCACCCGCCGAGACCACGTAGTCGAAAATGGCCTGCGCACACCTTTCTCGAAGCTGAATGGTGGCCGAGATGACCTCAGAATGAAATTTTGACAACACCAAGCCCTTCGGGCTTACCCACGAGATTTGGGGCCGTGTCTTCGCCTGTCGAATTTCACTCCAATCTGAGTTGGTGACTCTAGCCTCCTGCAGTGCTGCCCCGAGCCTCGATCTGAGCTCTGATACCAGTTGAAGGAGTACGAGCGGAAGTGCGATGCGAGAGAGAGTGCGAGAAGAAGAGCACGACGATATGGTGAACTCGCTCTACTGTAATGTGTAGAGCATAGTGAGTTCTTATTAGGTTTTTACAAAAGAATGTGTGTACATACCTAGAGGCCCACCCACTTACCTGGGTGACCACATTGGGCTTTATACCCCAACACTACTCTCCCTTTGTGAGGAGACTTGTCGACATTTCTCATCTACAAACTTTTTGTAATTGTTTAACATTGCTCTTAGCAATCCTCATCAAATAAAAATGTGCTTTTGAGAAATTCATAGCCAAATGTATGAGTTCATTCACGAATCCTATGGCAAATGAGACCGGTGTTGATAACCATAAATGGGCTAAATCTTGTGGAAACATGTTTTGCCCTATTGTACGCAAATTCCAAAATAGGCAGATGGTTGGGAGATAGTCTTCCCAATCTGTCTGATTTTTACTAACATAGGCTTGTAGCATATATTTTAGTACCTTATTTACTCACTTAGTATGTCCATCTATGTGAGGATGATCATATGTACTCAAGTTAAGAATCATCCTGAGATTACAAAATACTTCTCTCCAAATGACCATCCAATTTCATGTCTCTATCGCTAACAATATTAGACGGAAGTCCGTATAGCTTATACAAGTTCTGCAAAGTAGTCTTTATAGGAATAAACCTACATGTCTTGGTCAAGCGTTCTACTACTACGCAAATACAGTTGTGGCCATGAACTGTCGGAGGTAGACCAACAATAAAGTCCATAGAGATGCTTTCCCATTTTTTGTTTGGAATCTCTAATTGTTGTAAAAGCCCGCCTACCTTGAGATGCTTAGCTTTTGTCACTTGCATTTTTGGGATCTCTAATGGTTGTAAAATCCCACCTACCTTGAGATGCTTAGATTTTGTCACTTGATATTTATCATGTACTAATGTACATCCTTGTGTAAACTTGGCCATTAAAACTATCTTTTAATAAATGCATATGTCTTTTGAATACTCAGATGATCTGTGCACGGACTATCGTGAAGCTCAAACATATTTGGCACCTAGTGTCTAGGTCCATGCATATACATACACTCCCCTTGTGGAGTAGATACCCATCATCGATAGAAAAATTATTCCATCGCTAAAGTTTTCTTGTGAAGAAGTAAAGCTACATTGCAATCATATTAGAGCAAGAAGGATCCCTCATTTCTACGTGACTCCACATCGTATTGTATAGTGGATGGTGCTCGCACTTCCCTCGAAGAGAGGCCAATAATTCACTCTTAATTTTTGCAAAAGAAAGAGCATTAATCTCTAGCATGCGGCTTAAAGCATTGGATACCATGTTGTACCGACCTTTACAATATGGTAAAGGGCACACATACTCTTGAAGAATCTAGCCTTTTAACCCTTCAAGTCTGTCTAATTGGTAAACCACTTGAATTAGTGCTTTCACGTTCAAAAAATATCTCAAACTCTACACCATATAAATATTGCCTCAATCCGCGACGGGCATGTATAATGGCAGACAACTCACACTCATATGCATAGTAATTCTGCGGGGTACTATATTATTCTTTCTCTCAAAGGCAAATGGTCCACATCCTTGAAGTAGCACTGCATCAATAGCCTTATTGCTAGCATCAGTCTCCAAAAAAAAGGGTTTTGTTGGATAGGTGATGTTCAAGATGGAGAAATAGCTAAAAATATCTTAAGCTTATCAAAGATACTATGTTGTTCTGCTTGCCAAGTAAATTGACAACCCTGAGTCTTCAATTGGTCAATCATAAGCACAACTATCTTTGCATAATTCTAAATGAATTTGTGATAGTATCTAACCATGCCTGCCCAAGGAAATTTGAAGCTCTTCCAAACTTTAAGGAGAAGGCCATTTCAAAATAACCTCGACTTTGCTAGGATCCATCTTAAGACCCTGAGTGAAAATATTATGGCCAAGATATTGCACCTTTGCTGCATGAAATCCCGTTTTCTCTTCTTGGTATATAAGGAATTCTTCCTAAGCATATTAAAAAATTTATCATAGATGATCTAAATGACCTTCCTTAGAACGATGTAAATAAGTATGCCATCCAAGAAGACAACTACAAATTTACCCAAGTGAAGTCAAAGGATCATGCCCATAAGTGTAATAAATGAAGTTAGAGCATTTGTTAACCTAAAGGGAAGAACAAGAAACTCAAATGGTCAAACCTTGTTTGAAAATCTATTTTAGAAATATCTCTTACATCAATTTTTAATTGATAATATCCTAATCGCAAATCAATCTTTGTGAAGTATATGGACCCATAGAGTTGATAAAAAATCTCTTATGTACAGGAATTGAATCAACTAATTGCTAATCCCCTACAGGTACGCACAATTCCATCGCAAAGGAATGCAAAAATGGAGAGTTTTTTGAAGTGAAAACTTGTTCGATTTATAAGGGAATTGTCCCATTGTGTGCGAGAGAGAGACACGTGTAGATGTGTTTGCTCCACTCAAAAGGATGCAAAATAGATAATTACAGTCTGATGTGGTTTTTTGCAGGTTTAGGGTTTTGCACCTAAACTGCAAGGTAATGCAAGGGGAGCCTTGGGAAAGCCTTGGGTGCTTGTACAAGAAAATTTAGAGAGATTTCCCACGAGGAATGTCGTCTAATTCAAAAGGAAAGTGACCCTACAGGTGTGGGAGCTTGAGGGCTACCGACAGGAGTGATTGAGATGCGAATCGGAGTGCAAATATGGAATTACAGCTTGCTGTAATTTTTTTTGCAGGTTTAAGGTTTTGGTCAATTTTGATGCGTGCAGGTCTCAGGAACTTCAGGGAAGCTACAGAATCATTGAAAAGGTGTTTTGGTGCAAATTGGGGGCCGATCTATTGAAGAAGAACCTATTGTTGAGAGTTCTTCGTTATCGTGGCTAGCATATGTAAACTTGGATGACTCAAATCATGTGAAGCATAGCTTGGTTTATACCATGTATCCAAGGTATATGCACATCTAATGGAAAATAACTGAATTTTGAAGAGAAGATCTTGAGTAAGGGATATGCTATGCCTGACACATGAATGGTTTGGGACTTATGGCCTCATTGTATCAAAATCCAACCTTGGAGTTGGTTGATTTGCCTAAAGGTAAATGGATACTACAAAATATATGGGTGTACAAGTTGAAGAAGGAAGAAGGCGGAAAAAAGAGATACTCTAGGCTTGTGGTAAAGGGGGTTTTTCAAAAGAAAGGTACTGATTTTAATATAATATTTTATCATGTTGTAAAAATGAATTCCATTAGACTTATCTTAAGCCTTGCATATCTGCTCAAGACTTGAATCTTGAGCAAATGGATGTAAACATGGCATTCCCTAATGGAAACTTGGATGAGGAGATTTACATGCTTGAACCAAAGGGTATATAAAGTCAACCAAAGGGCATATGAAGAAAAGGGTAAGGAGAAAATGGTAGCAGATTGAGAAAGAGCTTGTATAAGACAGTGGTACCTAAAACTCAAATGATGGATGCTAGATCATGGATTCAAATGATGCAACTCAAATCATTATTTATACACAAAGAATTTGGGGGATGGGAAATATATCATCCTAGTGTTGTATGTTGATGACATGCTAATTGTTAAGTGTAATCATTCTCATTTTTTTGTGTGTTTTGCAACAACCTATCTGTGAGCTAAACCTTAGGGAAAATTTGGACTCTTAAAGGGGCCTTATAAGGAGTTTGACTTCCTCTCTCATGTCCAAAACGGGCGTGCGGTAAATTTTTTGCAAATCAACATTAAACTTGACGAAGATTTGGTAATTAGAACTACTCTTCAAGCTCGTTTTATTGATATATAGCACGCCACGAGATTCCTCATATTTTGAAAGATTTTATTTTTGATTCTCTAGATTCTAAACGGAGTTGTCACATCACAAGAGAATCAAAAATAGAATCTTTCAGAATATGGGGAATCTCATGGCGTGCTATATATCAAAACAAAGAGCTTGAAGGGTAGATTCTAACTGTCAAATCTTCGCCAAGTTTAGAGCTGATTTGCAAAATTTTTATTGCACGCCCATTTTGAACATGAGAGAGGAAGTCAAACTCCTTATAAGGTCCCTTTGTGAGTCCAAATTTTCCCTAATGTGTGTCGTTTGAGTGCATAAATGGTTGTTTTTTGATAGTAGACCATAGGATGACCTTTTGGATAGTTCTGTTGCAATTTTCAGGACCTTGATCATGATGGAGCGTGAGTTTTGTACCTTGTTGGATTGCAACCACACTTGGTAGGATAATTTCCTCCTCCTAAAGTTTTGTTCCATTCAAGTGCCAAAAATGGCATGACGACTAGAGCGATGAGACTGGACATAGGCAGATTGCGTGAGTAAAAAGTGATAGATTTGCTAGTGCTTATGATAGCTTTTTTTTGTAGGTTTACTTCTTAACGTCAACACCCTCAAAGAGTCTCTGTGCCCCATCCGAGTTGCTTTCTTGAGTATTGACAATATGTTAGTGCCAGATAGTTATGCTGCAAACGTCACGGTGACCCACTAACAAACATGAATAGCATGTGCAACAAGTACTTGAACTCCTATGTTCGAATTAGCTTTATGCTAAGCGTAGAAAATGCACCTTCTTCACTGATAAAGTAGGCTACTTGGGATTTATTGTATCCAAGGATGGCGTCTCTATTGATCCAAGTAAGATTGAAGTTGTCGTAGCTTGGCCTAGTCCTAAATTTGTCAAAGAAGTATGAAGCTTTATTGGCTTAACAAGATGGCACCGTACTTTCATTGAAGGCTATGCTAAGATTGCATCTTCATTGACTAATACCCTTAAGAAGACTAAAGTATTTAATTGGAATGAACATACTCAAGTTAGCTTTGAGAAACTGAAGGATGCCTTCGTGAATGCTCCGATATTACAGCTTCCAGACTTCTCAAAGACATTCATTATACTCACTAATGCAAGTGGACAAGCATTCGGTGGTGTTCTATCTCAAGAAGGAAGGCCGATAGCTTATGAATAACTTATTCATCAAAGTATACCTCATGATCCACTTTACAACAAGATTATGTATTTAATGAACTTGGGTAATTGCACAAAGAAGCAAGAAAGTCAAAGCAAAGGCTTCCATGTTGAAGACAACGATCTCTACTTCAACAACCGTCTTTGTATTCCAAATAATGGTGGAATCAAACTTCAAATTCTATAGGAAGCTCATGATATACCTATTTCAAGACATCCATGTTACATTAAAACTTATACTGATGTAAGAAAGAGTTTCTTTTGGCCAAGATTAAAGTGTGATGTATTGAACTATGTTATAGAATGCTTAACAGGTCAACGTATTAAGCCCGAGCGAATTTGATGCCCTGGTAAGCTTCAACCAATTGATGCTCCACATATGAAATGGGAATGGATATCCATAGATTCGTTAAAGGATTTCCTACATCTCTGGGATATGACTCTACTTTTGTGGTTGTTGATATTCTTACAAAAATGACTTATCTGTTCCCTATCAAGAAAAAATTTACGGCTAAGGATACAACTCCACTTTTCATGAAAGATGTCTTTATGTATCACGACTTACCTTGCAAGCCATGTAATTTTGGATCGTGATGCAAAGTTCACTTTAATTTTTTGAAAAGCGTTTTCAGGAGTTTTTTGGAACAAGGGATTGTGCATATGTACACACACATGCATGGTGCATCAAATAAAGGATTTCCCATTTTCCAGAGCCAGGTGGTTACGTGGGGCCCACATGTGTATAGGTAGGACAACATGTACATAGTGCATCAATTTTTACTATTACTAGTATCAATGTGTTTTTTCTATAATAATGAGGAGTTGGTAGCGTGTAAAACTTCTTGAGGAAGCTATCCGCGGGCCGACGACATGACGTAAGCAGATGCGTCGGATGGCATCTAGTGGCGTTAGGAGGTCGAATGGGGTCAATACTTGCACGTGGATAAGTACAGACACGACGTGGGTGTTTTCTTGTGCTAATTATGAAAAAAGGTCATCATGAGGACCATATTTTGGGGCCACTTCTGACGGGATGCATTATTGAAAACAGTCGAGTGCCAGGTGTGCGTATGGATGCAGCAGGGTGACAACTATGCACTGCGAGGTTAGTTTTTGGCATGTTCAGGGTCCATTTGAGGTCATCTAAAAGGCCAAGGGTGCCCAAGTAATAAAGCTAAGTGTGGGAACTGAAAAAACAGAGGAAGACCAGAAAAAACGTGGAGAGAAGAGGAGGAACAACCGCAAATGTGTTTTTGGGGTTTTTGGAGCCTGTTTTGGCCGTAAATTGCTCATCCGAGGTCGGATTTGAGCACTTTGACATTGTAGACTGGGGTTTTGGGCCGTTCCGGACGCGATGGCGCTGTCCATTTTTCCAAATTCCTCACTCTTTTTCTGCTATTTTGGCTGTGTAAGTTTCTCCTATGAACGAAGCTTCTGCTCCAAGTTGTGATTGTATCTGGCATACTTTACCCATATTGTGTGAGCTATTTGCCCCATTGGTGTTGGCCCAAGCTTAGTTATATCTAAACATCAGAAATTCTCCTCTTTTGAGCTGAGTTTTTTGGGTGTGTGTGTGTGTGTGTCTCTGTGTGGAGTGGGCAAGTGGATAGTCTCTCTCCTCTAACTCCATCGGTGTGTTCCCTGTCTCGGCTAGGTGGATTGTGTAAGCCGAGTGGTGCCCCATAGTGTGTGTGTGTATCATCCCAAGAGTGTGTGTCGGGTCATTATAGAGGCGTTCTGTGTGTTTCCATCCCGCTCACAACGTTATTGTCAGCTACATGAATCCTATTAGCATTTAGTACGGCTTATCATCCTCAAACTGATGGGCAAACCAAGAGAAAAAATCAAATCATTGATGACATGTTAAGAGCTTATTGTATGCATGAGTAGAGTAAATGGACCAGATATTTGCATTTGATTAAATTTTCATGTAATTCCTTATTCCAACATTCAATTAGAATGTCTCATTGTCAAGTGTTATATGGACAAGATTGTCTTACTCCATCAAACTGGACAGACCCTCTAATAAGGATTCAAGCATCCAAAGACATATTGAATGAAATGCAATTGCAGACGAATCTTATATGTCAAGACATTAAGACTATTCAAGATAAACAAAAGAGTTACACTGACCCTAAATGATCTATTTGACTCTTTGATATTGTATTGTTGAGAGTAAAACCTAAATGTAGCTCTTTATCGATGGGTAAATGTAAGAAGCTCTGTGACATATATTGTGGACCTTTTGTCATCACAGAGAGAACCAATGATCAAGCTTATAGACTCTTATTACCACCACATATCAAGGTACATGATGTTTTTCATGTCAGCTTACTCAAGAGGTATGTACCTGATCCCAATCATAATTTTGACGATTCCCTATTACCTACTTCCACCAATGAAACTTTTGAAGTATACCTTGAAGTGATTCTTCAAAGTAGAACTAGACCATCATTGAACACCTCATCAAATGGTCAACATATCCTGAGGTGGATGCTACTTGGGAACATGATGATGTAATGAAACTAAATTATCCACTCTTCATGTCGCGGTGAGGACACCACAAATTTTTCAAGTGTGGGAGGATGTAAGATCCCTGATTTTTGGATCTCTTTTAAAAGGTTGAAAGCATGGTTTGGTGGTACAGAAAGGACTGTCCTTGACACAACGTACATAGGCTTGGTGGTTCATGTGTGTAAAACATTAGGGGAAATTTGGACTCTCAAATGGGCCCTATAAGGAGGTTTGACTTTGCCTCTCTTGTCCAAAGTGGGAAACCCAATGAAGTACATAAACACTTTGTCAAAACCCTATCAACCAACATATCATTGGAAAGATCTTAGAAAGTACGTTTTAAATCCCCAAAATCTAACAAATTTGGAGTTGATTTATAGAAGTTATGGCCTTCTCACTGAAGCTGAAATGTGAAGAGATTCCATTTATAAGACGGAGTTGTCACATAAAAAATAAACTTTTTTAGAATATAAGGAATCTGATGGCATGCTATATATCAATGGATCAGTACATTTTAAATCCAAAAGGCTAGATAAGTTTTGATTTCATTTGTAAAAAAGTTACCTCGCACCCATTCTAGACAAGAGGGAGAAAGTCAAAGTCCTTATAGGGCCCATTTGAGAGTCCAAATTTTTCCTAATGATAGAGGAACTTTTAATTGGAATTGGAGAGGGGCCATATATTTCTTTTTTTTAAAAGATGTTTTTAACTTTTGAAACATGTCACTTCCGAGAAGAGGTGGGGAGTGATGGCAAGGATAGGGAGGTTATGTTTCCAACACCTCTCTCTCTCTCTCTCTCTCTCTCTCTCACACACACACACACACACACACACACACACACACACACAGTTTTGCATCTTTCACCTTGCCTTCTCCATAGCCACCAAAGTTCTTGTGGTTTCTCTCTCTCTCTCTGTCTCTCTCTCCTGTGTGTGTGTGTGTGTGTGTGTGTGTGTGTGTGTGTGTGTGTTCATGGCCAGAGATAGCCACAAAAAGCAAGAAGCAAGGTCCAAGAAGCTCCATAGCCATGGAAAGCAAGCTCCATAGTCATTGTCATCTCTCTCTCTCTCTCTCTCTCTCTCTCTCTCTCTCTCTCTCTCTCTCTCTCTCTCTCTCTCTCTCTCTCTAGCGGCCTACTGTGTCTCCGGTCTCCCTTGGGTGAGGGGGCAGCCCTAGGGGAGGCCACAGAGCCCTGCTCCCCATCTCTAGTAGCAACCCCGCCCAGCTCTACTCACGTGCATTCTCGCTCTCTGTAGAGCTCGTCAGTTTCAGCCCCTGCTCACCCCAGCCTATCTCAGCCTCGCCAGTCTCGGCCCATGCCCAGGCCCGGCCAATCTCAGCCTCGCCAGTCTCGGCCCATGCCTAGGCCCGGCCAATCTCAGCCTCGCCAGTCTCAATCTCAGCCTTGCCCATGTTGAAGCCCGCCAGTCTCAGCCTCGGCTCACCCGAGTCTCGACCTGCTACACAGAGAGAGCTCCTTTAATTAAAGTTGATTATAGGCCTTTGAAGGTGATTTTTTCTCTTGAGAGACTACCCACCATGGCCACTCGGGCTTCTTCTCGCGTGAAGCCCACATTCGCCGGCGTCGTGGCAACACCCCCAAAGGTGGACAGCATGGCCCAGCTTCAACATGAAGTCCAAAGACTTCGCAAGGAAAATGACGCTTTGAAGGAAAGACTCGCAGCCATCGAGTCTCGCCTCACCACAGTGGAGGACTCCAACAAGGGGAAGACGGAACAAAAGGAAATCGAGCTCAATACGAAGACGGAAGTCACCCTCACAGAGAAGGTCAAAACTCAAGTACAGGATGTCATTTTTCGCGAAGTCGAAGTTCGTGTGGCGTCTACGCTATGCGAACAACAACGACAAGATGCTATTGCTCTCAATGTCCGCATTGGCGGACTCCCGAGCGATTGGCAAGGAAAAGAGGACCCCAAGTTCCACAAGTCTTTCGATCGCATCCGAACAACAACCCCCATGATACAATGGGATCCAGCAACAATCACCACTCTCGCTCACGAGCATCGCACCAACCATGCAATTCTTACCTTCAAGACCAAAGCGGATCGAGTCAAGCTCCTTGAGCAATCGAAGCTTCTCAATGACACAAAAAATTGGTTTGCCGAAGATCTCACACCCACCCAACTCAAACAAAAGAAGACTGAACTCCAAAAGATGCGAGAAGCGCGCACAGCAGGGAAATGGGCAGTTTACCGAGGAGGCAAAGCCATCATCCAAGAGTTTCGAACTCCCAAACCGCCCCCCTCCTCCTCACCTACGTCATCTTAGACTTTTGTTCATCCCACCTTATCTTTTTTCTCCCCACTCAATGGACTCTCAGTCCTTAACTGATATGTATGAGACGAAATCCTTTGTACTGTTTTGTTCTGGTCCTATAGGTCATATATGACCTCCATGGACGATAATTCAATCTCTCTCTCTCTCTCTCTCTCTCTCTCTCTCTCTCTCTCTTGCTCCTTGTCAATGGACAATACTATAGGAGATTACTACTTGGTTGATACACAGATGGTCTCTTTCAACGAGCTAGAAGGTGGTCCAACCACGGATGAACATATACAAAGCCATCCCATTAGCACCTCCATTCAGACATGTCTCACTAATCGGGCTTTCCTTTCTAACTATTGGGCTACAAAGAAATGCAAATAGAGAACAAAGAAAGACATCCTCTGCTCTTGGATTACCAAAAGCCAAGACAAGGAAGAATATTTGCATAGCGGTGGCACGATATTGGCGCAAACAAGCACTAGGATTGTCAAGGAATGAATAGAAGGTATTATTCCAGTAACTCTTGAGACCACCAAACATTTTTCGAGTTGCAAAAATCAAATTTTAACAATGTTGAAGAGACCGTTCTATCGGGTGTGCACCACAATTTGACTCAAATTAAGGTCCCGCACTCAACAAGTGAGATTTTTGTGAAGAAAACCAATAGTACAGGTGTGACCTCAGTAAACCAATCTAAAATTGCTAGTGTCCTGGGTATCCATCAAGGAAATATATCTGCTGCAAGTTCAAGGAGACTGGAGAATAAAGATGTGGATGAAGTGTTTCCATTGAGTGCATGTGAGAGACAATTGCTTCGAGGAACCGTTAGTGCGACCAAAGTTGGTCAATGCTGGAAGGTGTGCTATGTTGTGCTAGAGATGTTGATAGGAGTGGGACAAAGGGTTAAAGTAGGTATGAAGAGCCTGTGTATACAGGGAGCAGTGGGGATGTATGATTAATGTGGTTTCTTAAGCCAAAGGGACTCCAAAAAGGGCCAGTTGAGGTAGTGGGTCTAGATGTTTAGAGTGCTAATTTGATGTTCTAGAATGTGGTGCTTTAGAAGCCGGTTCATACGGCTCCACAAACGGAGTCACGATGTAGAAGATATTGAAGTTCAAAGTTAGAAGGTTTTGCAGATTCCTAATGAACATGGTTGATTGGGATACGTGGCCATGGATGATGTTAGTGGATAGGCTTGAAGAGCTCAAATTGTGGAGCATGCCGGGTTTTTTGGATCATCAATTGGAGCTCTAGAGAGAAAGTTATGGCCAATGGATGATTTGCTAGGGGTAAGTTACCTACATTGGAAAGTGTGCCAATTGGGAGATTTTGAGCCTTGCCAAGGTTTCTAAGACTAGTGTCCAATATGAGAAGTCAACAGGGAGTGACTGTTGTCAATCGGATGCTACAATTAGATGTGGCCTGTTGAAGTTGATCACAGTTAAAGGTGATGCAATGGCGGGTGTTTTTCCCTAATTTTGGTTGGCTCAATTTACAGACCTGGTAAAGTCAAAATGCAGTGGAGATAGGGGGGCTCAAGTCCCACAATGTAAGGATTCATGTGAAATTCACGATCCGAACACCGAGCCACCAGGTGGCAAAGCTTGGAAGGAGGACCAAAAAATGGATCTTTGGAAATTTTAATGAAATCTTGATAGCCTTGGAGGGGGTTCAACTTGTGGTGGATGCCATCTGGTACTAGGCAAAAATCCCACATGACAAAAACGAAGACAAACACTTGGGTATGTGACAAACAATGAGCACACCTCATAGGCATCAAAATGGGAGGGCTCTCCCTTGGAGCTCTCACGAGAGGAGGCTATGGCGAGTGTCTCCTTGCCTATGGTGAGTGCTGCTCGTGAAGCCTCTAGGCAGTGTTGGCGGTGGATTTTGATGGAGGTGGCATTCACGGGTGGTCAGGTGGCGCTTGTTAGTGCTAATGTAGCAGCTTGGGTTCCCACGAGGCCCTTAGGTTGAAGCGAAAGTGCACCCAAGGGGTTGTCACATCACCATGACGTCCTTCAAGAGCTCAAGAAGGTGATTCTCATGTGGTGACGTGAAAGAGGGGGGTTGAGGTGTCACAACCCTATCACATAACCGTATCACATAACCCCACCTTTTTTGAAAGTAAGACTCCCTATAAGAGGGTTCTTTAAAAAGTTGTAAGGGCATTTTTCCAATTGAAGTTTTGAACGGGTGAAGAAAAGGAGCAAGAGGAGAATTGATCTGTGCAAGCCATGGTGGCTCTATAAAATTTTTCAAGAAGAAGCTCGTCTTTCCCCCCCTTCTTAGTGTCGATTCCCCGCTCCCCCTCCTTTCTTTTTTGCTCGTGTGCTTTGCTTGGTGTTACCGGTGTCGGTGTGATTGGGTGCAACCCCAAACTGAGGTTTGTGTGTGCAAAGTAAGAGATAGTTAGATATATAGATTGAATTATCATCCATGGAAGTCAAATATGACCCATGGGACCAAAAACAAACACTACAATGGTTGCATCTTAAGCAGAGGATGATGATACATATCAGTTAAGGATCGAGGGTCCATTGGTAAGGTGAAAAGAAAAGAAAAGGGAAAGACAAAACCTAGGGGAGTTTAGCTGCGGGGAGAGCTGATTTGGGATTTTATAACTCCTGGATGATGGTTTTTCCACCTCAATAGACTGCCCATTTACCTTGTTTGTGGGCTTCTCGTACCTTCTTGAGCTCTTCACTCATGTGTTTGAGTTTTAGCGGGGTGATTTCTTCTGTGATCCAAAACTTGGTGTCTTTGAGAAGACGTGATTGTTGGAGAAACATGAGTTGTTAGACAAGGGGAACTAGAACCTAGGAGTCCACCACCCAACCACCCACTATATAGCATAGCCCTTGTCCCTTTGACCTAGTTGGACTCCCTTTCCACACTGCCTAGCCTGGCCTTGCCCTTGTCTAGTCCGGCCTTGCTGGTGTCCTGACATTACTCCCCCCTTAAGAAGAGTTTTCGTCGTCGAAAACAAAAGTGGGAAACTTCTTCTTAAGAACACTAATGTTTTCCCAAGTGGCACCTTTCTCAGGTCGGTCTTTCCACTTGATTAAGGCTTGTTGACGTACATGATGACATGTACGCAACTCATGATAATCGAGAACACGTTCAGGTTCATGCGGTAAGGTAGGAGGCTCAATGAAATCAACCAAAATCTGTTGGTCAATGACATTGTCGTCCCCATGTAACCGCTTACGTAAACGGCTTACATGAAATACCAGATGAATACGAGAATGTGCAGGTAGCGATAATTTGTAGGCATGATCACCTACTCGCTTGAGTATTTTGAAAGGCCCACAATATTGGGGAGATAATTTAGGTGTTGACCCAGTTTCAGACTTTCTGAATATTCTGGCACACGTTAAAATACTTCCTCCCCTTCCTCGAAGATAACTTGCCGACGTTTCTCATCAGCATACTTCTTATACCGATCGTGTGCTTGTCGAACATTCTGACAAGCGAGTTTCAGCATATTCATGTGGTCTTGGAGAAAATCCTTAACCTGTTGGAGCTTTTTGGTTGCCAACCCCACCGTAATAGGGGACCTAGGTTGAAAGCCATACATGAGCATGAAAGAACTAAATCCAATTGTGACATGCTTAGCATTGTTGTAGGCAAACTCAAGAATAGGTAAGTATTCTTCCCAGTCTGACTGTTTTTTGCTGGCATATGCTCTTAGCATATCCTCTAGCACTTGGTTAACTCGTTCAGTCTGACCATCTGTTTCTGGATGATCAGATGTACTGAGGTTCAGTTGTGTACCCAATCGTTTAAACACAGCCCTCCAGAAGTGACTGTTAAACTTGGGATCACGGTCGTTGACAATGTTACTTGGCAAACCATACAATTTGTATAAATTATCCACAAATAACTTGGCTAGTTCTGGTGTCTTAACCGTTGATTTGGTTGGAATAAACTTACATAGTTTAGTCAACTGGTCTACGACCGGTACCAAGTCATGACCTCGTACAGTGGTTGGTAAACCCACAATAAACTTACATAGTTTAGTCAACCGGTCTACGACCAGTACCGAGTCATGACCTTGTACAGTGGTTAGTAAACCCACAATAAAGTCCATAGAGATGCTTTCCCATTTTCCATTGGGAATCTCTAAAGGATGTAAGAGTCCTCCTGCTTTCAGGCACTCTGCTTTGTTAACTTGACATTTTTGGCAATGCAAGACGTAAGCTTGAACAAAGCCATGTATACCTGGCCAGTAAAACTGTCATCGTACGAGAGTATAAGTTTTTCTAATACCCGGGTGCCCTGCACTTGGACTATCATGACATTCATAAAGAATTTGGCGCCGAATGTTTGTGTCCGTCGGTACACAAACTCTCTCCTTATGGAGTAGGTGTTCATTGTCGATGGTGAAATGCTTCCATCGCTGTAGTTCATCATTCGATAGAGGAGAACTAGGTGTGGAGGTTAACATTACACTACCATCATTGGAGTGAGAAGGATCCCTCATTTGAACATGGTTCCACACTTTGGAATATGCTTCATCATGCTCATATTTGCCTTTGAGAGAATCCAAAAATTCACTACGAAGTTCCGTGAACAAGAGAGAATTGATCTCTGGCATACGGCTTAGAGCGTCAGCCACTACATTGTATCGACCTTTACGATACCGGAGCTTGGCATCATATTCCTGAAGAATCTCGGCCCACTTGGCTTTCCGACCCTTCAAATCCATTTATTGTGTAAACCATTTGATGCTTTGATGGTCAAACACAATTTCAAACTGAGCACCATACAGATAATGCCGCCATGTTTTTAAGACATACACTATTGTATAGAGTTTGTGCTCATAAGCAGAGTAGTTCTGCTGAGCTAAATCAAGCTTCTTACTTTCAAATGCAATTGGCCGTCCGTCTTGTGATAGGACTGCTCAAATATCACGATCACTGGCATCCGTTTCCAAAACGAATGGTTTCAAAGGATCTACAATAGCTTGTATGGGAGTTATAGCTAATGCATCCTTGAGCGTATTGAAACTTGTTGGAATTAGGGTTGCAGAGAAACACACACAGCTTGGAGAAGACGAAGGAAGCTCAAGGCACACAATAGAAAGTGTGTTACTTAGTGTGCAATGGAAAGATAGATAGCCCTAGAGTGATGGGCGTATATACAATGTACGGGGGAAAAAACCTCCTAAAGAGGGAAAAAATGCCCCGGCGGTCCTAGTGTGTTCACACACATCACTACCACATGTATATGGTAACAAATCCCCCCTGGAGTGATGCGGTGAACGAGAGCTAGCACATGAGTAAAGGGAAGTGCCATGCCCTGAGGACACGATCAGTCCACAAAGGGGAGTAAGCCCAAAGCTTCTCACGAGACAATACCTTTGTGAAAAGATCTGCAAGGTTGTCCTGTGTTGGCACATAAGCCAAGCTGATCTCTCCTGCTGAGAGCCTCTCCCTGACATAGTGGTAATGCACCTCAATGTGCTTTGTGCGAGCATGAAAAACTGGGTTCCTCGTAACTGCCAATGCGCTCTGACTGTCAGTGTAGATAGTGTTGGCAGTGTCCTGTCCAACACCCAAATCAGCCATAAGGCGTCTGAGCCATACACACTCAACCGTAGCTATGAAGACTGCCCTGTACTCAGCCTCACAACTCGAAGTGGCCACAATAGGTTGCTTCTTGCTCAACCATGATATACATGAACTGCCAAGCATAAAACAAAAACCACTTGTGGACACTCGCGTGTCAAAACAACCAGCCCAATCTGAGTCCGAAAAAGCATGTAAGTCTGGCGGCAATGATCCCCCCTTGGGATAAAACAAGCCAAGATGTAAAGTGCCACTAAGGTAGCAGAAAATCCTCTTGACAACCTGCCAATGCTTAGACCCTGGGCTATGCATAAATCTGCTGACCTGTGAGACTGCAAACTGAATATCCGGCCTCGTATTGCATACATAAATGAGGCAGCCAACAACACCTTGGTAAAGAGTGACATCAGCAGGATCACCACCATCATGTAGACTCAACTTCAAACCTGTTTCCATGGGAGTGGCAATAGGTTTGCAATCCTCAAGTCCAAACTTACATAGCAATGTCTGTATGTAACTTTTCTGACACAAGGCAATACCACCATCACACTGCTTAAACTGTATACCCAAATAATGATGCAACAACCCCAAATCTTTCATCTTGAAAGTAGCATTCAAATCAGCCTTAAATTCAGCAATATGTCTCTCATTTGGTCCAATGATCAGCAAATCATCAACATAAAGAACCACAATGAGAAGTACATCACCCTCACGCTTTACATACAATGTGCTTTCTGTTGGACTGTTACGAAAGCCTTGTTTGACCAAATGAGTGTCAGCTTTCTCATACCAAGCACGAAGAGATTGCTTCAACCCATACAAAGCCTTGTTACATTTGCACACTTTGTCCTCTTGTCCTTTTATGACAAAATCGCGAGGCTGCGTTACATAAAATTCCTCAAATATGTCACCATTCAAGAAAGCAGTAACAATGTCTGATTAATGTACATCCCAACCAAAATGAGCTGCCAATGCACATAGAAAACGTACAGTAGTCATACGACAAGTGGGAGCAAAAGTCTCTTCATAATCTATGCCTTTTTGCTGTGCATAACCCTTTGCAACAAGTCGAGACTTATGGCGATCGATCTCACCATCTGGCTTGTGTTTCAACTTGTAAACCCACTTTGTACCAATGGCCTTTTTGCCAGGAGGCAAATTACATAAAGTCCATGTGTCATTTTCTATAAGTGCATCATATTCTGATTGCATGGCAGCCATCCAATTTTCTGAATTCTGTGCTTCATCAAAAGACAGAGGCTCCTCAACATCATGTAAGCTAGACACAGCCAAAGCATAACAATCTGATGCATAAGATGCATGGCGAGAGCCTGAACAAGTACGGCTAGACAAAGGTGCATCCACATTTACTGTCACGCAAGGTGTGCACCAGCCATTTTGGCATACCTCTAGCCTGCTCATTTTCAGCCCTTTTCTCATCAAGTACATCATGTACATCTACATCAGTAATAGGCTGATCTAGAACATTTTCAGAAACCCCCATAGGCTGTACATTTGACTCATTGGAACTTACATTCGTATTTCCACCACTGAAAAGAGTCAACAAAGTGTCATAAATGTCCTGTGAGCTTACATTACTGT
The DNA here is from genome assembly GCF_014529385.1 of Adiantum capillus-veneris. Taxonomy (NCBI): domain Eukaryota; kingdom Viridiplantae; phylum Streptophyta; class Polypodiopsida; order Polypodiales; family Pteridaceae; genus Adiantum; species Adiantum capillus-veneris. Next base: position 65,251,532 of record NC_140952.1, read on the forward strand.
CTCTGGTACCTGACAGCAAGGGCTGAACATAATCTTCCACAAACACTACATCCCGTGAAACCAGAATACGTTTTGTTTGCGGATGATACAACCTATAACCTTTGCTTTCAGCACTATAACCAACAAAAATACATTTGACAGCCTTATCATCCAATTTTCTGCGCTGCACTTGTGGCACCAAAGCATATGCCAAACACCCAAAAACACTCATGTGCTCAATAGAAGGCTTTCTATCATGCCATGCTTCATATGGAGTAATAGAATTCAAGGCTTTCGTAGGACACCTGTTAAGTACATAAGTGGCACACATGATGGACTCAAGCCAAAAAGAATGCGGTAAAGCTTGACTTTTGACCATACATCGTGCCATTTCCGTCAGTGACCTGTTTTTCCTCTCAGCAACACCATTTTGCTGAGGTGTATAAGGCACTGTACATTGGTGTTTTATCCCACGACTAGCCAGAAATGCATTAAATTCATGAGACATATACTCCCCCCCTCGATCGGAACGGAGGGTGCCCATAGTACATTTCGAGAAATTTTCAGCCATAGCCAGAAATTGTTTGAAGCACATAAAAACTTCGGACTTCGCTTTAAGCAGAAATACCCATGCATGCCTGGAGTAATCATCTATGAAAGTCACGAAGTACAGGTAATTGCCCAAGGACGGAGTTTGCATGGGCCCACAAACATCACTATGCACAAGCTGCAACCTGCATGTGGCCCGAACTGAACCATCCTTTGGAAACTTAGAACGCTGCATCTTACCCAAAATACAGCCTTCACAAACATGTTTGACAGGTGCTTCAAGAGGTGGCAAAGAAACAACCATATCAGATTTCTGCAAACGCAGCAAATTGGCAAAATTCAGATGACCAAAACATGCATGCCAAAGTTTTGCATCTGAAATAGCCCTTGAATCTGCAACAACATTTGCAAAATTTTGTCCACACTTGTCATACAAAGTGAGCTTATACAGCCCACGACACAAAAGGCCAGATGCAACAATTTCATCACGAAAACTGAGATCATGAACTGTACATCTGTCATTTGCAAATTTGACTACAAGTCCAAGTCTAGCAAGTGCGGATACAGACAAGAGATTCTTCTTGATCCCAGGTACATAAAGTGCATCAACAAGTGTGAAGGAACTTCCATTAGCAGCAGTGAGCACAATCTTTCCAACTCCCTGAACTGGATAAGAGGCGTTGTTGGCACAAGTGACTGAATTCCCATGAGGGACAGACTCGAGAGAGGTAAACAATTCACGATGTGAGGTAATGTGCTTTGTAGCACCACTGTCGAAATACCACACATGTGAATCTGCAGTAACTGACAAGCATGCATCATGTACAACAGGATTGTAAGTGCACTCTGCGCTAAAAGCCCATTCTGCATCAACATCAGCAACACAGTCTCCTTTCACAGAAGACTCAACAATGGCTACATTTGTAGTGGAACCAGCATTTGCAGTGGAACCACCCTCTTTCTTCTTAGCCTCTTTGGCCTTCAACTTAGGACACGACTCGATCAAGTGATCATTGGATTTACAATAATGGCAATGCATCTTCTTTTTGCCCTTATCACCAGAATTGCCAGATGAAGTGCTGCCAGCAAAAGCATTATGAACAGAATTTTTGCCACTCACAGTAGAACCATAAGAAGTGGCTGCATTACTGTTACCACCCTTTCTTTGAGAAGCAATAAAAGCCTGTTCAACTGCACGCTGCCTAGTCCTGTTTTTTCTAGAAAGTGACTCTTGCAACAACAATGTGCATAATGCATCAAACTTGACAACTTCAGGATTTCCTTGGGTCATAAGTCTCCAAGTACTAGGAAAAGTCTGGTAGGAATCTGGTAAGGCATCAAGAACAGTCTGCACAAGGGAACTATCTGAAATGACTTCACCTGCAGAAATAAGCTGCTCATTGATATCCTTGACACTAGCAAGGAAAGTGTCCATATCATCTTCCTCATGCATAATCTTCTACTCCAGCTCTTTACGCAGCAAAGCAATTTTAGCCTCATTGCGGCTTGCATAAAGACCTGCTAAAATATCCCAAGCCTGTTTTGCAGATTTTGCTGAACGGATGTGAGGAACAATGGTGCGCTTCACAGACAACGCAATCAATGCATGAGCCTGCGCATCCTTAACATCCCAACAAGCTTGTTCTGCCGTAGGCAAAACAAGTCTAATAGCTGCAATCCTTGCAGCAAGACCTGCAACATCCTCAACATCGCCTACATCCTCAGAACCAGGACGTACATCAATGCCCTGCACAATGTTCCAGACACCCTTTGACACAAGAACATGTTGCATCATATAAGCCCACATAGGGTAGTTGTCCCCATCCAACCTGTCCTCAGCAGCAAACATCTTGAACACATCTGTGTTGTTGTTGTCAGCCATGGTAAATGCTGCTGATGTGAAAACTGCCCGAAAATAGGAGAAACGGAGCGGGAACAACCTGTGCTATATAGCACAAACCGTAGAAGACTACTTCATGTTTTGTATCCTTTGTTCTCATTACTTGTTCTTATGTTTTGAAGCTTAACATTTCTTCCAAGGACTTGCTTTCTACCATGTCACTGTGTCTTGCTTCACCGGCACACAAGGACGTGCGCCACATTAGGAAGGGGGGAATGTTAGCAACGGCTACACAGGCTACACCAATTATGCACCGAGCTGTGGATGTGCCATAGTGCACAATATTTCCTTTTCATTGTATAGGGCTTGGGCTCATGTAGGAGTTCCAAAGTTGTATGAGTCTAAGGCTAGAGAGCTCAACTTTATCCCATAGTTGAAATGTTTGAGGCCCAAATAGTATAAAAGAGCCCTATGCTTAATGAGCAGTCATTCTTGGGTGAGGACTCCACTTTGTAGAGTGGATGGTCATGAGGCTCATGGGCTTCCCATGCCCATGTAGCTCTTGATTTCTAATAATCAATTACTCTTTCTTTCTTATTAGTCTTCTTTGCTTGATTATGTGGAGTGAGATTGTATTAGTGTGATGGTAGATCTCTAATCCCTATTTTGAGTTAATCTATTCTATCCACACCATTGGCCATGGTGTGTGAGGGCTATGCCTTCCTTCTCTTCATCTCTCTCTACAATGTGCGGTTAGTGTGTGTGCATATGTAGTTGTATTGAGGGGTTGTGCCGGAATGGACACACTAATGCGGACTAGGTATGTTAATTGCATGCTTGTGTAGTTGTGATTAAGAGTTGTGAGTAAGAGTGATTGATGTGAGAGGTTAATTTCAACCGCATGATTATGTGCAAGTGATTAGTGAGTAGGAATGTGTTATTGATTAGAGGAAGCCCCTTTCCATGGCTTCTCTCTATGATGAGAAGAAGGATCCCTTGAATCCTCTATTTCTATACATCTTAGACTTGTGCTTCCATGCCCTAGCCGGGTTGCTCGATCCACGATTTGACAATTTTGTGGGTTGTGATTAGGTCGGGCTACAACGCCTCCCTACAACCACCAACTATGACAACCACCATTCCACCACCATTGGCTCCTTGGGTAAGAAATGACCAACAAGATATGTTGGCCCACATTATTGATCACCTGCAGAATTTGTCTGTCCACTTGATACAACAAGGAAGGAATCAAGAGAGAGATCAAGACCCAAGAAGGGCACGATGACAAAACAAGGAGTATCACTGCTACAACTGTGGAGAAGATGTTCATGGTATGTACTACCCTCAACCATGACAACCCTATAATAGAGGAGGTAGGAGAAACCAACTGTCACCCCCTAGAGAAAGAGCACCTCCCCCCCGATCACCAACCCCACCAACACAAATTCTACGTCCACCCCAAGCACAACCACAAGCGCCCCTTCCACCTCTTCCATTGGCACGGTGAGCAACAACCACTCACACTCAAGCACGGCTTTAGTGAGCAATGTTCTCATTTAAAAGCAATGCTTCTTCTCATGCGTGGCAAAGGTCAGGGCATGGTAGTGCTTGAGCATCTCATGGCGATCGACACGATCTATTGCTAGCCTTGATGAAGGCAAACGAGGTCCCTCGGCAAGACCGACCATTCTCTACCATTTGATAAGGTCGATTATTTGTGAATGATCAACACGGTCGACTTTCTTCTGCTATGCCATTGTAAATCGGCAAGAGTATCTGGTAGCTATGCGCACCAAAACTACATGAGTACTTATGTGAAGCAAGGCTTCCCTTTTGGTATTTGGCATCACATTTTTCACAGTTTGGAATATGCTCTTAGCATACGAACTTGGGAAACCTCGCCAAGATGTTTGCAGGTTTTTACATACTATGTGTGTGTATATGATACAGACTCTCACTCACTTGAGATTGGATAAAAACAAGCCAAGAAGGCATGTGCGGGACATTCGATGACTCTCAAGTTATTCACATATATGGCTATGAGCCGGATTCAAGCAAACTACTAGAAACCTAGCCACAAGTGGGCGACAAGGTTAGTCAATTTCAAGTTCTATGTGTTTTCGTCTATGTTTTACTTCTCATTTTAGAAAAGCTCTCTCTGTTGTGCAAAGCAAAGTTCTTTGCCGGACTTCATGGTATGGCTTCTCTTATGTGCCAAAGTATTATCAATTGATTCCTTCATATCAATGATAATGGAACATTCAAATTAGGGATTTTCCTTATCCTAGCAATCTCTTTCTCTCTTTTCCCAACTTCTATGCGGGAAAGGTGAAAATAAGCATGGTTTTATTGAAATCATTCTATGATAATATGGTAACTGGAAGGGCTATGAGCCAACAAGAAGGGCTAAGATCCATCTAATACCACCTATTTTGGCATGGCTAAGAGCCATCTGTTTGTAGTCCATCAGTGAGTGATTGATTTCAAGATTGAACAAATTTGTTCAATTGAGTACCCATTGATTTTAATGGCCAAGCAAATGTCTTGCCATCACTAATTTATTGGGTGTTATTTTAACATTACGCACTTGAGTGTGAAGATCAAGTTGAGTTTTTGAAAACCTTAAACTCGGAAACGGGTCTCTCTACCAAGGTGTATAGATGATGCAAGCATTTCAGAAATCACGACTCTTCACAAAAACTCAAGATTATGGATTTTTGGGTGTGCAAAAGATCTAGTTGTGAATACGATTCCAGCTTTAGTGGAGCTCCTATTAGCACTAAGCATGCCTATATGAGTACAGTTTTGGGGTAAGACCCAACTTGTGATTATTAAATCACTTATAAAGTGTGATGGTCAATTCTTGAAATCTTCACACTTGCACTTTCAGGGAAAGAAGTCCACAGACTACCAAGGGTATATAGTGGAAAAGTTTCAACTTCCAACGGAATGTACTGCCACAGACCAATTCAAGGGGGGTCACGGATATAGGCCAAGGGCCGCCGGCTGCTAGTTGAGCAGTTTTCCTAACAAAGTTTAACCAAGGGGTTTGACAATGTTATATTTTAACCAAGGGGTCTGGATTGCAAAGGCAACACCCAAGGTTACAGGTGCAATACTACTTGCATTTCACTAATTTTCAATTAGTGTTGCTCGGCCTTTGCAGACCGGAAATTTGGGCAGGATGTGCAAACTATGTTATCCTCCATTTTTTGCTCTTAAGAGAAATGTCCAGAATAAGTTTCTGCATTAGGCAGTTATAGACCCACTTCTAGGGTTTATTTGGCACATGTTGTCACATGGGATGCAACATGGTCTAGGCACTCACAGAGTTCACTTTAGCCAGTGTGGAGCAAGGCTATGAGGGTCCCTTTCACTCCTGTCGTAGAGTGTTTGTAGTTACCTCCACGCACAAGTACATCTTGTACTTTAAGGATGTTCTCTTTTAGACATCCTTATATGAGACATATTCCACATGTGGAGAATATGAATCTCTAGGACTAACACTGGCGCCAACTATTTCAAGTATATGTCACGACAAAGTCCCTAGGTGCTGGTCAAGTCTATTTTCTAGACCATTTTCAGCACGACGTACCAGGAGCAATTGCGGTGGTCAGAGATTGTCAGATACTTAGAATGACTTGTTGACGTACAAGTGTAACTAAAAAACATTACAGATGGTTGTTTTAGCATATAGCAAGTCTATGAGTTGTTAATCAAAAGATTTCATTGTTTGTACCTAGACGTGATTAATGTTTCACCTTCTATGGTTCAAACGTTTCAGCAAGGCTTGCAACTGATTGTAGCAGAAATTATTTAGTTTCTTTTCAAAACTATTTACATTCCTCTTTAATGTATGCTAGGAGTGTCACATTTGCCATACATATTGGCAAGGATGATCATGGATATACAGGTTTGGATCTGTTTTTTGCTAAATGCATACACACTGGTGCTATGGGCCCTAGTGTTTAGCAAAGACTGATTTGGAACGGCATGCATATTCATCAAAATGTTTTTTGCTAAATGCATACACACTGGTGCTATGGGCCCTAGTGTTTAGCAAAGGTTGATTTGGAACGGCATGCATATTCATCAAATTGTTGCTTATGAAGCTTTTTGCACTCTAAATACAGTATCTCTATGAGATTCCTTTTGGGGTCTACCAATCACCAATAGAGGTCATGGCTCGGTTTGGGTGCATGCGGATCTTTCAAGTTAACCGTGATGGTTATTTGTTTACAGTCATCTGAGATGACTGCCTGTAAACCGTGGGGGGAAACACACCTCAATACTATCAGTTATCCAAGGGGATAGGCAGATTACAAAGTGTAATCTTGTGCTAAAGGATATGAAAAGTGCGTACATTAGCACCAATCAATCCAATTAACAAGCATTTATTGCTCTACTACTTGGAGTTTGCTTACCATCAGTTAAAGCATGTTTGTGACTAGGTTTAGTATCTTCATGTATAAGTCAGGTTCTCAACCTTGAACACTAGCAATGGTGGGATTGTTTACTGATGAAATTTGAGAACAAGTCAAGGACTTAAACTTGGTTGCAATAGATCCAATGACCAACAAAATTTTCAATACGAAGGGATGAGCTACCCGGCTAGGGCATGGAAACACTCACATAGTTAGTGAGCTAATCATGGCAACACGAATGGTTAACTCTATGAGATGAGCTTCTTGGCCTATGGAGGAGCTAAGCCACAATGAAGGGCAATCTCCACATCCACTTCTCTTCACCTCCAATCAACCCAATCACACACACTACGATTGCAAGACGCACACATCACTAATCCTATTATGCAACACACTAATCGCAAGCAAACACACATAGATCCATCGAGAAGCACACTCCAATCAAACCTACATGCACACGCAAGCAAAAGAGGGCAATCACACAAGACTAGTGAGGGATTAATCACTAATTAGTTATGATCTAGTTAATCTAAGCATCATAGGCAATCATAAGAAGCATAAGAGAAAGAGAATGAATCATTGATTAGTGTTAATCAAGTATCATGAGCAAGGAGAAGCTCAAGGACTCCATAGCCACACACTTTAAGAACTCTCACCAAAGAGTGCTCTCAACAAATGAGCTTGAGAACCCTATTTTATTTTACACACTGCCTTATGTACCTAGGGTAAAAATATGCAATGTCCGGGTGCCCAAGGCCTTTAGGGCTCCACCATCGAGAAGCACACTCCAATCAAACCTACATGCACACGCAAGCAAAAGAGGGCAATCACACAAGACTAGTGAGGGATTAATCACTAATTAGTTATGATCTAGTTAATCTAAGCATCATAGGCAATCATAAGAAGCATAAGAGAAAGAGAATGAATCATTGATTAGTGTTAATCAAGTATCATGAGCAAGGAGAAGCTCAAGGACTCCATAGCCACACACTTTAAGAACTCTCACCAAAGAGTGCTCTCAACAAATGAGCTTGAGAACCCTATTTTATTTTACACACTGCCTTATGTACCTAGGGTAAAAATATGCAATGTCCGGGTGCCCAAGGCCTTTAGGGCTCCACCACTTATTGAATCTGCTACCTAGGCACACTAATTGACATGTTCTTTACAACTTGGAATTCCCATTCAGCCCGTAACACATTAACAATATTACAATGGCTTGAAATAAACTCGAGAATTTACAATACGTGACCATTTGGGGAAAACGTGAAAAATGTGTAACTCCAATCTTTACTGCTTCTTCACTTTGATATTCCATGTGCATTTGTATGTCTTTGGTCTTTAGCAGCTCCTGTTAACTGACGTTGACTCAGTTAACATTCCCCCATTCCGATTTTAGTGCCTGTCCTCGGGCATTATTGAAAAGTGTCCTTGGAGGCTATGGAAGGTTTTGATTGGTTGATGATGGGCCGATTGTCTTCATTTGTAGTTGAATTTGTTGATGATGAGACTCAATTTTCTGCAGCATTTTCATTGGTCTGAATATGTCTGATGTAAGAGATGATGTTTCATTTGTCCGTTGTAATAACATAATGATGAGGCTATTGTTTATTTATAGAAGTATGTACAAGGGAAGTAGAATGATGAGGTTCTAAATTAGGGTCTAATACCTGCATGACCAAAGGGAAAAAACCCAGTGGAAAAAAAGTTCCTTTGGGATACACACATTATTGGAATACTTATTAGCATTGAAAATATTAATAAGGTACTCAAGTGATTATTTGATGATAGATATGGAATTAAAAAGGCAGCAAATATGAGAGGGTAGCATGATGGAACATTGGTTTGCCTATTGAAGTCCACTCAAAGGTGCATAGGTGGAAGCAAAAAAGAGTGTCTAATGCATATGTCCAATGATGGGACATCCTACTTATGCATACACAAAAATGCATGGAAAAAAATTTGCTGTGCAAGAAGGATTCTGAGGGGTTCTTCAAACAGATGGTGTAGCTATAAAAGCACATGGCATGGCCTTTCAAGCTGGCACCCCTTTAAAAATGGTTTTGTTGATGAGGATATGTGCTCTCATCTTACTGTGCACTGTGCGTGAGTGTTGGACTCTACGACACTTCACCAATTGTAAATAGACTTCGACTCTTATGCTCATCTCATCCGGCATGAGTGACATGACATAGATATGCTCAACTCTTCCAGCTTGAGCGTAAGCCTAATAACTACAACTCTTAGCACAAAGTTTAATATGACTTGAAGCTTTGGGACTAATGCTTTTCTCACTTTATGGCTCAGCAGCCAGACTCTGACTATGCCAAAGAGTGTTTTTTGCACCCTAGCAACTTGAATTTTTACATTCTTGTGCTTACTACAAACATTTCTTCATGTAAAAGTAAGCTTGAATCCTCAAAAAGAGGATTATTGAAGGACCAAGTTGGCATTGAAGGTTTCTTTTGCCATACCTGTTTTATCATCTTCAAATCTGCATTCGCACTGGTTGGGTTTTCCTTCTTTGACTATGAAGACTCCATTATTTGTTTGATTATCCAATTAGGCATGTTGATAGGAGTCTTTGATGTTGTTGTAGGCCTTTGTTCACTGTCAGCATCTCACTTTTGACTAGGAGCATTAGAAGACTTAGGAATCCAAATCTCTTGATGACCTTTGTATCTCCATTGTTGACTTTGCTTCATTCTAGGTCTTGTTGAGCTCTTGAGATCTTCATGCAAGTCTGGTGTAGTTGCAGTTGTCTTGTGGTTGACTGGTAGCCAAATCTTTGTATAGCCTGTGTAAAATCCTTGTCGAAGAGGAACATTCTTTAAGATCCATCTCTGTTCTATATCCTCTTGAGAGTTGTGGTAGACTTTAGCATCTTTTGATGTGGTTTTGTCGTATACCTATTGCTTAGGTATCCTAGAATATTGTCAAGGTTGATACCTTGTGGGCCTTCTTTCTTGGAAGGGTCTTGATGTTACTTCATATTCTCTAACATGCGGTTTTGGCACCCATATCCGTCTATTATCTCCATAGTACTCCTCGTGTTTTAAGTTCCATTGTGATGCTATCCATCCCATGTGTTTGTCTTTCTGTGTTGATTTCTTATTTTTTATCCAAACTGGATCATTGAATTTGACTAAACTGCTCGAAATAAATGCTTGTTTGACCATCTTTTTCTTTCTTGAGTACTTTGATTGAAATATCTTTGCTTTTCTAGGTGTCTCGTTAGAGGTTTTAGTTGGGTCAGCAATTGACTTGAAGTTTTGAAAGCCTGACTTGCTTGAAGAAGCTGATCCATGAGGGTTCTTTGATGTAGAGGCATATGATGTCACACCTTCTTTGCTAAGTGGTGGAGGGTCCACTTTAGCTTTACCTTTGTCTGCAAGATTTGTCTTCGATCGTTGTGACTTCTACAACTCTGAATCTAGCATTAACGGTATCTGTAATTGTTGCTTGCTACTTCTTAGAAAAGAGAGTATTAGCATCGTATCCTCTTTGTAGGCCTTGTGTTGGTCTAACCATTGATTTCCAAGGATGACATATGCAAGCATGTCTTTTGAAGGCTTCACTTGAAACTTTATGTGCTCTTCATGAGTTTGGATGCTAAGAGTAGCAACCATTTCTTTTTGACTTGTAGCCTTACCCATGATGTCTCTATTATTTGGCTTGCCTTGAGTTTTTTGCAACCATATTCCACTTTGATTCTTTATCCAGTAGAGCATTCAATCTGACACTTGCTCCTTTTGTACTGCTGAGAATGATAACTATTCTCATTGTTGGCTCTATTGAAGAGCTATGTACTGCTTTTGCCATGGTCTCATCTTGATCTAACTGTGTCTCTATGGAGGGTGACTTGAGACTCTATCTTCCAATCTGACTTGCATCGACTGATTTGACTAGCAATGAGTGATTGATCTTTGGACTTCCTATTGCTTCCTGATTTTTTGCAACCTCATTCTTCTTAACTTCTAGCTTTGGTGGCATTGTCTGTTCAATAGCTATCATGGTTGCCCTTTGTTTTGTTTGGTCTACACTTGTTATTGCCTGATCTGCTTTAAGCTCTTCTAAAGTTCTAATTGATGGAGATGAATCATCTTCAATAAGTTCTACTTTGATGTTAGTCTCCATTTTAACTGTGCTTGAGGAATTTGTGCTGTCATCCGCAGGTGACCAGTCTTGGTCTTCATTCTTGGTTGTCTCTAAAGACTGCATCTTCATTGAACTCTGTATATCTAACATTTTCAGAGCCATTGGAATTCCCACTATGATGTCCTCTTGAATATCTTTTACTGTGATCACGTGGAATTGACTATGATGATCTGTGAACTTACATCAATGGTGGTGGAGATGATTTCCCAACATTCTGCTCGTTTGTCTCTAGATATGCTCACAAATTTTGGAGCATCTTCCAGCTGTGGTTGGCTACATCTTTTCCAAGTGCAAAAGACCATGAGGTTCTTGTCTAATTGAAAATCTAGCTTTACTTCTCTTTACAGTTTTTCTTCGTTTTCATGGGTGATGTTGCACTTGATCGTCTCAGGATATCTTTCTGTATTGACTGCTTTTGTTGTGGCAGTGTCCTTTGGTTGAGCTTCATTTGCATTTTCTTTGCTTTGACCACCTGCTTCCATTGATGTCGACTCCATTGGCTATAAGATTGTACCTTTTTGCAATTGTTGAGCATTGTCTACTTGCATCTGAGTAACCTTTGATCTTAAAAGATTCATTGTACTTTCTGGCAAAATCTGTCTCTTCGGAGGATATTTTGGTGGTGACCTTTGTGTAGCTTTCATTGACTTTGAATTTTTTGTCACCTGTTCTGGCACCTTGAGGCTTTGCATCATCTTCAAATAGTCTTTGACTTCAGTCGTACCATCCATAGGGGTTTGTGCAAGGTCATGATCTTGCTGATATTCATTACCATGTGCATCTTGATATGCATATGTGAGCTTGATCACATGTAACTATTTAAACACTATTGGATTTGTCAGCTTTTGGCTTTGACTTATGGAGATCAGCTGAAACTTTTATCCCTGATGATCTTCATAGAGGCATTTGTCTGCAAATTTTGATGGAGTCTGGGTCAATTGGAAACTTTTAACAACCATATGATCTTTCAATGGTTTTTGTTTTGAAGGGGTTTGTTGGCTAGAAGCTCTAGGGATTCTAACTGACATTGTGGTTCCTAGTACATGAGCTGAGCTTGATGGATTTACAGCTCCCCCTTCCTAGGGTGATCACTATAGACTGCTTCATTGTAAGAGTTCAAAACTATTTGGTTCTAATTTAGTCTTGCCTTTTGGGATTGTGAAGGTACACCTTGGGTAGCATTGTTGCCATTTGGCATCTGTAAACCTTCTACATAGTTTCCTATGTCAATCCGTGAAACATGACAAATTATTCCCCAAGTCAAGCTATAGATAGTATTATCTTTGCCCTGATATTGTCTATCCCATGGGTCTCCTATGATATGAGCTTCTGTGGTTTCAAGACCCAATGCATCATAGATGCTAGAATCTCATCTATATCTATGACTGTTTTGATCAAAGTATATGCTTGTTTGGTCACAACATCGAAGCTTGATTTTTGATGGAGGAGAGTTTGGCTCTGAACAGATTTTTGGGTTCATTTGGGTAATATCCTTTAGCTCTAGAGAGGATGGGCTATAATAGATTCTTTCCTCTGAAAAGAACCATCCTTTTTGATCTATCACTGGATGCACTTCTATGAGCTGGTATGTGGGCCGTTCAAACATTGGTTGATCCTTTATGTACAGTTGCCCTTTTTGGTCTACAGAGTGTGCATATGAATTATGTGTACCATACAAAGCTAACATCATTCTGTTTGATGTGTCCCTTAGACTCGTGAATGATTGTACACTTGTGGCAGTGGATGCAGAATCATTTGAAAACCTAATAGTCTTTTCAACATTCGATGACATCTTGACACCTTGACCAAATTCATGCAGGAATTTGTTGTTCAAAGAATCAATTTTAATCTTTTCAGGTGTCTATGCATCTTTATGCTGATTTTGAACTTGCAGTGCTTTTACTGGTGCTTCTAATGGTAATGCAGAATCATCTGATTGCATTAAAAGTGACGACTTAAATGCACTTACATCGAGATTCACATTTCCAGCCTGGATTTCTTGGTCAATCTTCAGCAAAATGTCCACCTTTTCGTCCACAATCTGAGCAACACCCCATGACTGGTGGTATTTCAACTGGCTCTATCATGTCAAGCTCTATCTGAGAAGTTTCAGCTTCTCTGTTAACCAAGTTATCGGCATCTTCTTTTAGAATACTAAGCATCAAGCTATAGATTGCTCCATCTTGACCTTTGTACCGACTTTGGATTGGTTCTCCAATTAGACTAGCTTCTATTGGTTGATCTATTGAATCTTGCAACTCTGGTTCTCGGTTATAGATCTTACCATTGTGATCCATGTACAATGACCCTAATTGCATATGCACCAACTATATGTTTTGCTGGCTTGTGAAGACTTCTGGATAAACACTTGGGTTGAATTTTTGAATTTCTATCTGCACTTCATCTTTGAGCTTGCAATACCTGGCTCCACTGAAGTCTGTGATTATCTGGGAGTTCTCTAAATCTGGCTTTACTTTGATCAATAAAATCTTGGCTCCTGGGTTGCTTTTGCTGCTCATCAAGTATCTATGGCGTTCTGAATCTGCATATAAGACTTTATCTCCATTGTAGCCATATAGCTGTAAAATCTACTCTGTTGCAGTTGTACCTGTGTTGTTAGAGCTACTAGCTTGTTTTGCTGAACTTGAATTTCTCCTGCTCGTACTAGCCTAATCTGCTATCCACCGTGATTTGTGCCCCTATTCGTCCGATTAAAAGCTCAATTTGCAATGCTTGATTTTGGCATATTTCAAAAAATTCTGCTGCTCACACGGCTTTGAGTTGGCCTTTTTGCTTGTTTTTTTCGGCTGACCTCGTTCGCTTTAAGGTGCGTAATTTTTTTTGGCTTTTCTTCTTTTGAATTGTTCGCTTTTGCATGGTGTGCTCGGTTTGTGGTGTTTGCTCGATGTGCGGTACTCTTCCAGGCTTTGCTTTTTGGCTCTTGATTTGCGCGTGTGTGATTTTTTTGTCGTTGCTATTTTTGCTTTCTTGGGTTTTTCTAGCACTTTCGTTGACTTTCTCTTTATTTTTCTTGATTTTTTATGAGATTTTGAAATTTCTTAATTTTTTGATCTTTTTATGATTTTTATTGATTTTTTTGGAAAAATTTTAATTTTTCAAGAATTTTTTGTGAATTTGTGAATTTTTTGGGTTTTTTTGAAGATTTTAAGAATGTTTTGTGATTTATTTTGTTTTTTCCTGTCAGTTTATGAAATTTTTCGTGACTTTTAATGAATTTTTTACAGTTTTTGATGAATTGTCTGTGAATTTTTTATTTTTTAAGAATTTATTGTGATTTATTGTTTTGGCCACTTTTGGATTTTTTAATGAGATTTTTTTGAGTTTTTATGAATTTTCTTCTATTTTTTGATTTTCTAAAAAGTTTTTATTTTCTATGAGGTTTTTTTTATTTTTTTAATGATTTTGATAAATTTTCTAAGAGGTCTATTTTAATGAATTTTTAATGAGTTTTTTTATTTTCTAAATTTTTTTGTGATCTTTTAAACTCTTTTTAAAATTTTTGTGAGTTTTTAATTTTATTTTATTTTATTTTTTACTTAAAATTTTTTTGTGTGATTTTTAAAACTCGGTTTTTGTTTGTTTTTTTAATGAAGTTTTTCTCGTTTTCTTTTTTTTTTTGAAATTATGAGTTTTTTAAAATTTTTGTGAATTGTTCTATTTGAATTAAATTTAATAATGAAAAAAAGTTATTTGAATTTTACCTACACCTTACCCGAGGTTGACCAGCATTGACGAGTCAGGATCTGACGAGTCCGGATCTGTAGGGCCTGACGGTAGTGCGCAGTACGAGGCGGGATCTGCAGGTGCTGTTGATTGCGAAAGTTGGCACTGACAACAACGTACCCCTTGCAGGCGCGCAACGCGAGGGTGAAGGACACCTAGTCAACGACTCCCGAGCTCACTACACGACAGTCACTTGGCGTGCACATGACAAGGTAGAGAGGGAGTGTGAGAGAGAGAAAGAAAGTGAGAAGGTGTGTTCTCACGAAGGAGAGAGAGGGCAAAAGAAGAAGAAGGAGGAAGAGTATTTTAACGTCTTAGGAAACTATCCTGCGAGACATTAAAGACCTATCCAACAAGGAGAGTTGAGAGAGGGGAAGAAGGAGGGGAAGTTAGAGAAGAGAGAGAGAGAGGGTGAGGGGATGTGTTCACGCGGAACGAGATAGGCGCAGACAACAGAAAGAAAAATATTTTTTTTTAACGTCGTAGGAAACGCAAGGCACGGTTTCCAAGTCCCAAAATTGTTTTTTTTAAATTTTTTAATTTCCAAACATCCAAAAATGCCAAAATTAGGCCGAAAATTACTTGAAACTCCAAAAAATCCCAAAATTTGCCAAAAAAATCCAAAAAATTCTTGCAAAATTCTAGAAACCTTCGAAAATCATCTTCATTCACAACCGAACATTTTTGACATGCAAAAGCACACCAAAAATAGTAGATTTTACCTAAAATATAATTTGCAACACATTCGTCAACCCGACCCCCCAAAATTTGACCAGGAGGGCACAAATGCGAACAAAATGATGCTGTAAATACACACACACACAAAGTAGCTCGTATAGATCGCAAAATATCAAATTTTTATGGAATAAAGCAAAAAGTAATGCAAAAACTAGCAAAAAATATCAAAAATTTGTAAAAATTATCCAAAAAATTTCCAAAAAATTTCTACAAATTCTCCACACATAGGGGAATAGTGCAGCCAAATAAAATCACTCAAATCAAATCAATTCAATTGCCAAACAATTTTATCAATAAAATCAAGACTAGGCAATTAAACCGGTAAAATTAACGACAAAATTAGGTCAAAATTTGACGCAATTGAAGTGTGTAAATCCTTGTTTGGAGCTCTAAAATGCAGCAACTAACCATTGCACACATCAAACATGCTATAAAAAATGAATCAATGATGCAAATTAAGCACTTTTTAGGCACACACACACTAAGAAAATTGGCAGTTTTTATCAATGTTTAGGTGCGCACACAAAAAGTGTTAAACTCGTTGAATTTGTAATGTGACAATCATTAGTTGGGCATGAGCACAACACAAATCATTAGTGAAATTAGCTCATGCCCAACTAATGATTGTCACATTACAAATTCGATCTAATTAGTTAAATCTAGTTAATCACTTTTTGATAGCATGTTTGATGTGTGCAAGGTACGTTATATTCTTCCATCGTTGCAATAGCTCCAATGACCAACAAAATTGTCAATACGAACGGATGAGCTACCCGGCTAGGACATGGAAACACTCACACGGTTAGTGAGCTAATCATGGCAACACGAATGGTTAACTCTACGAGGTGAGCTTCCCGTCCTATGGAGGAGCTATGCCACAATGAAGGGAAATCTCCACATCCACTTCTCTTCACCTCCAATCAACCCAATCACACATACTACGATTGCAAGAGGCACACATCACTAATCCTATCCTGCAACACACTAATCGCAAGCACACACACACATAGATTTATCAAGCACCGCACTCCAATCAAATCTACATGCACACCAACCAAAAGAGGGCAACCACACAAGATTAGAGAGGCATTAACCACTAATTAGTTACGATCTAGCTAATCTAAGCATCATAGGCAATCATAAGAAGCATGAGAGAGGCATAGTGAAAAGAGAATGAATCATTGATTAGTGTTAATTAAGTCTCATGAGCAAGGAGAATCTCAAGGATTCCATAGCCACATACCTCAAGAGCTCTCACCAAAGAGTGCTCTCAAAAGATGAGCTTGAGAACCCTAATTTATTTTACACACTGCCTTATGTACCTAGGGTAAAAATATGCAATGTCCGGGCGCCCAAGGCCTTTAGGGCTCCACCACTTACTAAATCTGCTACCTAGGCACACTAACTGACCTGTTCTTTACAACTTGGAACTCCCACTGAGCTCGTAACACATTAACAATATTACAATGGCTTGAAATAAACTCGAGAATTTACAATACGTGACCATTTTGGGAAAACGTGAAAAATGTGTAACTCAAATCTTTATTGTTTCTTCACTTTGATCTTCGATCTGCATTCGTACGTCTTCGGTCTTTAGCAGCTCTTGTTGAATGACGTTGACTCAGTTAACATATGTCAGCAAGTTACTTTCATAAAAAGTGAAAGCGGTACATCTTTGTTGTGATAACTCGTTTAGCATGCTCATGTGCGTTCTAAATGGAGTCTACACACTTGGATTGAATAGAAACTAGTAACACAAGATGGTTACAAATGAGCAATAATGTGGAAAATCAAGATGTTACTCTTGGTTTCATTGAATCTCCTACCGAGCCATGTTCCGATCGAGCAAACAGTTGGATCCATGAAGGATGCCACTGTGGAAAACATTAGTGTATCATCAGTCTTGTTTTCGAGCACGAAAACGCTTCTCCAAGGGGGAGTAATGTCATGCCAAGGGAATATTCAAGGGAGTTCACGGACCTGGGCCAGTAAGTGACTGACTGCCAGTGTGGAGCAGAGGATTCAGTAGCCAGGGGCTATATAAGGGAGGTTGGGTGGTGAATCCAGCCTAGGTAGTTCCCTGGACTTTACAGAAAGGCTGTAGTAGTAGATCCACCCAGAGTGAAGGAGAAAGGCAAGGGTAAGGAGAAGGTAGCCTTTGTATTTGAAACCATGACTATAAAGAGAGCTAGAAGGGAGAAAACTACACAAGCTGACGATGAGAGAAGCATGAGGGGAGATACTAGCAAAATGCCATCAAGGCCACGACCAAAAATAGGCATCATCGACTTTCAGTTAGGGGAGAGTTCTAGGCCCTATGATCTAACATTGGATGTGGCAAAGCAAGGACCAAAGATTACATGGACACAATTGCTACATCTCGCACCAAAGGTAAGGCGGCAATGGTCTAAAATGGTAAGTACAAGGGGCTCCAAAGCAAAGGTAGTCGGAGCAATTTCGGGCTGTAACATGGATGACGTCCTTCCAGTCTCGTCGACATCAACATAAAACATAAGAGGGTTTGAAACACCTACATTGATGGTGGCACACAATTCTGTGTGATGAGTGAATCTATGATGCTTCGGCTTGGGCCCAATGTTGACCGGCCTTCTCCATGCAAGGCAAAGATGGCAAAGAACACAAAAGTATAATGTGCGGGTGTAGTAAGTGCAGTAAAGGTAAAAGCTTTCAACACTGAGGTAGAAGTAAATATTTTGTGATGCCAACTAAGGAGGAGGGCTATCCATTAATCTTGGGAAGGCCATGGTTGATGGCCATGAAGGAAAAGCAGGACTTGGGCACTGGTCTTCTACGCATGACTGGTAAGAAGGGGGAAACAATCTACTACGACATGAGGACCGACAAGCAGAAACAAATGGACCTAGAAACATCAACACATGAAACCACTAGTAAGTCTTCCACTTCTGAGGAAGAGACCACTTCCACCGATGAGAGCGACAATTCCATCGATGTGATGGGCATTATCATGAAGGATCTACAAAGGGCAAGCATGACTGGCGACCCGTCACCAAAAGGGAAAAACAACAAAGAGAAAAATAAATCACCTGGCCTAGGAGAGGGTAGGTTGAAGAATATGATGTCTATGGAATTAACAAGTGAAGAGAAGGATAAATTTTTGCAAATGTTGATGAGATTCCCTAACCTTTTCATTTGACAACTATGAAAGAATCACAGGTATTACAACGCTGGAGCATCACATTAAGTTGAAGGAAGGGGTAAAGCCAGTAGTGTAAAAACTACAATGGCTGGGGTCCATACGGGAAAAGGCACTCCTTGTCGAGGTAAGGAAGCTACTAGAAGTAGGGTTCATTTACCCTGTGGAAAACTCAGAGTGGGTGTCACCCGTAGTGGTGACGCCTAAGAAGAATGGCAAGTGGAGGGTTTACGTTGACTACAAACCACTAAATGCAGCCACAAAGAGGGACCATTTCCCTCTCCCTTTCTTGGATGAAATTCTGAATGAAGTAACTGGTTTTGAATACTACACAGTGTGTGATAGGTATTTCGGCTATTTTCAAATACGCATAGCCTTTGAAGATCAACTAAAAACCACTTTCATTACGCCATGGGGTTATTTGCTTATAGAGTTATGCCATTTGGTCTCACAAATGTGCCTGCCACATGCCAGGGATATGTCACATATGTCTTTCAACCATTCTTTGGAACATCCATAAGAGTGTTCATTGATGACTTTTGTACATATAGCCCTCGCATCTTGATCCTAGAAAAGGTAACTGAGGGTTTGGCAAGGCTGCAAAGCCTAGGAGGGCAGTTAAATGTA
Organism: Adiantum capillus-veneris; assembly: GCF_014529385.1. Classification (NCBI taxonomy): domain Eukaryota; kingdom Viridiplantae; phylum Streptophyta; class Polypodiopsida; order Polypodiales; family Pteridaceae; genus Adiantum; species Adiantum capillus-veneris. The sequence continues at coordinate 65,270,766 of NC_140952.1, forward strand.
GACAAGTGCCACATTGGTGAAAGTAGGGTCATTCTTTTAGGCCATGAAATTTCAGCTAAAGATATCAATGCCGATCCAAGTAAGGTGTCCGCACTCATTATACTACCTTTACCAACAAATGCACGTCAACTAGTCTCTTTTCTATAAAAGGTGAGGTACTTGAGTAGATTCATACATTTGCTATCACAACTTGTTCTACCACTGCAACAGCTCACACACCAATTGATTTTCACATGGGATGAGGAGAGCGAACATCACTACAACAAGGTAAAGGAGGTCTTAGCCACCCTACTAACTATCTACTGCCTAAGTGGGACAAAAACTTCTATGTCGCCTCAAGTGTGGGTGATGACTCCTTGGGGGAAGTGCTACTCCAAAAGGATGCAACGACATCTTTCATGAGGCCAATCTACTTCTCTAGTCACATGATGATAAAAGCAGAGAAAGGTTTCACCCATGCAGAACACCTAGTCCTAGCTCTTAGATTTGCAACTACGAAGTTTCAATCATACATGTTGCCTAGGCAATTTGTAATATTAACCATGGATGAAATGTTTCCCTATGTGGTACAACACATGGATGTTTCTGCTAGAATTACTAAATGGCTAATTCATATGCAAGAGTTCGACTACATGATACAGGTAGAAAGCATGACAAGGGCAAGCTTGGGAGGACTCATGACCTACCAACACTTTGAGAAGAAGGTAAAGCAAACTAAAGGGGAGGGCACTCAACCACTTCTAGAGCCACCGGTGATAGAAAGAGCACACTTACGGTCTGTACTATAAGGGTAAGGACCAAGTACTCAGAAAGGTCCCTCTCTCTAATGAAATTACAGGGGTAATTGCCAGTTGTCATGATGGTGTTTGTGGAGGTCACTTTTCCCTAGATATAACAAGTAGGGAAATTTTGCAGGATGGTTTTGTATGGCCTAGCTTCCATCGTGATGTACACCACTAGTGTAAGACATGTAAGTTGTGTCAATAGGTCGGCACCAGGTCACTCATGCGTGAACCATAGAAACCTATCCTTTCATATGGAACATTTGAAAAATGGGGTATAGATTCCATAGGATCATTGCCTAGGGCCAAAGGGACAACTCAGGGAAGTTCTATATCATGATGGGAGTTGACTATATGACTAAGTGGGCGGAAGCTACAACCACAACTAGGATGACAGCTTGGAGGTAGCTAAGTTTATCTATGAACACATATGTTGCAGGTTTGGCACACGATTAGAAATCATCTCTGATAAAGGACCATGTTTCAGAGCAGACTTGATAGGAGAGTTAATGCAAAAAGTAGGCGTTACAAGGAGGCACTCCTCAGCATATTACCCTCAATGTAATGGCCTAGTTGAGAAAGTGAATGGAATGATTTGTAAAGTTATCACCAAGCAGGTTAACAATCATCTTGGGGATTGGGATAAGTATCTATTCCCAGCTTTGTGGGCCTATCGAACCTCATTCCACACATCTTTGGGGCTCACCCCATATCATTTGGTGTTTGGTAAGAAGGCAACCTTACCTATTGAGGTGCAATTAGCAAGTCTCAGAGTAATAGCAAGCCAATTTCAACGACCCAACATGCATTTGAAAGATCACATCCTTGACTTAGAACGACTGCAACTGGACAGAGAAGAAGTAATCAATCATTATGCGGCATAGGCAGAACACAGACGACTTAGTTTCAATCAACATCTTTGGTGCAAAGATTTAAAGAAGGGCATGTTGGTGCTCCGCTATGACAATTGCTTCAACACATGCAAAGATATGAAGTTCCTACTCCGATGGGAAGGCCCTTTCATTATCAGGAAGAAATATGCCAATCGGAGTTACCAGCTCATGGAAGCTGATGGTAAGCTTCATAAAACTAGAGTCAATGGATAGCAGCTTAAACCTTATTTTCTACAATTCGATCAAACTCCACCTATCGACATTCCTAATGAGGATACACGATGAACCTCCACCTCCGATGACTACAATCGAATGAATGAGTTAGAGACATAAATGCCCCTAACCTTAAGAAGAGGGCTAATGATGGTGGGTTTCCGGAGACGGCGGGCCGCGGTAATGAAACCCCAAAGGGGGAGCTTCATAATGCAAGGAAGAAAATAAACAAAGGTTTTCTTCTCTTTTTTTGGTCTACAGGCAATCGCCACTGCCCCTTCTCTCCCCCCCTCGTTTCTGCTCGTGCACGTGCAATAGGCACACCCCACCTTCCCCCCTCTCTCCTCCATTATTCACCCCCCCGTTCCCTTAGCCTGGCGCCACCCCTTTTCTCTCCTCTCCATAATCATGGCAAGCCAAAAAAACTCTCTCTATCGTGGTCGTCACCAGCCCATAGGCTGCAGCGCAAAGGACATCTCTCTCTCTCTCTCTCTCTCTCTCTCTCTCTCTCTCTCTCTCTCCGGTGTTGGCACAGCTTGTGAAAGGCACCCAAGAAACATCTCTCTCTCTCTCTCTCTCTCTCTCTCTCTCTCTCTCTCTCGCTTACACACACACACACACACAGTTCCTTTGTCCCCGACTCTTGTTCTCTCTGCATCTCGAAATCTCACCACCCTCCCTCTCTCGTTCTCTATTCAACATCAAAAATCTCTCTCCTTCTCTCTCGTTCCCACACTCACACACTTACCGACATGGCCGGAGTGTAAAGAATGAGGATGCAAGAGAGATACACAAAACAAGCACAAAGCACCCAGAGATGGAAAGCTTCTTCTTCTTCTTCACAGAAAAGAGAGTACAAAATGACTAAGTGCTAAAGTTGAAAAGTAGAACATATGTACATGCGGTCACTAAGTGTGAACTCGCTAGAAGCGTACTAGGCTGGCACTATAAGTGTAGTCCAGCTGTAGAATCACTGGCAGAGATCCTCCGTGTCGGTCACGTAGCGCGCCAGTGAGTAAATGCCGTAAGCGGCCAAGACCTGTAGTGGATGCCAGCTCAAGGTGTAGAGCTCGACATCTCAACACTCCCCCTCAAGATCTTCATGTCGCAGAGTCCAAGCATAGTCTGGAAACGTCGAAGCTTCTCAGCTCCGAGGGCCTTGGTAAAGATATCCGCTATCTGATCCTCTGTGTTGACGTAGACCAAGTCGATGTCGCCCGCCAACACTCGCTCTCGAACTTAGTGGTAATGGACCTCTATGTGTTTGGTCCTGGCATGGAACACTGGGTTCCTAGCCAACTGCATGCTGCTGAGGTTGTCACAATGGATGAAAATATGCTGGTCCACCTGCACTCCCAAGTCCTCAAGTAATGTGCGTAGCCAAGCTACCTCGCACGCCGCAATTGCTGCACCTCTGTACTCGGCCTCTGTGCTCGATAAAGCAACCGTAGGCTGCTTTTTGCTGCTCCAAGTAACAACAGCACTCCCAAAAGAGAACATGAAGCCACTCGTAGATCTCCTATCAACAATGCTACCTGCCCAATCTGCATCTGTATACCCATACAATGCTAATGGTGCATCTGCTGCATAGAACAATGCGTAGTCAAGAGTCCCTTGCACATACCTAAGTGTGCATCGTACTCCATCCAAATGTGGCTTCCTCGGAAGCTGCATGAACTGACTCTCCAAGCCTACTGTGTAGCTCAAGTCTGGCCTCGTGATAGTCAAGTAGATTAGACTACCCACAATCTTCCTGTACATGTTGACATCCTCAACAACATCACCCTTCTCTGCACTCAGCTTTGCATTCACATCCAAGGGAATAGAAATTGGCTTACAATCAACCATACCATACTTTGACAACATGTCCAAATCATACTGTCTCTGTGATAGCCATACACCCTCTGGAGTCCTGATCACCTCAATGCCAAGAAAGTAACGCAACTCGCGTAAATATTTCATTTCAAACTCCTGTTTGAGAAGACCCTTCACATGGTCAATCTCCATAGCATTGTCACCAACAATAATAAGGTCATCTACATATATGGTAATGACCACAATCCCCACATCACTCTCACGTACATAGAGTGAATGATCAGCATGAGATCTCGTAAAACCAATACTGACAAGATACTTGGCAATCCTGGCATACCATGCTCTAGAGCCCTGCTTCAAACCATACAAAGCTTTGAGAAGTCTGCATACATAATCTGGGCAACCTGGATTGACATAACCAGGTGGCTGATCCATATACACTTGCTCTTGCAACTCACCATTCAAGAAGGAATTCTTTACATCCATTTGATGCATAATCCATCCTCTAGATGCAGCCACTGCTATGACAGCTCTCACAGTCATCATCTTTGCCACTGGAGCAAAGGTCTCCTCATAGTCTATGCCATACGTCTGTGCATAACCCTTTGCGACCAGCCTTGCCTTGTGACGCTCAATGTTACCATTAGCCTTATGCTTGGTTTTATACACCCATTTACAGCCAATAGCTTTCTTGCCACTTGGCAATGGCACGAACTCCCATGTGTCGTTTGCTTCCAATGCAGCCATCTCTTCATTCATTGCATCATCCCAATGCACATTTCCAACTGCATCCTCAAAACATGTGGGCTCCACATCTTGTATCACCTTAGCCATGTAGGTTTGGTGATGAGCTAGATACCCATCATAAGTCAATTTCTGAACTGGATTTCTGACTCTATTAGATCTGCGCGGTCCTGGGTCACTCCTTTTCCCTCTAACATCTTCTTGTACTTTCCTTACACCAGGTGTCCTGAGAGCCCGAATTCCAAATTCCTCATCAAGACTTTGTTCAGAACCATCTGAATCCATGTCTACATGTGAAAAACCTGATGATGCATCAGCCATAAAGGGAGGTTCATCAACCTTTTCCTTTCCTTTTCGTGATACATTCCCTGTACCTGTTGGTGGAGTAACCTGCGTACGTAGTCTACCATTCCATGGTTTCTCAACAGAGCCACGAGAAGAGGACTCTTGTGGTCCACTCAAAACCTGTGACTGTGGCCTCACATTTTGTACAACCACATCATCTTTTACATCAGCCCCAATAGTGCCATGTGCATTACTGTACCAACTGCTCATCTCATCAAAGACTACATCTCTGCTCACTCGTAATTCTCGTGTAGTAGGATTGTAGCACCTGTACCCCTTTTGTTCAAGGGAATATCCCACAAGAATACATTTCTCTGCTTTAGGATCCAATTTAGTAATAGATAGCACACACACACACATAACTAATTGAATCTTACTAATCTATTAGAGATATTAGAGTAAGAGATAGCACACACACACACATAGCTAATTGAATCTTACTACTCCATTAGAGATTAGAGTAATAGATAGCACACACACATATAACTAATTGAATCTTACTAATCTATTAGAGAGATTATAGTATATCCTTCTTAAAACTAATTGAATGCTCAATTAATACGCACCTTATTAGTCCACTAGAGTTTTTGCTCTCTTAGTGGTTTGTGGACGCCTTCTCTCTAAGAGAAGTGACAGCACTTTGTGAGCGCTATAGAGGCAATCTTTATGTCTAAAGTGTGAGCATGGATGCTCTATTTATAGTAGAAAAGAAAACGTTCAACTTTTTTTTTTCCCAAAAAAATGATTTTTTTTTTCTCCCCAAAAATCATACCCGCGTTTTTGATACCCTTGTGGTACCCATGAGCTTGACCACTTTGTCATTATCATCAAAAGATAAGGCCACACAGGCCCCCCCTCATTAAGATTAGTCAAGAGTAGCCTCTCCTTTTTCATGTGACAGTGTGTCCCACTTTGTCCCCTCCTATGTGAGTCCATGTGCCTTCATTTGTCATCCCTGTGTATTCTTTTTTCTTTATAATTATTTTATTTATTTCCTTAATGATAATTTACTTTACATTTTTAAGTTAAACTTTACAATCTTATATTAACTTTACAGTAGTAAAAGAAAATTTTACAATCAGTAAATAAGTCTTGCAATAAGTTAGTTAGTGATTCATATAGCTAAACATGTCAGAATTTTGTAGCGTAAATTTTAATTTCTAGGTTTTCTCAACCTACGATTCATAATTTGAACTCGAATATCTTAAATAAGGAGTGATGGTTCAAAAAAATACAAATGCGTAATAGAACTTGTGTGCAATTTGAAAGTAGAGACCTTACACTCTTGATTCTATGGAGAAGACTAATCACACAGCTAGGAGAGGCTTAAGAAGTTGGGATTTTCAATTGCCAAGAGGGAAGGGAGAGAATGACCTCATTTGGAATGAGAATCTTCTTTCTCAAAGAAAAATTCTTTTGGTAATTATAAACTTACCCTTCAAACCTCAACTTTCTCTTGAAAATTAGATATTAACTTAGTATGTCACTAAAAATTTTACACACATAATTTATCCAAAATCAAAAGCATCTCTTTTGGAGAAATTATAATTCCTCTTCTTGAAAAAAAGGTTAGTTTCATAAGTAACCCCATTACCTAGTTGCCTTTGATTTATGGCAATTACCTTTATAAGAGTAGTGTAGCTAAGAGAATAAAAGTGACTTAAAAATCAATAATAATATTTATGCTAGAGATTAAGGGATAATTAAGGATATTAGTTAGCATAAAATCATGCATACTATTTAGGTAATTATGATCTCCAATCACCTATGGTTAAAAAGAGTGCTTTCTACTCTCTCTATGCCATATTATTCTAGTAGTCGAAGAAACTTAAAATAATGGAACTTGAAATAACATCATGGTTAGCAACGTGATTAGTTATGATTAGTAATAACATCATTGTTAGCAAGGTCATTAGTTATGATTAGTCATAAACCATAATTAGAAGGAAACAACAAAATTAAGAAGTTAGTTCTTCTTCCCAAGCAAAAAGGCTTGCTTATTGAAATGTGAGAGCTTAAGCATAAATTTAAGTAGGCATAAAAGTAAATCACCTTCAAGAAAGTGTAATAGCATAAAGAGAACAAGAAAACATTACCTTAGTGTGTGTGTGTGTAGTAGAGTCTTCTCCTTGCTTTAGAAGAGTATTGAAGAAGTGTGTTGATGTAGTTGGCTCTTTTCCTCTTCACTTTTCTCGAGAACCACCAATATGGCTACTTGGAATGAGAGAATGGCAAGAGGCAAAGGGGATTCAAGCTATGGAAAGCTTGAGAATCAAGAGAGAGGAGAGAGAAGAGGATAATGAGAAGAAAAAGGTCAAGTTTTAAAAAACTTGATTAGGGTTTTGGCCATGGTTTCTCTTGGGGAGAGTGTGTGTGTATGAAAGAGAGAGGAGAGAGGAGAGGATAATGAGAAGAAAAAGATCAAGATTGGACAAACTTGATTAGGGTTTTGGCCATGGTCTCTCTTGAAGAGAGAGAGTGTGTGTGTGTGTGTGTGTATGTGAAAGAGCTTAGCTATGGCTTTCTCAATCCTACTCTCAATTTTGCACTTTTAAAAATGAGAAGGAAAGTGTAAAATGAAAAGAGAAACCCTCTTTTTATGCATATTTATGATAAGTTCCTTTACTAATCTTGATAGGTTATATTCCTTATCCTTGGTAAGTTCTCTTTAACTTATCTTGATAACTTATCTTGCTTCTTAAAGCTTCTCCAACAAGCTATTTACTCACCTCATCCTTATTCCTATCCTTATCCTTATCTTCCCTTTTCCTTCTTTATCTTTTTCTTTTCCTTTTTCCTTATCTTATCTTTTCCCTTTTCTTTATCTTCTTCTTTATGTTAAGTTTCTCAAAATGAAAAGCTATTTTTTCATGCATTGGTTATGCCCTATTCCCATGGTGTAAGTCGGAAGTGGCTCGTGGGTAAACTTTGGAGCTTTGAATTTGTCCGTATTTACTCAAATATTTTTTTCTATTTTTTTCTCTCTCTTTTTAAAGTCGATAGCTTAGATGCGGTAGTAAAAAATAAGGGCTACGAAGAGACTCTAACATAATCGGCATCAAAAGCAGCCTCATACATTTCAGTGCGGTGGAGGGGGAACGAGGGAAAAATCTTATGATATCCAATGGTGAGCAAGATATTGTAGGCATTAGAGGTGTAGAGAGCGGCATAGAGGGAGGAGGAGAAAGGGATGGATACAATCTAGTCAGAGCATTCATAGTAAGAGGTCAAGGTAACAAATGCAAGCATGAAAACCCACAAAGAAGCCATAACGATAAGTTATGTTAGGTGGTAGTTCAAGTTTCCATACAAAAAGACCCCACCTAAAAATCTAAGTAAAGTGAGTTTCCTGAAATTCCCTCGGAGGTGCCGCGTCCGAATCCTCCGCCCAACCTCCGTTTTATAGCCTCCTGGCCCTAGGATACCTTCTCCATTGGGCAGCCGGCCCTCGGCCCTTGGCTAGGTCCTTGACCTCCAGGGTGGCCCTTGGCCTAACATTACTCCCCCCTTGGAGAAGCATTTTTGTCCTCGAAAACATAAGTGGTAGTATCTTTGTAAGAACACTAATGTTTTCCTTATTGGCATCCCATACGCGAGCCAATTGTGCATATGATACTTGGTGCAGTGAGGAGGCTCAATGAAACCAAGAGCAACATCTTGATTTTCAACATTGTTGTCCTTTTACAACCACATGTATCTAAATGATAACACAATTTATAACTCACTTGAGTACTTTAAAGGAGTAGCCACAACTAAAAGGTGTCTAAAGGAATAACTAGTTTTTAGACTTTTTGAAAGATACTAGAAAAATCCAAGAAAACCTTGGCGCAACTTTCCATGAAGTTGTGAGCCGAATTTCCTACTCGCATGAGTATCTTGAAAAGCTCATAGCTACTAACGGATAGAATAGGGAGTTTCCTCATGTCAGACTGGTGAACATTTTGGAACACACAGAACTACATGTTCATCCCTAATGAAGGTTACCTGCCAACATACTTTGTCAGCACACCTATTAAGTCCTTGACTTACGAAACTATTGAAACGGTATACAAACCCACCACAACAGGTGTTCAAAGTCGAAAACCTTACTTAAGAAAATTCTAGAATAGGGAGAGAATCGCCCATTTAGAATGGGTTGTGCTAATGTATGCTCTTAGCAGATCCTTTAGCAAAAAATACTTGTAAGCTGTCCACCCAACACTGGATGAATAGCAGCAGTAAGAGTGAGGGGCTTTCCCCCAACCACTTACAGACAGTCTTCCATGACTGATGATAAACTATGACTCAACCATTGAGTATCCAACCATATATTTGATATGGAGTGGAGAAAACCAACTAGGTTGAAAGCGGGTTGGACTAGAGTAAGCTCATAGAGCCTAGACCATCCAACCACAGACATCCATCCTGAGCTAGTACTGGGCAGGGTGTAAACTCATAATAAATCTGCAGTAGAGATTGTACTTGTAGTGAAAAAAGGTGCAGAAAGAATAAAGTCCATGAACTTGCATGCTGCTCCAAATAAATCAGTGTTAAACACTAGGGCCCATAACACCTAGTGTGCATGCATTTAAAACAAACTTATCCAAACCACAATTCCATGACGAGACTTTCCACGGTACATATGGGAAAGCCGGGCAACAAAAGTTGGACCATAACAGAACATGACAAACCAGTCACACCTAGGTTCCAACCATGAGACATTCTCATGAACATAACATACTTGGCTATATGTAGAAACGACTCTCCGTTAAGGTGGTTTCACAACACTTGTAATCGGAACAAGTCTGTACTTAGTACCCGACAATTTCTGGCCCACTGAAATTGTTCTTGATACAGTGTGCTCCAAATGGTCTAATAAATGGTTACGACCAGAAAGTGGGGACATCATCGTGACACATTATTAGGAATTAAGCACCAGTGTCAGTCCCAGAGACTCATATTCGCCACATGTGGAATATGTCTCAAATAAAAATGGCCGAAAAAGCGACATCCATCAAGTACAAGATGTACTTGTGTGTGGAGGTAACTGCAAAACACTCCGCGACAAGAGTGAGAGGGACCCTCATTATCATTGCTCCACATTGGCTAAATTAAACTCCTTGAGTTCCTACACCATGTTGTATCCCATGTGACAACATGTGCCAAATCGAACCCGTCAAGTGGGTTCATAACAGCATAATGTATATTGGACACTATGACCCAAAATACTTTGTTCCGACATACCCGTGGCATGGCTCAGAAATATTTAAGCAGATTGATACGACTTGAAAAAACCAAGAAAAGCATGCTAAAAAATGGAAGAACACCAAATCAATAGATGCGTACTTGGAGATTTGAACTTAATGGTCACTTACTCGTATTCAAATGCAGAGGATCACGTCCGCCACATGAGGAAAAACCAAGCAACATTGCACTGGAAACCTTGGGTGTTGCCTTCGCAATCCAAACCTGTTGGTTAGAATCTACGTAGTCAAACCCCTTGGTAAGACCCTTTGTAGAAACTGCTCACCTAGCACGTAATGGGGTAACCAACATAGTCAACCGTGTACAAAATGATTGGAATCAACTTAAAAAGTTGAATATATACCACGTGGTAAATTACGGAATTCTTTCCTTGAACGTATAACAGAAATGGATCAAACTGTGATCCTCAATGTGGATGGGATGATTTAGTAAACATCCGCTGGGTCTTACCCCAAAACTATACTTCCATAGACACTATAGTGCTATAAAGAGAGCAGGATATCAACACAAGTGAGATACCTAGCTCTTATGGATAGCCATGCTGTCGCACGGTTAGCTCTTGCTAGATTCCATGATAGAGATCAGCTGATGTGAGTTAAAAACTAACAAAAACTCAACTCGAGCATAGCACTAAAAACACGTAGTGCATAAATGACACTCTAAACATCCGTAATGACAAGACTCTTGCTTGTCCATTAACGTCGATGTGTATTCCACTAGGTAGATTTGTTCGATCATGAAAACAATCACCCAAGGAATGCCAATAGTTGGGTCTTACTCGAGATATGACAATGACTCTTTGCGAGTGTGTGTGGCTCATAGCTCTCATGGCAAGTAGTGTTCAATCGTTGAACCGATGAAGACTAATTTGGATGACATCTTGCCCAATTTCTAGCGGAGAGTTAGAGCACCTTGGCTCAGGCTGACTCGCGTACAGAACATGTATCAAAAGATTCTTTGAAAGTTGTCATTATTCTTTGAGAGAAATAATAGTAGAGAGAGAGAAAGATCATGCTGGATTGAATAACTTTTCTTAAATTTCTAGAGTGTGTACCCAATCTGTGTGCTCTTACGCATCGTATGCCTGACTTGCAGCTTATCCTATAAGCATGCAACAATCCACTTGTATAACGTTCTCATCGAGAGAGGGAACAGAAAACACAAGCCACAGCTTGACCCACCTACCATGTATAGGGTTGTGACTTTACAGAAATGACTTAAAAATGGCACTTTTCTTGTGAAATAAGTCCTAGCTTTAGTTTCCTTTTAGTGTTGTTGTGTGTGGATAGCAACCTAAAAAAATTCATGCAAAACAATCCATCACTTATCTTGTGTGTACTAGTGTGATAGCGGAAGCGTAATCCATGAAGCAGTGGAGTTCATGCCACTTGGTTAGCATGCCTTGCATGCAGAATTGTAAGCCCTTGTCGAGAATGATGGCCTTTAACGTGAGAACCAAAACCAGAAGTGCCTTGCACAATAGCATGTACTGTTAGGGATACATCCTAACTTGACGTTGCCACACCTAAAATGGGAACAAATTTCTGATCGTATCAATTCCCCAAACTTGTGTGCCAATGCCCTTGATTTGGAGTCAATGGGCTGTATCGCGGCACACGGTAGAAGCCTTGTTTCTCTTGAAACTGTCAAAGCACTTTGCTTTGCACAATAGATAATAGTTTCCAAAGTAAACATGAAAACATGAAAAAGCAAGGAAAACTGAAAATTGTCTAACCTGGTCGTCCTATTGTAACCAGTTTCCTGAGATTCCGTAGAAGAACAGTCGCTCCAAACCGGCTCATATCCATATCTGCTTTGCAGAGAGAATTGGCTTGTATAGCGCTGAAATAACGTTCAATTATATTGCTGTCAGGACATGGGTCCTACGGGGCAAGGCCCAACCTAGGGGGTCAGGGACCTAGGCCAAGGGCCGGCTGGACCAGTGCGGACTGGGGATCCGCTTAGGGCAAGTGCTAGGAGCTAGCCTATATAAGGGGCAGTAGGGAGGAGGATCCTAGGTTCAGTACCCTAGGTCTTATATTGGTATCAGAGCTAGGGCAGAGGAAAGCTATGGAGGAGGGAAGTAGAAGGGTCGATTTGCTGTGATTGTATGATTGAATGTCCTCTCTCGCTCTCTCTCTCACTCTCGTTTTGACGAGCAGAACATGCATGCTCATGCAAGCCATGGTGTGCACGACGGCTAAGCAGGGAGTCCGAGGCCGAGACATCACGCGTGTGCAGAACCTCTTAGGAGGGGGAGACCCACTGTCGAATAGGTCGAAACCGAGCGTGGTCAGGCCCAGCGGATTCGCGCTACGGAGGGGATGAAAATTCATCACAGCGGCGTTGGCCGGGAGGCAACACATCGTCTTCGACCTCTCCTAAGCCCTGCAGCGTAGACAGCAAAGCCGCCATCACTGCTGTGAACAGTAAATCGTTTTTTTTAGTTTTTATTTTTTTGTGTTATTCTCCACAAGTGGCCGCCCAAGGGGACGGCCATTTAGCAAAAGATGGGTTAAGGGAGCGTACCCACCTCGGTCACCCCCCCCCCCAATGATGCATCTGCTTCGCAACAGTCCGTGAGCAACTCCTCACCTTCTCTTGCAGATATCTGCTGCAGTACCCTGCATGTAATTTGCGGATGTTCATGCAATTACTCATCATGACTTGGTTGGCCAATCTATGATACGTGATGTGCATGCCAGTCAATATGAGTTTAACACCTTCTCGACGGCCATGGCCCTTTGCTCTGACTCCAAAGAATTGCAATAGAAAAGGTGCCAGTAATACATGTAAATGGAAAGCAGCGCATTCGACATACGTACTTCGTGAGGTATGAAGTTTCCTTCTTGTTAAGCATGTGTGTGTTCTCTATAGCATGCAAAAGGCATGTACTGCCATACCAGTTCTTATCTAATTGTGCAATTTAAGCGTTTGCAACGAGTAGTCAAGCACGGCTTGACTTTGCACAGATTGGCAAATTTGGGGTTCCCCATGCACAGATGCATTGTTTTTTTTTTTTTTGTACAACATTTACAACAAGCAAGGCTTGCATTGAACTATGAGCATCGATCAAGGGGTTGAGGAACGGTACACACACTTTTTTTTGTCAATCCTGTTTAGACTTCGAGTTGGACACAAGTGCAAGAAATTGCTAGAGCTGCAAAATGCTGGGCAGGCATGGTCATGCCACATGCAAGATATTGGCAACATAGCATGTCGATTCGCTGGATTACTGAGACGGTAAGCACAAGGTGCTTTGTCGCACCAGCGTTTTGTGACACAAGCAAGCATGCACGGCATGTCTTGGACGATTCTTATGCATGATTGCACGTTCAACACTCCAAACACAAGCATAGCTTGTGACATTTTGTGCAAATATTTGACTCAAGAGTATCTGTAGCTCTGAGTCATGGTGGCATCCAAAGTGGGTCTACTGAAAAGTATCATGCAAAGACAAAGACTTCCATGATCGGCCTATGCTATGCACATACAAAATTAGCACGGAAATTGGCGATATGTTTGCAGGTTATTTTCTATTGCAGGTTATTTCATTATGTACTAGACAGGTGTATAGGATATACGACGACGTCTGTGTAGATATGGCTATAAGCCGTTTTGGAATGAGTTTTTTCTTCCCAAGTTCATGACAACTGGTTACAGCAACGACCAGGTTAGCCACGTTAAAGTTTTTTCCTGTTTACACTTTACTTGGCAACTACTGTCGTGGTCCAAAGCAAAGTGCTCTGGCAATTTTATATAACACAAGGATTCAAGGAACTGGCAAAATAGGAAATCACAGCTCACCTATTCCCTACCAGTTTAAAACTGTGCAAGACACTTATGGTTTTGGCTCTCATGTTAAAGGCCATCACTCTCGCCAAGGGCTTAAAAAACGGTATGCAAGGCATCCTAACCAAGTGGCATGAATTCCACCGCTTCAGAGATTACGCTTCCGCTATCACACTTGCATGAATTCCACCGCTTCAGAGATTACGCTTCCGCTATCACACTTGCATGAATTCCACGGACAGACTAAAAAAGGGATTGTTACAACACCACTAAACAGAACCTAAACTTTCGACTTATTTCACAAGCGAAGAGACATATCAAGTCATTTTTGTAAAGTCATGACCCCCTACATGGTAAGTGGGTCAAGCTGTGGCTTGTTTGTTCTCTTTCCTCTCTTGATGACAGCATTATACAAGCAGATTCTTGCCTGCTTATAGGATAAGCTACCAGCCAGGCATACGATGTCTCAAAGCACACATTCTGGGCACACACACACACGATGTCTCAGAGCACACATTCTGGGCACACACACACTAGAGATTTAAGGAAAGTTCCTCAGCCCAACATGCTCTTCTTTTCGTTCTTCATCTCTTTCTCTAAAGAACAAAATGAAAATTTTCTACGAAGTGTTGTTACATGTTTCACTATCGAGTTCTCCTAAGCCAAGATCTAAAACTCTCGGCAAGGTCCCATCCACATTAGTTTTCATCCGTTTGACGATTGAACACTAATTGCCATGATGTCTATGAACCATGCACGCTGGCTAAGAGCATTGCTAAACCTAGGATAAGATCCACTTCTTGGTATTCCCTGGATGATTGTTCTAAAGATCGAACAGCTCTACCCAGTGGAGTACACATTGACGTTAATTGACAAGCAAGCGTCTTGTCATTACGGATGTTTAGGGTGTCGTTTTTGCACTACATGTTTTCAGTGCAACGCTCAAGTGCGTTTTTGATAATCTTAAACTCACACCGGCTGATCTCTACCACGGAGTATAGACGCAGCAATCAGTTGTGACAACATGGTTGTAAGGGATCAGTAGTTCACTCGTGTGGGTCTCCTGCTCTCTCTATAGCACTATGGAGTGTTTATGGACATACTGTTTTGGGGTAAGACCCGGCGGGTGATTGCTACATCACCCCATAGGCATTAATGATCACAATTTCATCTGCATTGAGGATCACAGTTGATCTCTCCCAGTTATACTTTCAAGGAAATAATTTCGCAATCTACCACGCGGTAATAGACGAACACACTTTTCATGTTGATTCCACTCAATCTGTACATGGTTAACTATGTCGATTACCGTTATCTGCTAGTTGAGTAGTTTCTACAAAGAGTCTTATCAAGGGGTTTGACTACGTAGATTCTAATCAAAGGGAATGGTTTGCAAGGGCAACACCCCGGATTCCCACTGCAATGTTGTTTTTTTTTTCAGGTAGGGGACGTGCTCCTCTCCATTTGACTCCGGGTAAGTGAACATTAGGTTCAAATCTTGAGGTATGCATCTATTGATTTGGTGTTATTCCATTTTTAGCATTCTTTGCTTGGTTTTTCAAGACGTATAAGTACGCTTGAATGTTACAGAGTCATGCCAAGGACATGTCGGCACAAAGTATTTTGGGCCAAGTGTCCAATCTATCTTTCTACCTTATGCTGTTACGAACCTACTTGTAGGGTTCAATTTGGCAATTGTTGTCACATGGGATACAACATGGTCACATGGGATACAACATGGTCTAGGAACTCAAGGAGTTCGGTTTAGCCAGTGTGGAGAAATGAACGAGGGTCCCTCTCACTCTTGTCATAAAGTGTTTAGAGCTACCTCCACACACAAGTACATCCTGTACTTGTAGGATGTTCTTTTCTAGACATCCTTAGTTGAGACATATTCCACAGGTGGCGAATATGAGTCTCTGGGACTGACACTGGCGCCCCTATTTCAAATATGTGTCACAACAAAGTCCCTAAGTGCTGGTCACATCTGTTTTCTAGACCATTTTTAGCACGACGTATAAGGAGCAATTTTGTGGCCAGAAATTGTCGGATACTTAGAATGACTTGTTAAGGTTCAAGTATTGCTAAACAACATTACAGATGGTTGTTCATACATATAGCAAATGAAAAAGTTTCATTGTTTGAACCTAGAGGTAATCACTGTTTCACCTTCTATTATGGTTCAGACGTTTAAGCAAAGCTTGCAACTGAAAGTATTTAGTTTCTGTTCAGAACTATTTACATTCTTTTTTAATGTGTGCTACACGCATCACATTTTTCCATAAGTATTGGCAAGGCTCATTATGGATATACAGGTTTGAATTAGTTTTTGCTAAATGCATGCACACTAGGTGTTATGGGCCCTGGTGTTTAGCAAATGCTGATTTGGAACGGCATGCATATTCCTCAGGTGGTTGCTTATGAAGCATTTTGCACTCTACGTGCACTATCTCTATGAGATTACTTTTGGATCTACTAATCACCAATAAGAGGTCATGGCTCGGTTTGGGCATTTGTGGATTTTTTCAAGTTAACCACGATGGTTATTTCGGACATTGTTGATTCCTCACCAATGTTAAACACTACTGTCATTCCCCGTTTACGAGTCGTCTGGGACGACTGTCTGTAGACCGTGCGGAAAACACACCTCAGTACTGTCAGTTATCCAAGGGGATAGGCAGATTTCAAAGAGTAATCTTGTGCTAAAGGATCTGCTAAGAGCATACATTCACACAACACATTTCTGAATAGATGATTTTCTCCCTATTCTAGAATTTGCTTAAGTACGATTTTTGACTTTGACCACCTCTTGTGGTGGGGTTGGAGATTGTTTCAATACTTTCATATGTCAAGGACTTACCAAGTGTGCTGACAAAGTATGTTGGCAAGTAACCTTCATTAGGGATGAACATGTAGTTCTTTGTGTTCCAAACTATTCAGATTTCTAACACGAGGACATTCCCTATCTACGGACTTTTCAAGATACTCAGGCGAGTAGGAAATCTGGCTCACAACTGCATGGAAAGTTACGCCAAGGTTTCCTTGCATTATTCCAGTACCTTCAGAAGATCTAAAAATTGGTTATGCCTTTGGAAAAATCTTAGTTGTGGTTACTCCTTTACAGTACTCAAGTGAGTTATAAATGGAGTTACCATTTAGACCCAAGTGACTCTTAGTTGTGGTTACTCCTTTACAGCACTCAAGTGAGTCATAAATGGAGTTACCTGTTAGACCCAAGTGGTTGCAAACGGACAAAAATGTTGAAAATCAAGATGTTTCTCTTGGTTTCATTGAACCTCCTCACTGCACCAATTATCGGTCATCCAGACAACTGGCTCACTTATGGAACTTCAATAAAGAGAACATCAGTATTCTTAAGCAGATATTACTACTTGTGTTTTTGAGGATGAAAACTGTTCCTTAAGGGGGGAGTAATGTTAGGACAAGGGTCCTACGGGGCAAGGCCCAACCTAGGGGGTCAGGGACCTAGGCCAAGGGCCGACTGGACCAGTGCGGACTGGGGATCCGCTTAGGGAAAGTGCTAGGAGCTAGCCTATATAAGGGGTGGTAGGGAGGAGGATCCCAGGTTCACTACCCTAGGTCTTATAATTTCCAAATCCTTTCCAAGTTTGTATGCTCGTAGCATATGCCAAACGTGAGCATTCGCAATGCCAGATGCCCAAATTGAAGCCTTTGCTTCACATAAAAGTTTTTGTGCTTGTAGCTAATAGATGCTACTATTGACATACGCAGATCGACCTTGTCAAACACTTTTGGTTGATATGGGCTACTAGTGTTGTATATTAAGTATCTCCAATCAACTTTTAGAAGTGGTGGTAAGTAGTTGGCCATGCCAAGCACGTAGCACCCTGCATCAAGCCATTCAACAGGCGGTGTTGATCTCCTTGAGATACTAAAACATTGCCAAGTTACTATGTTGTTGCATCAAAATGGAACCACGGAGGAGCCGTGCTCTGGCTCAATACGGTTGGGAGTCAAGCTGTGCTTTATTCGAGGTTGTAAGGCAATATTTGGGCTTTTATGGGCAATGTATGCAACAAAATATCAATGGATCAAACTGAAACAAGCCATGCTTGTGCGTAGAGCACATCATGCAAGTCTCAAACATGACTTTATGTAGAGATACGGAAAAAATGATAGATCAAGTTATGCAGATAACAACGAAGCAAGACCATCTAGAGGTACCGACAAAGTGTACCTAAAATTGTTTGCCGTTGCAAAAAAGATGTAGTGCAAACCCTCATTAACCGAACATAGCCGGCCTAACTTCCAAGACATGCCATGCATGCCGGATCGTGCTGATGATCGACAAGCCTTCGTGCTTGTCATGCTTGCACGTTTGTTTTGGAATGTCTGCAAATGCGGTTGGGGGCCTTGGACATTCTATAATTGTAATTTCTGCTCCATGAAATTGCCATGGCCCCTCCATGCTTGCCCATGATTATTGACATGCAAGCCATGCAAGACTCCGATGGGAGGGGCAGCCATGGGACGGCCTTCATAGCTCCTCCTCGGCTGCTCACTCTGATATGCCATCGGTTACTTCCTCCAACATGACAATTGACCGGCATGCCAATAACCACCTAAAGAGAGTAGAGGGGGGCTACCGAATGTGGGCACGCTCCCTTCCACTTGATTTAAAAAATAAAAAAAAACTAAAAGGCGTGCTCCTCCCACATGGTCAATGGTGGGCTGCGATCGCTGTTGCAGAGAAAACAAGCGAGGGAGATGGCGAGAGGATGCTCCATGTCCCTTGGCCTTTTGATGAGGGTTAACCCCCACCGTAATGTGAGCTCAGCCATGCCCTCAATGCCCCCTACTTGCTGCTCGACTCGCCTTCCTTCCTCGGCTCTAGGGCGGTTGCCCGCGCAGCCTTGGCCAGAGCTCCTCCCGCCTATGTAGAGAGCCTGCATGTGGCTGTGAACTTCTTGCTTAGCAAGAAGGATTTCCTTTGCATTAGTGGTGCCTCCTCCATGCATGCTTTGCATGAACTTCACAACACGTAGCCTGCCCCTTGATCCATAAGCTGAGAGAGAGAGAGAGAGAGAGAGAGAGAGAGAGAGAGAGAGAGAGAGAGAGAGAGAGAGAGAGAGAGAGAGAGAGAGAGAGAGGGAGATCATGCCTACTTCCCCCCTCTTCCATAGCTCACGTTTCCCTTGGCTCTGATACTAGTGAAATGCCCTGAGAATTGCCGCACTCGAATCCTCCACCCAACCTCCCTTTTATAGCCTCCTAGATCCCTTCTCCATTGGGCAGTCGGCGACCCTTGGCAAGGTCCTTGACCTCCAGGGTGGCCCTTGGCCTGACATTTCCATCGACCATGGCATATGATTAGAACATGTAGCAAGGGTAAGTGTCCACAACTAAGGCCAATTTTCCAACCATTGGGTCCAAGATTCACCATACATTAAGAACATAACCAATTGTTGGGGTATGAAGCCCAATGTGGTCGCCCAGGTAAGTGGGCGGCCCGCCAGGTATGTACACATATTCTTTTGTAAAAACCTAATAAGAACTCACTATGCTCTACACATTACAGTAGAGCGAGTTCACCATATCGTCGTGCTCTTCTTCTCGCACTCCCTCTCGCGTCGCACTTCCGCTCGTACTCCTTCAACTGGTATCAGAGCTCAGATCGAGGCTTGTGGCAGCACTGCAGGAGGCTAGAGTCACCAACTCAGATTGGAGTGAAATTCGACAGGCGAAGACACGGCCCCAAATCTCGTGGGAGAACCCGAAGGGCTTGGTGTTGTCAGAATTTCATTCTGAGGTCATCTCGGCCACCGTTCGGCTTCGACAAAGGTCTGCGCAGGCCATTTTCGACTACGTGGTCTCGACGGGTGCAGATCTGACTCTGCAAATTTGGGGTTTTCCCAGAGTGTTGATTTGTGGTTGTCTACACATCGAAGGACGGCTCACAGTTCTTGGAGGCGTGTCACATACGACACGGGCGCATCTACATACAGACTGTAGGCGACATCCACTAGTTCATCAGGTAGCTTGTGTTTGCTACTTGATATTCCAGATTTCATCCTGACATTGCAGGTACTTCCACATGGGATGTATTGTCAGAGATGATGTATGTCTGTTGAGGGTTTGCTGGTTGTGAGTCACGCAGCAAACAACCGCCACAGCGGTTACAACATACAATGGGAAATTTGTGGATGTATGACTTTGTGGGAAGTCTATGTACTGTCAGATTTACTGCAGTCTTTGTTGAGGGTCGAGTGAGGTTTTATTGAGCTGGGGGATTCTCGAATGTTGAGGTCCTTTCGGTGATACAGGTCTTGGAGCGATCCCTCGAGCACCCTTATATAGGCAGCTAGGATGTATTGACTGTGAGTTAGACAGTTGGGATTGCATCTTTGCTTTACTGCCGTTGAGGCATTGTCACAGTCTATGCTTACAGGACAGTGACAGGACAGTGAGAGACAGTACAGGTGCAGGACAGGTTTACCCGCAGCTTACAGTGTCAGAGAGACAGTGTTTTTTGAGCTGTTTTTTGGTCTGTTTTTTGAGTAAACCAGAGCCATTTTACAAAGGAGACTCTGCCGAAATTTATGCAGAATCTGAAGCTTTCTTGGTTCATTTGACAGGTTGATATTGGTTCAGAGGTCAGTTTACAGGGGAAACTCTGCCGAATTTTTCCCAGGAAAGTAAACCACTGTGAAGCGTAGCTATGGCTGGATCACAGGACACTGCTCTTTCCAATATCAAGAAGCTGGATGGAACCAATTTCCCATTGTGGAAGAAGCAGATTTGGCACGTGTTGGTACAAAAGAAGCAGATAAAACCTATAAAGCTCAAGGGGATAAAACCAGAAGATATGGACGAAGATGAATGAAGCGAAATGGATGAATTGGCACTTTCTACCATTATGCTGACTTCGGTAGAAAGCGTTTACTTCAATGTAGCAGACGAGATGTCGGCTTATCAAGCACGGTTAAAGCTGAGTGATCTTTATGAGAAGCAGAGTGCAGCTTCACAGGTATACTGGCTTAAGAAGCTTGTTGACTTGAAGATGAAAGAAGGGACACCTATGTCCAATCATCTGAATGAATTCAACACAATCTATAGTCAGTTGTTAGCTCAAGGTGTCAAGTTTGATGAACCTGTTAGAGCTATGTTCCTGTTGATCACATTGCCGGAAAGTTGGGACAGTTTTTGCACAGGTTTGAGTAATCTGCACCTCCAGATGGTTTGAACATAGCAGGTGTAGAAGGAAGTCTGCTTACTGAAGAAACCAATAGAAAGACAATGGACAAAGGCAAAGGAACAGCCTTAGTTTTCAGGGGAAGGACCAAAGAAAAGTACAAAGGTGGAAAGAGGAATCAGTCTCGTAGCAAGTGCCGCAGTGCTAAAGGCAAGAGTGCCATAGAATGCTACCATTGTGGCAAGAAGGGTCACATGAAAAGAGATGGCAGAGAATGCAAAGCAGAAAAAGGCAAAGAGAAAGCTGAAGACCATGGTGAGAAGAACAAGTCCTCAGTGAAGATTCAAGAAATAAATGTGACAAACACTGTTGCAGAGGATGGAAGTCTAGTGTCAGGAGACATCTACTTCTTGAAGAATACAATGGACTCAACTCTTCTTACAGCATCTGATGGAAATGCACTGAGTGACTGGATTATAGACTCAGGGGCATCACTTCATGTGTCTCCAAACAAGGAGTGGTTTACCTCTTATGTGACCACTAAAGATCATGTTCGGCTAGGCAATGGGCAGACATGTGAGATCTTAGGTGTTGGAGATGTTCAATTGAAGTTTCAGAATGGCTCTTCTTTCACGCTGAAGAATGTGAGACATGTTCCTGCAATTACAAAGAGCTTGATCAGCATAGGTTTACTTGATGATGCTGGCTACGTCACCACTTTTGGACAGAACATGTGGAAGATATCCAAGGGTTCTATGACAGTAGCACATGGAGTAAAGTCTGGAGGAATTTACATGATTTATGTATCAAATGTCTCTAAAAATGTAATCAATGTAACTGAGCAGCCGAACGTTTCTTTGTGGCATAGCCAGTTAGGACATATGTCCAAGAAGGAATGGAAATCTTGTCTTGTTCTGGTTATTTGCCTGGCTTTTCATTTAATGATTTTGAATTCTGTGAACATTGTCTGTATGGTAAGCAAACACAGTAGCCACATAAGCATAGAAGCAGTAGAAGAGATACACAGTTGGCACTTGTTCATAGTGATTTGTGTGGACCTATGCCTAACCTATCTGTAGGGGGAGCTTCTTACTTTATGACATTTATAGATGATTACTCGAGAAAAGTATTGGTTTACTTTCTCAAGCACAAGGATGAAGCGTTTAGTGTTTTCAAAACGTTTGTGACACTTGTGGAGAATCAGAGTGGCAAGAAGCTTAAATGCTTACGCACTGACAATGGTGGAGAGTATGTTTCAAAGGCCTTTCAGGACTTTTGTGAGTCAAAAGGTATAAAACGTGAACTTACTGCTCCTTACAATCCTCCTCAAAATGGTGTTGCTGAGAGGATGAATAGGACCATAAAAGAGAAGGTCAGAAGTATGTTGTCTAATGCACAGCTGCCAAATGGGTTTTGGGCTGAAGATGTATAACCAGCTGTTCATCTTGTAAATAGATCTCCTAGCAAGGAATTGCAGAAGGATTCAGTGCCAGAGATGGTATGGTCAGGCAAAATGCCCTCATACAAGCATCTCAGAGTCTTTGGCTGTGAGGCATATACTCACGTTCCAAAGGAATTTAGGAACAAACTTGAGCCAAAGAGTAGAAAGTGCATCTTTCTAGGCTATGGTAATTCTGGTGAGATGGGGTACAGACTTTGGGATCCCGAATCCAGAAAGGTTGTCCGCAGCAATGATGTTCACTTTAATGAATCCAAATATCATTCTAAACCAGAGAGGGTTGAGGAGATTAGAAGAGTTGTCTTCCAAGAAGATGGACCTGCACGTGCAAGACAAAATGTCAGGGCTCAAGAGGAGCAAGGACAGGATAGAGTGGAACCACAGGTTGTGGCTGAGCCTGAGCCACCTATTGTGCGTAGATCTAGACGTATCACACGACCTCCTGATAGGTTTGTTCCATCTATGAACTATGTCATGTTGACTAATTGCAATGAGCCTTCATGTTACAAGGAAGCAGTGCACATGAAGGACTCCGGGAATTGGCAATTGGCCATGCAGTCAGAGATGACAGCTCTGCATAAAAACAAGACATGGAAGCTAGTTAAATTACCACAGGGAAAAAAGGCTCTACCTTGTAAATGGGTTTACAGGTATAAGATCACCGTTCATGATAGTCAGCCAAAGTACAAAGCAAGGCTTGTTGCCAAGGGCTTTAAGCAAGAACAAGGCATTGACTTTGATGAAGTCTTCTCTCCGGTGGTCAAGATGACTACATTGAGATGCTTTCTTGCATTGGTTGCCATATTAGATTTGGTGTTGCACCAAATGGATGTCAAGACAACGTTCTTGCATGGTGATTTAGATGTGGAAATTTACATGCAGCAGCCAGAAGGGTTGGTTGAGAAAGGCAAGGAAGATTGGGTATGCCAGTTGTTAAAGAGTCTTTATGGCTTAAAACAATCACCGAGGGCATGGTACCATAAATTCCACAAGTTTATGCTTTCTCAAGGCTACAAACGTAGTGAGTTCGATCACTGTCTATATACAAAGAAGGCTAAGGATGGTAGTTGGCTGATCCTTATTTTGTATGTGGATGACATGTTGATTGCTGGCAAGCAGTTGAAAGAAATTTCAGCTTTGAAGTCAAAGATGGCAAAATCGTTTGACATGAAAGACATGGGTGAGGCAAGTCATATACTTGGTATGCGCATTGAGAGAGACAGATCAAAGAAGTTGATTTGGTTATCTCAAACAGAGTATATTGACAAGGTTTTGCAACGTTTCAATATGGAGAAGGGAAAGACATTGAGTGTTCCATTGCCACCATATGTGAAACTTAGCAAACAAGATTGTCCTATGTCTGAGGAAGAACAGGCTGAAATGGATAAGATTCCATATGCGTCTGCAGTGGGTAGTTTGATGTATGCAATGATTGCTACTCGCCCAGACATTGCATTTGTAGTGGGAGTAGTAAGTCGATACATGTCAAACCCAGGCAAGAAACATTGGGAGGCAGTGAAAGGAATATTGAGATACCTGAAAGCTACAAAGAGTATGCGTATATGCTATGGGAGTCAGGAGCTAAGTGTAAAGGGTTTTACAGACTCAGATTATGCAGGTGACTTAGACAACCGAAGGTCTACGTCAGGGTATGTCTTTACATTGGCTGGTGGAGCAGTATCATGGCGTTCTAGATTACAAGATTGTGTTACTCAGAGGCTGAATATGTTGCAGCATCAGAGGCGTGCAAAGAATCAATTTGGCTTAATCGACTAGTAACAGATTTGGGAATCAAAGAAGAGATGCCTGTGTTACATTGTGATAGTCAAAGTGCTATACAATTGGCTCGCAATCCAGTTTATCACTCAAAGACAAAGCATGTGGATGTGAAGTATCATTTCATCAGGGAAATGCTCGAGGATAAGCAACTTCAGCTTGTCAAAGTTCACACCACAGAAAATCCTGCTGATCTACTTACAAAAGGACTTCCCTCAGAGAGCTTTGCGCATTTTCGCAATCAATTAGGTGTAGGGTAGTACATCACTTCTCTACATCTCTTGTATATTAGCTTGTATAGTAGCTTCTCTCACACTTAAAGTACCACATTGGACTTTAAGTGGGAGGTTGTTCGGGTATGAAGCCCAATATGGTCGCCGAGGTAAGTGGGCGGGCCGCCAGGTATGTACGCATATTCTTTTGTAAAAACCTAATAAGAACTCACTATGCTCTACACATTACAGCAGAGCGAGTTCACCATATCGTCATGCTCTTCTTCTCGCACTCTCTCTCGCGTCGCACTTCCGCTCGTACTCCTTCAGGAAGCTCAAACCAAAGCTATTCGAAGGGATATTCAAGCGGCTCAAGATCGACAAAAGAAGTACGCCGACTTAAAAAGATCTGATCGGATTTTCAAAGAAGGTGACAAAGTTTTCTTACGAGTAAAGCCCAAAAAGAGCAATCTGTCTCTCGAAAGGTATAAGAAACTTAGCTACCAATATTGTGGACCTTACGAAATAATCAAGGTTATAAGTGATCAAGCTTATAGACTAAAACTCCTTTCTCATCTCAAAGTGCATGATGTATTTCATGTAAGTCTGTTAAAACCTCATGTATATAATCCTGACCATGTCCTTGATGATGAGCAAATCATTTTACCTGCTCAAGATGTTCTACAACTCCAACCTGATACTATCCTAGAAACTCGGGAGAGAAAACTTAGGAATAGATCCATCAAAGAACATTTTATCTTATGGAAGGATTTCCCTATAGAAGATGCTACTTGGGAAGATGAGACATCCCTTCTTAAGGATTACCCTTCACTGTTCTTGAGATGAGGACATCTCAAATTCTAAGTTGGGGAGATTGTAAGGTCTCTACTTTCGAATTTCACACAAGGTTTATTACGCATTTGAATTTTTTTTAACCATCACTCATTATTTAAGATATTCAAGTTCAAATTATGAATCGTAAGTTGAGAAAACTTAGAATTTAAAATTTACGCTACAAAATTCTGACATGTTTAGCTATATGAATCATTAACTAACTTATTGCAAGACTTATTTACTGATTGTAGAATTTTCTTTTACTGCTGTAAAGTTAATAAAAGACTGTAAAGTTTAACTTAAAAATGTAAAGTAAATTATCATTAAGGAAATAAAATAAAATAATTATAAAGACATATGAATACAGAGGGATGACAAATGAAGGCACATAGACTCACCTGGACTCACATAGGAGGGGACAAAGTGGGACACACTGTCACATGAAAAGGAGAGGCTAGTCTTGACTAATCTTAATGAGGGGGGGTTGTGTGGCCTTATCTTTTGATCATAATGACAAAGTGGTCAAGCTGATGGGTACCACAAGGGTACCAAAAACGCGGGTATGATTTTTGGGGGAAAAAAAAATAAAAAAATAAAAATATTTTTTTAAAAAATAAAAATATTTTTTTAAAAAATAAAAAAAATAAATTTTTTTTTGAAAAAAAAGTTGGACGTTTTCTTTTCTGCTATAAATAGAGCATCCATGCTCACACTTTAGACATAGAGATTGCTTCTATAGCGCTCATGAAGTGCTGCCACTTCTCTTAGAGAGAAGGCGTCCACAAACCACTAAGAGAGCAAAAACTCTAGTGGACTAATAAAGTGCTTATTAATTGAGCATTCAATTAGTTTTAAGAAGGATATGTGTGTATGTGTGCTATCTCTTACTCTAATTTTTCTAATAGATTAGTAAGATTCAATCAGCTATGTGTGTGTGTGTGTGCTATCTCCTACTCTAATCTCTCTAATATATTAGTAAGATTCAATTAGCTATGTGTGTGTGTGCTATCTATTACTCTAATCTCTAATGGATTAGTAAGATTCAATTAGCTTTAAGAAGGATATGTGTGTGTGTGTGTGTGTGCTATCTTTTACTCTAATCTCTCTAATAGATTAGTAAGATTCAATTAGTTTTAAGAAGGATATGTGTGTGTGTGTGTGTGTGTTATCTCCTACTCTAATCTCTCTAATAAATTAGTAAGATTCAATTAGTTTTAAGAAGGATATGTGTGTGTGTGTGTGTGTGCTATCTATTACTCTAATCTCTAATGGATTAGTAAGATTCAATTAGCTTTAAGAAGGATATGTGTGTGTGTGTGTGTGTGCTATCTTTTACTCTAATATCTCTAATAGATTAGTAAGATTCAATTAGTTTTAAGAAGGATATGTGTGTGTGTGTGTGATATCTCTTACTCTAATCTCTCTAATAGATTAGTAAGATTCAATTAGTTTTAAGAAGGATATGTGTGTGTGTGTGTGCTATCTCTTACTCTAATCTCTCTAATAGATTAGTCAGATTCAATTAGTTTTAAGAAGGATATGTGTGTGTGTGTGTGTGCTATCTCTTACTCTAATTTGTCTAATAGATTAGTAAGATTCAATTAGCTATGTGTGTGTGTGTGTGTGTGCTATCTCTTACTCTAATTTCTCTAATAGATTAGTAAGATTCAATTAGTTTTAAGAAAGATATGTGTGTATGTGTGCTATCTTTTACTCTAATCTCTTTAATAGATTAGTAAGATTCAATTAACTTTAGAAAAGATGTGTGTGTATGTTTTCTCTTACTCTAATCTCGCTAAATATACCTACTCTCTCTAGTTAGTACATCTTCACTATTAACTTATGCATAGTTAATTGAAAGTTAATACATAAGAGTACTCATCATATTCTTATTATACATGATGAAATTCTCATTCACCAATTTTATTGTCAATTAGATTAAGTAGAATTTTGAATAATACTAAAAATTGATTTAGTTGAAGTATAGAAATTGAAGTTAGAATTGGATTAGAAATGTGAAGCATAAAAGTAATGCATTCCTAAACTTTCACTCATAGTTTACACACTTAATTTTTGATTAATCACGATTAGCAAACATTTGATGTATAGAAATTAGATGTAGAACAACAACACTAAGTGTGAATCCGAGTTGGAGAGGGTTCAAATTACAGACTCTCTTTGGAAACAAGGAGACTACTAGGGAAATTGACCAATTTAAAGTTCTAAGTGTATAACATAAGTGTAGTACAAAAAAATGGCTCCAAAGCGTGCTCGAACCCAAGGCGCTAATGATCATGAAGCTGGTACAAGTAAGGTGGAACTCCTGCGGAACATGCTATGTCTCCACCAATCGGACCAATTGGAGCTATGATACAGGTTAGTATTGCAGTTTCAAGTTATGTATCATTGCATATGCGAGACCATAGGAATATATTATTTACCTTATGAAAAGAAAACACGGACCAAAACCACGGGGCTTAACCCCAAGAAACTCGGCATATGTTTGACAAGTAGGAAAGATTGTCTGGTTAAACTGGTTGCTATAGGAAAGAATGTTTGTCCAAAACCTTCGGTATGGTTTCTCTCAAGTCTCTCTACTTATTAGCGCTGGTATTATGTGGCAGTTGCCGAGACGTGAGATGACGCCCAGGATGGCACCGCTGATGATGTGGGGGAAGTACACCCAGATTAGCTCAACTGGATACTGCAGTTTTGTTTTGCCGTGGCGTGAGGATGACGCCCAGATTGGCACCGTTGTTGCTGTGACGGGAGTACGTCCAGATTAGCACAACGAGTACTTGTCGAGCGGTATGGGATGCTCATGAGGACAAGGGTTTTTATAAATAATGTATACACCGATCGGACATAATAGCGCCAGTAGAGATTCTTGAGTGAACCTAATCCAAGGGTTGTTGGTTTAAAATTGGATGACTTCTTGTTTGACTATTGTTTGTAATACTGTTTGAAGGGTTGTTTTAACGAACCAGTATCATAAATAAAGTAAAGGAACATGTATGTTTAAACAGTGTGGTAGTAATTAGATAACATAAGAAGTGTGAGTGTGGTGTGGAAAGTGGGAGAATGATACCCCGACAGTATCATTCTATGGACGGGTGGACCTGATGAGTCAGGTAACTTTCCAACGCTAGAAATTGTTTTTTTTTAAAGTCATAAATCTTAAAAGAGACAAACCTTGGCGGCTGTGCTTCTGAAACATGGGGAAAAAAGCGCACAGGTTGGTCACTCTAAGATTTATATTTTTAGGTATAATTGATTATAGATAGTTTTTAGATAGGGTTATGGTGGTCACGCTCCGCCATAGCGAGATAGGACCAATCCTTCACTAACGGTTCATGCCTGTGGTTACGTAGTAGCTAAGGCAATGTCCGTTGGTTTTTCTTTTTCAGGATTGGAGACCTATCAAAGGTACTCCGCTCCTCTCAAAAAGGGGCAGGGACCTCACAATATATTTGCAACTTTAGGGTTTCAAATACAAGTGATGCACAATAGGGTCTCCAAAACTTGATAAACTCACTACCAGCATCAAGTGAACAATGCCAATTCTTAAGAAAATTTGGTACTGGATAGCACCAAATTTGACTCTATTATAGCACCAAATTTGCTACTGTTCTAGCACCAAATTTTGTACATTTTCACCATTGTATTATCACCAATGTTAGATATTTCCAAAAGTATGCTCTTAGACTACAAACTACTAGACAACAGAAGAAAAGACACTAGAGATCAAGATCCCAAGATAGTGTACCAAAAAAGTGGTTTTCCATTATATAATATGCAACATGATACAAAATTTCACCAAGTACAGCAGTTCAAGAAGATCCTAGGTTAGGGGGATCAAATCTATAAGTGTAACCCTCCAGCTGTATGAAGTAATCAGCAACATACCCAGACATATCATCTTATATGTCAAAGAAGCGTTCTTGCAAGTGTACGATGTTGGGTACCGATTGCGTATCCATCCAAGCAACCATGTAAAAATGAGGTCTGCCAACTAAAAAGGGTATTCTTTTCCTACAATAACAGGGTAGTATGATCTGATTGCAAGACAATTCTCATAGTTATTTTTTAGTGAATTGTATCCACAGTCATCCACCAGAATTGTGTTGTTAGCATCAAAATCATGGTGGCTTGCCCACATTGTCCGTAAGTTCTTTAGGAAAATAGAGTTGTTGCCCACTGCTTTGGGCACGTGTGGCACCTCTGCCATACTTTTCCGCTAGGTCTCACAATCTTCTTGGCAAAGTATATCTGCCATGCCAAAGAGGAGGTTAGAACTATGTGTAAATTAACCTCTAAAACACTCAAGGCTTACGTGAGTTACCTGCAAAGTACTTCTGCCTCACATGTTGGGGGAAGCAAATGTTCAAAATATCTAACACTTTTTTCCTTCTATAGTAGGACCAATCAATTATCTTGGCTTAGACTTTTTAAGAGTTAGTATGAACCCTCAATATCTAGCCTTCCAATACAAATTAGCGAGTTATTGAGTCTAACGATCCATGGTTGGAGATTCTTATTGAAAACCCAAAGGACTTTTGGAAGTTCATTGTAGCTTGTCAATAACACCCCATTAAGATCAAGCACAATCAGCCTCTTGGATTTAACAGCCACATAAGCCGCAAGCGTTGTGTTTGTTGATGGCTCATCTAGCCACCAAGATTTTACTACAATACCAACAATCCATATGAGTGAAGGCAAATAGATAGTGCAAACAGATATTACATTCATCATATCATAAAAAGAAAGCTGGTATGACACTAGAAACCACCAAATTTGGTACTCAATAGTACTAATTTGGTATTGTATTGTGCAATACTTAGTTTGGAAATGGTACTCAATAGTATCAATTTTGTATTGTATTGTTCAATACTTAGTTTGCAAATGAATAGTAACATTGGAACACACTTACAATAATCTAAACACACCCTCGGGGGTCACTTAATAATTATATGACTATCACATGAGTACAATAGAAGGGATTATTGAATTTCTTTTTTCACATTTTCACATACAGAAGCATAACATAAAATGGAATTGGAAAAAAAATATACAGACTGAATAGGAACAGGATGTATTTTATTTGTCAAAATTTCACAGATAAGGAGTTTTAGAAATAGTCCTTGAAAAGCACGTTATATACACATTTTATGCATAGTGATCCCCTCAAGAACACACCACAGTATTATAGATAGAACAAGAGATGAAAGGCAGGGACAAAAAGTTGAATTGATTTGGTGAAAAGAAAAGCTCATTTTTTGGAATACAATTGCATGACAGAAGGGCTACAGTTTGCATGCACAAGACAAGGCCACGAGCATGGTTGCACTTCTTTCTTTGCATGCAAAAAAATCTCCGACAGGGTCTCCGAATTAGAAGAATCACCTATCGAATTCTGCATAGCATCACGAGCCACTCGATCCACATCTTTGTTGGTGCTATCCACTTTTGCATCCTCTTCTCCCACCTCCTCCTTGGCATTCTCAGCCTCGTCCATGTTATTTGCTTTGCCTGTCTGTCCCCTTTCCTAGCATGTGCCCCTTTCCCTTTCTTAGCATCATCCACCCCTTTCCCCTCCTTGGCATCCACCCCCATATTGTCTTCCCCCTCATCCCCCTTTTGGACTTCCAACCCCTTGTTCGCCTCCCCTTCATCCTCCTTGGCCTCCACCCATGCTTGGTCTCTTCCCCTCCCCCTTTAGGTTCTTCCACTCCCTTCTTGTCCGCTACACCTTCCCCTTGACTATTCTCATCCTTGCTAGTGATATGATCTTCAAACTTTGTGACCGTAAAATCTGGCCTAGCAGCATCCAACTCCACTTCCTAAGGGACTTTACCTCCACATTGTCTTTATTCTCCTTAACATCCTTGTCCTTGTAGTCACTATTTCCTTCACTGACCCCATGGTATCACAGTGTTGTCCCTTCTCAGTCTCTTTCCCTTCCACACTACCATACTTTAAATCATGGAGCATCCCCTATCCCTATAGTAACCTCATCCTCCTCCCATATACAACTTGCAGCAGACTTTGTGTCACCCTGTCCATCCTTGATTGCCTCTCCATTTCTTCCACTGGGCCTAGCCACTACAGTATCCTCCTCCTTTGTAAAAATAGCAAAAGGGGTGATACTGATGTCGACACTCAAGCAATAAAGATTTCAACAACCCCTGCGAAATCCAACACCTCACCACATGCAACATAAATGCCAAACATGTGGATCATAGCCAACGAATCCTGGCTCCCAAATCAGCCTCCACCTCTTTGATGTCCTCAATCATTGCAAAGGTTTTCCTGCTTTAGTTTTGTAAGATGTAGTTCATAGTACTCTACGTAATCTTTTATCTGCTTTGCAACAACATTGAAACCCTCCACTCTCAACAAAGTTTCCTTTTTTTGCTGTAGAGATGATTTTAACTCTTTCAATCTGTCGACAGATACAACTGCACATGTCAGAGGCACTCTCTCGACAATACTTTCTAGGTCTGTAACATAGTCAAGTGTCTCTATGTGACGTTGTAGGGGGTCTACCTGTGTACAGATATTACTACCATTTTGCATAAGACAAGGCTTCTTAATAGATGATGGGTGGCCTTCGTGGGAGGCATCGTTTGACCTTGGCCAAGTTTTGACCTTCCGCCCTAACCCTCCGGGCGGCTGGCACACATACCGAGTACACTCTCTCCAAACCTCAACCATGCAACCTTATGGCTCACAGGGTCCTTTGTTGCTGCATGGCAATTCTTGAAATCAAAGTATCATGCAAACTTTGCAGTGATCTCCCCACAAGATGGAGGGGCTTGGTATACCTTATGGAACAATAACCTTTAATCTTCAGCCAATCTTGGTTGCACATGATTCAAGTAAACCTTCGCATTCTTCTGGTAGAGTTTCTTGAAAACAATCATCCATTGGTCATCAGGGAGGTCTTCTTTTGTAAGATCCTTTGGACGCACACCCTCCATGCTCAAACCGTACTCCTTAACTAGCTCTTCGGCTAAATAGCAAAACTTGGTCAGAAGAGGGTATTCCTACATTTTGTTCTTGCCTGCAATGTGAAAACACGTTTCAATAATGCAAAACTCAACACAGAGATTTTGAACTGATCTTTAGCACATGGACGACCTTGCCAATGCAAAATTTAAAACTGTGTAGTACCAAAACTGTAAAGTGCCTTAATTTATATGTTAACCTTCACTACCGTACTGAGCTTTAAATTTGTGTTCAGCTCATAACACATATACTTCCATGCATGCAATGAAAAAAAAAAAAGCGGAGCTCTCAAGATACCATAGACACACTTGAATGCATGCAATTTAGCAAGAAAAAAGATTGGGCTCAAAACCTCAAAATCTTCAAATGACAATTGCTACCTTTTATGAAAGAAAAACAAAACCAATGACACAAAACAACAGTGTACACATGCAAAGGATGAACACCCATTTTTGGACTTTGTAGATGATTGAGTCTCATCCTTGCCAAAAAGCACTCTAGAGTTAGGTGATTTATCCACAA
The DNA here is from genome assembly GCF_014529385.1 of Adiantum capillus-veneris. Taxonomy (NCBI): domain Eukaryota; kingdom Viridiplantae; phylum Streptophyta; class Polypodiopsida; order Polypodiales; family Pteridaceae; genus Adiantum; species Adiantum capillus-veneris. The sequence continues at coordinate 65,303,579 of NC_140952.1, forward strand.
AGAAGTCCCCCTTGCTAGCTCTCGTGTTTGGGGTGTTGATGCTCCGAGGAAACTTTGTACTTGTGAGAGGGGACCTTGCATCCATGGTCCTAGGATTCTTCCCCTTGTTTGGTGAAGCCTTGGCAGTAGATTTCCTTGCAGGCATCCTCATAGTTGTGATGGTGCATAGCTGGAGACCTCACTAGCTGCACAACAAAATGAAGAACGCAATGCCAGTGAGAGAGATGCAAAGCCTTTGCTCAAAAAGGCTTGACAAAGGTGGTATGTGAGAGAGGTGCAGAGCTGCTGAGAAGTGCAGGTCACAATGATTGACATGGGATAGAGAGTGACAGTGGTCACGTCACACAAGTGCAAATGTGCAACTCCCATCCATAATTGCACGCACGTTTTCTTTGAAAAGAGTGGTGTTTCAATCTTTAACACATTTATGCTTTCAAATTCCTACTCTCTCAAAAAAAAAAAACATTTCTTAAATTTAGAGGAAAAAAAAGGTTCCCTCCAAAACAACCTGGAAATATGTAGAAGTACCACCTAGGTAGGAACAACAAAGGTCCTTTTTTGTACCACCAATGCATGCTTTTAGCCTTACATAAGCAAAAAAAGATTTGTTAGCATTGAATACATATTACAAGTGTCAATGAACCTATTAGTTGTTATCCGTGTCTTACCTGTATCACCGAAAGGATCTCCACATTTGAGAATCCCCCAGCTCAATAAAAACCTCACGCTATCGACCCTCACACGAAGGCTAATGCAAATCGCATATAGTCAAGTCTCAGAAATGACTATCTTCCAGACCAAGTCTCAGAAATGGCTGGGACTGCCAAATACAACCAAGTATGGCTCCACAAATGCGTACAATGGCAGTTTCCACAAGTAACGTACAATCCACCAGACAATGCGCTCAAATAGGCGCCAAGTGATGCATTCCCACAACAACTGCAAGTGACATCACTGCTAGTATATCACTGTACTCTAGCTACCTGTACCTGTACCTGTCCCTGTAACCTGTAACCTGTAATCTGCAATCTGCAATCTGCAATCTGCAACCTGCAACTTGTAATCTCGAAACTCGAAGCTCGAAGCTCGAAGCAGAAGGTACTCGAAGAAAATCCTCCGTGGGGGCGCCAAAAGAATGTGAGCGGGATAAAAACACACACAGCGCCTCTATAACGACTCGACACACACTCTTGGGAAGATACACACACACACACTATGGGGCACCACTCGGCTTACACAACCAGCCTGGCCGAGACAAGGAACACACCTTTGGAGTGAGAGGAAAGAGACTATCCACTTGCCCACTCCACACAGACAGACACACACACACACACCCAAAAAACTCAGCTTAAAAGAGGATAATTTCTGATGTTTAGATACAAATGAGCTTGGGCCAACACCAATGGGGCAAACAGCTCACACAATATGGGTAAAAGATACCAGATACAATCACAAACTAGAGAAGAAACTTCGCTCATAGGAGAAACTTACACAGAAAAACAGCAGGAAAAGAGTGAGGAATTTGGCAAAATGGACAGCGCCATCGCGTCCGGAACGACCCAAAACCCCAATCTACAATGTCAAAGTGTTCAAATCCGACCTCGGATGAGCAGTTTACGGCCAAAACAGGCTCCAAAATGAGCAAAAACACAGCTGCGGCTGTTCCTCCTCTCTTCTCCACGTTTTTTCTGGTCTTCTCTCTTCTTTTTTAGTTCCCACACTTAGCTTTATTACTTGGGCACCCTTGGCCTTTTAGATGACCTCAAACGGACCCCGAACAGGCCAAAAACTGACCTCGCAGTGCATAGTTGTCACCTTTTTGCATCATTTGCACACCTGGCACTCAGCTTTTTTCCAATAATGCATCTCGTCACCACGTGACGTGGCCCCAAAAAATGGTCCTAATGATGAACTTTCTGCATAACTCTCACAAGAAAACACCCACATTGTGTCCGTCCTCATCCGCGTGCAAATATTGACCTCGTTCGCCCTCCTGACGCCACTAGATGCCATCTGACGCACCTGCTGACCTCATGTCGTCGGCCCGCGGATAGCTTCCTCGAGAAGTTTTACGCACTACCAACTCCTCCTTATTGTAGAAAAAACACAGTGGTACTGGTAATAGTGAAAATCGATGCACTATGTACATGCTGTCCTACCTGTACACATGTGGGCCCCACGTAACCACCTGGCTCTGGAAAATGGGCAATTCTTTATTTGATGCACCATGCATGTGTATGTACATATGCGCACTTCTTTGCTCCAAAAAACTCCTGACAACGTCTCCCAAACACCAAGTAGAGCTTGTCACTCTACTATGGAAGACTGATAGGACTAATGTGCAGACATGCTTGCGGCAGCCTCAGGCTCTCAAGCGCCAAATGGACTAGTCATCCATTATGGAATGATGTCGTAGGGTAACATAGGGATCCTCTACCCGCTAAGAAAAGGACTCATGAATATGATTTATCTTCTCTACACCATAGTCGAGGACGACTATGATTTCAAGAGAGAGGTTCTGTCATAATAATCAATATCTAATTCTCCTAAATGATTTTCTCATATTAAACTGATCATTTAATGTGGGGAAGTGCCAAGGGAGAAAAAGCTAGAATATTGGTTAAGCTAGCAGACCGGCCACAGTAGGGATCCAAAGGAGGGAAAATAGGGATCCAAAGGGGGGGCCATCTGCAAAAGAGCCATGTGCAACAATGGGCTAAAAAGACCCTAAGGTTCAGCCCATTAAGACTTCCAAAATGCTAAGGTTCCAAAATTCAAAGGTTGTGTCCAAAGGTCAACCCTAGGGAAAATTGGATGCTTTGTGTGTGCCCTAAAAGTCTTTGCACATCCCTACATGGGAGGGGGCGAGCCCCAAAGGTAGGGGATGAGAGAGAAAGCCACACACACACACACACAGGCTCCCTTTACACAAAGGGAATGAGGGACACATGTCAGCTCCCTAGGCCAGATGCCCACAAGGTGTGCCCAATTCCTATTGGAAGACCCTTGAAGTGGACCAATGAGAATTAAGCTAGAGTAAATGTAGTTTAATTAATTTAAAAACATTTAATAAAAGAAACCAATGAGAATTAAGTCTCCTAGAAGACTATTGGGCAGTCTCCCAAAGGGTCCAATGAGCATTCAGAAGCCCCATGGCTTGCCTGATTTCTATTGGCCAGGAGACAAAGGGGTCCAATGAGAGTTTAGTCTAATTATTTAATTACCTAAAGCTCTCACAAAAGGGGAAAGGGGGACACATGTCAGAAGGCTATCACTTATGCTGCTTAATACCTATTGGCTTGACCTGGGGAGGTCCAATGAGGCAAAAGCCATACCTAATTAGCAGCTAGGGCTCGCCCAAGAGAGAGAGGGGGCTGATTTTTGCTTGGATTGACATACACACTCACACTCACACTTGACCATGTGTGAAGGAAGAATACTCTATCTCCTCCCAAGCTTTAATGGAGAGCTCATCACCTACTCCAAGCTTGTGAGATAGAAGCCTACATCAACACTCTCTTGGCATGTGGATGCAAATCCAACCAAGAGCCAAGCTTCAATGCATGCTCATCTCCTCTACCAAGCTAATTACTAAGCTAAGCTATGCTAATATGAGTGATTATGTGAGGAGATGTACATCTTTCTCGTAAGATACTCCTTCTTCCTCTCAATCTACTCTCATACCCTGCTAGCTCTCACCATCTTCGAAGGTGTGTGAGGTCTTGGGTCTGAGAACGGGGATAATTCAAGTTGTGTTTGATTAAGTGTTTTGCTTGGTGTATGAAGTTTCCATCTTCATTGCACTAGCTAGTCTTGAAGGAACACAAAGAATTGTATTGTACAATGTCTCTCTTGATGGGAGAAACCATAATACAAAGCCTTTTGGAGGGGGGACCGGCTCCATGCAAATCCGGTCCTCAACTGTTGTCAATAGCTTAATTTCTCTCTCTTTTGAAAGTATTGTCGATGCTATCTAACTAGGTGTTATGCTTTTTGTTGCTCTCTCTCCACCCAAGCACTCTTGTAATTCTCATTAGGAATCTATTCTAATGAAATGGCCACTATGTTCATGTTAATTTCCGCTACACATAAGTTATTAGGCCATTAAATGTTACAATGGTATCAGAGCTCAAGGTTTCTCTTTTCTTGCTCAAGAAGGGAGGTCCTCAAGCTAGCTACAAATGGTTGGTATTATTAATTGCCTGTGAGTAAGTAGAATAGGGATTTTTCAGCCTTGCAGTGCGCCTGCCTTTGTGCAGTTAATGGGGCATCACCGTCGAGAGCTATGGTCTTAATAGTGGAGTCCTACGGGGCTTGCCTACGGCTTAACCACTATTGAGCTATTAGAAGCTTGACAGTGGCCGGTGCTGTTTTGGTGTCGAAAGACCCTCTCTTCTATTGCTTGCAATTAATGGTATTCGAGCCGCGGGTACAGTAGCTTGAGTGCTTTTTCTAAAGGGGTAAAGAGGAGTAGCAGCTAGGGCTTGAAGTGCCAAAGTATACCTAACAAGTTTACACCTAAAAGTTGTTAGAATGGCTGACAATAGTAAAGAGAGTGAAATTAATGCTGATATCTTTGATTTTGCTCATGAGCAAGCTACTAATGATGCTTCAATGCTTGTTAACTATCTTGTTTCTAGGCTTCAACAAGCCATGGGCAATCCATCTCTCCAAAGTGAAGTGCAACGGCAGCTCCGTGCTCACGGGATTCTCCAAGCTCATCACCATGACGAGAGAACACCTAGGAAGCCTCCTTGTGAGACTACCAAAAGAGGTCTCTCTCCGATTCGGGAAGAAGAAGAGAATCCATATGAAGGGCTCAAGAATTTACTTCCTGATGATGCATCTCCTTCCCAAAGGAGAACTCAAGAGCCTCCACCGAAGGAACGAGAAAGAAGCGAGTCTCCCGCCACCTCGGCGGAGATGGCTCCACGAAGACGGCGGGCTAAACGCTCTCCATCACCACCAAAGCGGAGAAGACCATCGTATTCTTCTCCTCACCACAATTCAAAGAGGGATGATAAAAAGCAAGAGAAGAAAAAGGCGAGAAAGAGGACACCCTCTTCTCCATCTTCTTCATCCTCTTCCTCTTATGAAAGCTATGGTGAAGACGACAAAGATCAAGACAAGAAAAAGGCGAGAAAGAGGTCACCCTCTTCTCCACCTTCTTCAAATTCTTCACCTTCTGAAGAAAGTGATGGTGCAACTTTTGAACCATCAAAAAGAAGAGGCCATAGGAAATCCTATGCCGCATGGAAGAGGTCGTCCAAGCTGAAGAAATTCAAAGAGGGAGGGAAGAGCATCTCTTTCCTTACCTATGATGGCACCTTCGTTGCTACGGACAAAGTCTTGGCCTTTATCCAGCAATTCGATGCGGCGTTTGGAGATGAGGGCTTCACGGAGTCCTCTAAGCTACGCCATGTAGCTATGCACTTTTAAAAGTCCGCCAGACAATGGTGGTCTAGCCTACGAGCCAACGGTGAAGCTCCACGAACATGGAAGGCTTTAAGAGCTTCCATTATGAAGCAGTTTTTGGCCACCGATGCCAAAGACAAAGTACTCACCGAATGGCGAAGCTTAAAGCTCTCTCCCAATGAATCCATCCACAAATATGTAGACAAGTTTTGGGACCTACAACTCAAAGCCACTGTCTTCAAAAAGTTGGATTTTGGAGAGCAAAAGCAACAATTTTGTGCGGGCTTAACCGAAGAAATGGCGGAGTATGTCAACTCCCAAAGGCCACGTACCATATCGGCGGTAATACACCATACTATGGTGGCCTCTCGAATCAATTTCCAAACGGGGGGTAAAAGAAATAATAAGCCCCCGGAAAACAAGGGTTCCAATGAGCCTAAGGGGAAGGACAATGTCCAAAAGTCTCCTAAGGGCAATTCCAACAAAGCTAAAGAGAAGGGAGTTTACAAAGGAAAGAATAAACTCTCTCCTGAAGAGCTTGAGCGTTATCGTAAGGATAACCGGTGTTTCAAGTGCGGCGAACAAGGGCATGCGTACCGCGCTTGTCCCCAAAAGAACAACCACCAAGATCCTCCTAGAGCTTCTTTGGTTGAAATCCAAGAGGAGGAGATTCACCAAACTCACCACAAAGGATCTCCTCTATGCCATGCTTGGGGAAAGGTAAGAGAACATGATGCTTTTATTCTCTTTGACCCTGGTTCTACTCACAATTTCATATCTATGGAGTTAGCCACCAAGCTAGGCATACAATCCTACGAGATGGGAGATATCCTACCCGCAGACAGTGCCTTCAAGGGGCAAGAAGCTTCAGTCACTCCCTTAATCGGGAAATTGAGGCTTCATGTCCAAGGCTATGTGGACAAAGAGGAATTCTTTATCTCTCCTCTCAAGCATGAGGATGTAATCCTAGGGGCACCATGGTTTGACCGCCTGGCTGCCGATGTTAAATTTCCTGAAAGGAGAATCTCCTTTAAGTTCAGGGAAAAAGACATGTATATAGATGCTAAGGAGATGGGTAACACCATCCCCATTGTACATACACCAGCTTTCAACAAGTCAATAAAGAGCTCTATTTCCGTGTACATGATTTTTGTTAAAGATTCTCAAAATGAACCTAATGCTTTAGCAAAAGAAAATAAAAGCAACCAAAAGGAATTAGAGTTATCCAATTTTCTCAAGGGGTTTCAAGATGTTTTTATTGACGACATCCCTTCTGAGCTACCTCCTAAACGAGGTAATGATGACCATGCAATTGAACTTCTTCCAGGAAGTTCACCACCTAAAAAACCTCCTTATAGAGTTTCTCAAGCTCAACAAGAGGAGATTATGCGGCAAGTGCATGAGTTAGTTGAGAAGGGCATGGTTAGGCCTAGCTCATCTCCATTTTGCTCACCTGTGCTATTAGTGCAAAAGAAAGATGGCACATATCGTATGTGTGTTGACTATAGAGCACTAAATAGGATCACTATCAAGAATAGGTTTCCCGTTCCACGGGTAGAAGACCTATTTGATAAGCTACAAGGATCGACCTACTTCAGTAGGATTGACCTAAAAAGTGGCTATCATCAAATAAGGATAGTTGATCAAGACATGGTTAAGACCGCATTTCGTACTACATTTGGTCTTTATGAATACATTTTCATACCTTTTGGCTTGACCAATGCACCAGCCACATTCAACCGCTTGATGGAGAAGCTGTTCAGGCCTCATCGAACCTTCACTGGAGTGTTCTTTGATGATATTATCATCTACTCTAATTCATTGGAGGAACACAAGCAACACCTCCAAGTAATATTTCAAGTTTTAAGAGAGAATAAACTTTATGTTAATCGAAAGAAAAGTGAATTTTTCTTGCAAGAGATTCAGTATTTAGGTCACATTATCTCTCAAGATGGCATCCAAATGGATCCATCCAAGTTAGAGGTAATAAAAGGATGGCCTAAACCAAGGAATCTTCATGAACTAAGAAGCTTTATAGGTATGTGTGCATACTATAGACGCTTCATAGAAAAGTTCTCACAAATTGTGGGACCATTACATGACCTAACAAAGAAAAGTGTTAGGTATACATGGTCTGCTAAGGAGAACAATGCTTTCGAAAAGCTTAAAGAAAGCTTATCTCTCAACCTGTGCTTACACTACCGGATCTCTCAAAACCATTTGAGGTCCAATGTGATGCTTGTGGTGATTGCCTTGGGGCTGTTTTGCTCCAAGAAGGGCACGCCATAGGCTATGAGAGTCGAAGGCTCGACCCTGTTGAGCAAGCTCTAGGCATATACGAAAAAGAACTCCTTGCAGTTCTACATGCCTTAGACTCATGGAAGCACTATTTATTGGGGACTCCTTTCATTCTGCGAACGGATCACCAAAGTCTTAAGTACTTCATGACGCAGACCAAGCTCTCCGACAAACAAATGAGGTGGGCAAATTTCCTTTCGCAATTTCATTTTCATATTGCTCACATTGTTGGCAAGCATAATCAAGTAGCCGATGCACTCTCAAGACGACCGAGAGTGAATGCGGTTTCCATAGCAACTCACAATGATCTATCTTCAATGATAGATGAGTATGCTATTGATCCCGATTTTAGAGATGTGATTTCAGCCCTTGCATTAGGGAAGAAAGAAGAACCATTTACTTTACAAGATGGTTATCTTCTCTATGGCAATAGACTATACGTTACTAACTCACTACGTGAGAAAGTAATGTATGAATCTCATGCTCCCCCATATGCGGGGCATAGAGGGATTCAGTCTACCTTAAAGGGAATTGAAACATATTTCTATTGGCCTACCATGAAAGTGAACATACAAGAGTATGTTTCCAAATGTGTGGTATGTCAAAAGACAAAATTTGATAGAGGGAAGAAACCTGGATTGCTTCAACCCTTGCCAATCCCTAATTCACCTTGGGAGAGCATATCCATGGATTTTATCTTTGGATTGCCTAAGTCTATCCATGGGAATATGGGGATATGGACGATAGTAGACAGGTTTAGTAAACAAGCTCATTTTATACCTGTCAAAAAGACTATCAAAGCCCATCAAATGGCAACCCTCTTCATTTCACAAATTTTCAAGTACCATGGCTTGCCAATGTCCATAGTGTCGGATAGAGATCCTAGAATGACCAGTAATTTCTAGAAGGGTCTCTTTGAGAATTTAGGAACAAGGCTAAACTTCTCTTCGGCCTATCATCCACAAACTGATGGCCAAAGTGAAATAGCTAACCTAACCATTCTCGATCTACTAAAAGCCTATGTAACGGAAGTAGATCAAAGATCCCAATGGGAGAAGTACTTACCCTTAGTAGAGTATGCTTACAATAACACTGTACATACTTCCACAGGAAAAGCACTTTTCGAGGTAATTGAGGGAAGATCAAAAAGTCCCTTGCTACTTAAGGTACATGGGAAGATCTTCGCTGCAGATGAGTATAGCCGAGACCTACAAGAATCTTTCCAAAAGATTAAGGATGATATCTCTATCTCACAGCAAAGGCAAAAGGCTGCTGCTGACAAGCACAGAAGAGCCCAAGCCTTTAAATAAAACGATTGGGTCTTGTTAAAGTTTCCCAAGGCTCGATTAAGGCACACGACGGGCAAGAATCCTACGGGCCACCAAAAGTACTATGCTAAACTAGCAAAAACGTACTATGGTCCCTTCCAGATTCTTAGGCCAATCAATGAGATGGCCTATCAGCTTAAGTTGCCCAATCATTGGCTCATACACAATGCTTTTCATGTGAGCCTATTAAAGCCTTACAAAGGAGAGCCACCTCAAGAACCAACTATTGAAGACCCACCGGAGATTGAGGACCAAGAGGAGGTGCTGCAGCCCGAGTCCATTCTCCGACATGAAGACAAGGTATTAAGAGGCGGTAAGACTATCCGACGATATCTTATTAAGTTTAAGAATTATCCTTTCGAAGATGCTAGATGGATGCAAGGCATACAATTAAAGGATAACCTAAACCTTGTCAATGCTTACAATGCTTCCCAAGAGTAAGCAAATGTACAAAATGTTAAAAATGAACAAAATTTTTGTCTTATAAGACTCTCTTTTTCTTTATTTGTGCACAAAAATGAAGTAGTATGCATGCTTAGATCAAGTTTGCGGAGACGACGTCTCCCAAACACAGTGTAGAGCTTGTCACTGTACTATGGAAAACTGATAGGACTAATGTGCAGACATGCTTGCGGCAGCCTCAGGCTCTCAAGCGCCAAATGGACTAGTCATCCATTATGGAATGATGTCGTAGGGTAACATAGGGATCCTCTACCCGCTAAGAAAAGGACTCATGAATATGCTTTATCTTCTCTACACCATAGTCGAGGACGACTATGATTTCAAGAGAGAGGTAATGTCATAATAATCAATATCTAATTCTCCTAAATGATTTTCTCATATTAAACTGATCATTTAATGTGGGGAAGTGCCAAGGGAGAAAAAGCTAGAATATTGGTTAAGCTAGTAGACCGGCCACAGTAGGGATCCAAAGGAGGGAAAATAGGGATCCAAAGGGGGGGCCATCTACAAAAGAGCCATGTGCAACAATGGGCTAAAAAGACCCTAAGGTTCAGCCCATTAAGACTTCCAAAATGCTAAGGTTCCAAAATTCAAAGGTTGTGTCCAAAGGTCAACCCTAGGGAAAATTGGATGCTTTGTGTGTGCCCTAAAAGTCTTTGCACATCCCTACATGGGAGGGGGCGAGCCCCAAAGGTAGGGGATGAGAGAGAAAGCCACACACACACACACACACACAGGCTCCCTTTACACAAAGGGAATGAGGGACACATGTCAGCTCCCTAGGCCAGATGCCCACAAGGTGTGCCCAATTCCTATTGGAAGACCCTTGAAGTGGACCAATGAGAATTAAGCTAGAGTAAATGTATTTTAATTAATTTAAAAACATTTAATAAAAGAAACCAATGAGAATTAAGTCTCCTAGAAGACTATTGGGCAGTCTCCCAAAGGGTCCAATGAGCATTCAGAAGCCCCATGGCTTGCCTGATTTCTATTGGCCAGGAGACAAAGGGGTCCAATGAGAGTTTAGTTTAATTATTTAATTACCTAAAGCTCTCACAAAAGGGGAAAGGGGGACACATGTCAGAAGGCTATCACTTATGCTGCTTAATACCTATTCGCTTGACCTGGGGAGGTCCAATGAGGCAAAAGCCAGACCTAATTAGCAGCTAGGGCTCGCCCAAGAGAGAGAGGGGGCTGATTTTTGCTTGGATTGACACACACACACTCACACTCAACCATGTGTGAAGGAAGAATACTCTATCTCCTCCCAAGCTTTAATGGAGAGCTCATCACCTACTCCAAGCTTGTGAGATAGAAGCCTACATCAACACTCTCTTGGCATGTGGATGCAAATCCAACCAAGAGCCAAGCTTCAATGCATGCTCATCTCCTCTACCAAGCTAATTACTAAGCTAAGCTATGCTAATATGAGTGATTATGTGAGGAGATGTACATCTTTCTCGTAAGATACTCCTTCTTCCTCTCAATCTACTCTCATACCCTACTAGCTCTCACCATCTTCGAAGGTGTGTGAGGTATTGGGTATGAGAACGGGGATAATTCAAGTTGTGTTTGATTAAGTGTTTTGCTTGGTGTATGAAGTTTCCATCTTCATTGCACTAGCTAGTCTTGAAGGAACACAAAGAATTGTATTGTACAATGTCTCTCTTGATGGGAGAAACCATAATACAAAGCCTTTTGGAGGGGGGACCGGCTCCATGCAAATCCGGTCCTCAACTGTTGTCAATAGCTTAATTTCTCTCTCTTTTGAAAGTATTGTCGATGCTATCTAACTAGGTGTTATGCTTTTTGTTGCTCTCTCTCCACCCAAGCACCCTTGTAATTCTCATTAGGAATCTATTCTAATGAAATGCCCACTATGTTCATGCTAATTTCCGCTACACATAAGTTATTAGGCCATTAAATGTTACAATGGTATCAGAGCTCAAGGTTTCTCTTTTCTTGCTCAAGAAGGGAGGTCCTCAAGCTAGCTACAAATGGTTGGTATTATTAATTGCCTGTGAGTAAGTAGAATAGGGATTTTTCAGCCTTGCAGTGCGCCTGCCTTTGTGCAGTTAATGGGGCATCACCGTCGAGAGCTATGGTCTTAATAGTGGAGTCCTACGGGGCTTGCCTACGGCTTAACCACTATTGAGCTATTAGAAGCTTGACAGTGGCCGGTGCTGTTTTGGTGTCGAAAGACCCTCTCTTCTATTGCTTGCAATTAATGGTATTCGAGCCGCGGGTACAGTAGCTTGAGTGCTTTTTCTAAAGGGGTAAAGAGGAGTAGCAGCTAGGGCTTGAAGTGCCAAAGTATACCTAAAAGTTTACACCTAAAAGTTGTTAGAATGGCTGACAATAGTAAAGAGAGTGAAATTAATGCTGATAACTTTGATTTTGCTCATGAGCAAGCTACTAATGATGCTTCAATGCTTGTTAACTATCTTGTTTCTAGGCTTCAACAAGCCATGGGCAATCCATCTCTCCAAAGTGAAGTGCAACGGCAGCTCCGTGCTCACGGGATTCTCCAAGCTCATCACCATGACGAGAGAACACCTAGGAAGCCTCCTTGTGAGACTACCAAAAGAGGTCTCTCTCCGATTCGGGAAGAAGAAGAGAATCCATATGAAGGGCTCAAGAATTTACTTCCTGATGATGCATCTCCTTCCCAAAGGAGAACTCAAGAGCCTCCACCGAAGGAACGAGAAAGAAGCGAGTCTCCCGCCACCTCGGCGGAGATGGCTCCACGAAGACGGCGGGCTAAACGCTCTCCATCACCACCAAAGCAGAGAAGACCATCGTATTCTTCTCCTCACCACAATTCAAAGAGGGATGATAAAAAGCAAGAGAAGAAAAAGGCGAGAAAGAGGACACCCTCTTCTCCATCTTCTTCATCCTCTTCCTCTTATGAAAGCTATGGTGAAGACGACAAAGATCAAGACAAGAAAAAGGCGAGAAAGAGGTCACCCTCTTCTCCACCTTCTTCAAATTCTTCACCTTCTGAAGAAAGTGATGGTGCAACTTTTGAACCATCAAAAAGAAGAGGCCATAGGAAATCCTATGCCGCATGGAAGAGGTCGTCCAAGCTGAAGAAATTCAAAGAGGGAGGGAAGAGCATCTCTTTCCTTACCTATGATGGCACCTTCGTTGCTACGGACAAAGTCTTGGCCTTTATCCAGCAATTCGATGCGGCGTTTGGAGATGAGGGCTTCACGGAGTCCTCTAAGCTACGCCATGTAGCTATGCACTTTCAAAAGTCCGCTAGACAATGGTGGTCTAGCCTACGAGCCAACGGTGAAGCTCCACGAACATGGAAGGCTTTAAGAGCTTCCATTATGAAGCAGTTTTTGGCCACCGATGCCAAAGACAAAGTACTCACCGAATGGCGAAGCTTAAATCTCTCTCTCAATGAATCCATCCACAAATATGTAGACAAGTTTTGGGACCTACAACTCAAAGCCACTGTCTTCAAAAAGTTGGATTTTGGAGAGCAAAAGCAACAATTTTGTGCGGGCTTAACCGAAGAAATGGCGGAGTATGTCAACTCCCAAAGGCCACGTACCATATCGGCGGTAATACACCATACTATGGTGGCCTCTCGAATCAATTTCCAAACGGGGGGTAAAAGAAATAATAAGCCCCCGGAAAACAAGGGTTCCAATGAGCCTAAGGGGAAGGACAATGTCCAAAAGTCTCCTAAGGGCAATTCCAACAAAGCTAAAGAGAAGGGAGTTTACAAAGGAAAGAATAAACTCTCTCCTGAAGAGCTTGAGCGTTATCGTAAGGATAACCGGTGTTTCAAGTGCGGCGAACAAGGGCATGCGTACCGCGCTTGTCCCCAAAAGAACAACCACCAAGATCCTCCTAGAGCTTCTTTGGTTGAAATCCAAGAGGAGGAGATTCACCAAACTCACCACAAAGGATCTCCTCTATGCCATGCTTGGGGAAAGGTAAGAGAACATGATGCTTTTATTCTCTTTGACCCTGGTTCTACTCACAATTTCATATCTATGGAGTTAGCCACCAAGCTAGGCATACAATCCTACGAGATGGGAGATATCCTACCCGCAGACAGTGCCTTCAAGGGGCAAGAAGCTTCAGTCACTCCCTTAATCGGGAAATTGAGGCTTCATGTCCAAGGCTATGTGGACAAAGAGGAATTCTTTATCTCTCCTCTCAAGCATGAGGATGTAATCCTAGGGGCACCATGGTTTGACCGCCTGGCTGCCGATGTTAAATTTCCTGAAAGGAGAATCTCCTTTAAGTTCAGGGAAAAAGACATGTATATAGATGCTAAGGAGATGGGTAACACCATCCCCATTGTACATACACCAGCTTTCAACAAGTCAATAAAGAGCTCTATTTCCGTGTACATGATTTTTGTTAAAGATTCTCAAAATGAACCTAATGCTTTAGCAAAAGAAAATAAAAGCAACCAAAAGGAATTAGAGTTATCCAATTTTCTCAAGGGGTTTCAAGATGTTTTTATTGACGACATCCCTTCTGAGCTACCTCCTAAACGAGGTAATGATGACCATGCAATTGAACTTCTTCCAGGAAGTTCACCACCTAAAAACCTCCTTATAGAGTTTCTCAAGCTCAACAAGAGGAGATTATGCGGCAAGTGCATGAGTTAGTTGAGAAGGGCATGGTTAGGCCTAGCTCATCTCCATTTTGCTCACCTGTGCTATTAGTGCAAAAGAAAGATGGCACATATCGTATGTGTGTTGACTATAGAGCACTAAATAGGATCACTATCAAGAATAGGTTTCCCGTTCCACGGGTAGAAGACCTATTTGATAAGCTACAAGGATCGACCTACTTCAGTAGGATTGACCTAAAAAGTGGCTATCATCAAATAAGGATAGTTGATCAAGACATGGTTAAGACCGCATTTCGTACTACATTTGGTCTTTATGAATACATTTTCATACCTTTTGGCTTGACCAATGCACCAGCCACATTCAACCGCTTGATGGAGAAGCTGTTCAGGCCTCATCGAACCTTCACTGGAGTGTTCTTTGATGATATTATCATCTACTCTAATTCATTGGAGGAACACAAGCAACACCTCCAAGTAATATTTCAAGTTTTAAGAGAGAATAAACTTTATGTTAATCGAAAGAAAAGTGAATTTTTCTTGCAAGAGATTCAGTATTTAGGTCACATTATCTCTCGAGTTGGCATTCAAATGGATCCATCCAAGTTAGAGGTAATAAAAGGATGGCCTAAACCAAGGAATCGTCATGAACTAAGAAGCTTTATAGGTATGTGTGCATACTATAGACGCTTCATAGAAAAGTTCTCACAAATTGCGGGACCATTACATGACCTAACAAAGAAAAGTGTTAGGTATACATGGTCTGCTAAGGAGAACAATGCTTTCGAAAAGCTTAAAGAAAGCTTATCTCTCAACCTGTGCTTACACTACCGGATCTCTCAAAACCATTTGAGGTCCAATGTGATGCTTGTGGTGATTGCCTTGGGGCTGTTTTGCTCCAAGAAGGGCACGCCATAGGCTATGAGAGTCGAAGGCTCGACCCTGTTGAGCAAGCTCTAGGCATATACGAAAAAGAACTCCTTGCAGTTCTACATGCCTTAGACTCATGGAAGCACTATTTATTGGGGACTCCTTTCATTCTGCGAACGGATCACCAAAGTCTTAAGTACTTCATGACGCAGACCAAGCTCTCCGACAAACAAATGAGGTGGGCAAATTTCCTTTCGCAATTTCATTTTCATATTGCTCACATTGCTAGCAAGCATAATCAAGTAGCCGATGCACTCTCAAGACGGCCGAGAGTGAATGCGGTTTCCATAGCAACTCACAATGATCTATCTTCAATGATAGATGAGTATGCTATTGATCCCGATTTTAGAGATGTGATTTCAGCCCTTGCATTAGGGAAGAAAGAAGAACCATTTACTTTACAAGATGGTTATCTTCTCTATGGCAATAGACTATACGTTACTAACTCACTACGTGAGAAAGTAATGTATGAATCTCATGCTCCCCCATATGCGGGGCATAGAGGGATTCAGTCTACCTTAAAGGGAATTGAAACATATTTCTATTGGCCTACCATGAAAGTGAACATACAAGAGTATGTTTCCAAATGTGTGGTATGTCAAAAGACAAAATTTGATAGAGGGAAGAAACCTGGATTGCTTCAACCCTTGCCAATCCCTAATTCACCTTGGGAGAGCATATCCATGGATTTTATCTTTGGATTGCCTAAGTCTATCCATGGGAATACGGGGATATGGACGATAGTAGACAGGTTTAGTAAACAAGCTCATTTTATACCTGTCAAAAAGACTATCAAAGCCCATCAAATGGCAACCCTCTTCATTTCACAAATTTTCAAGTACCATGGCTTGCCAATGTCCATAGTGTCGGATAGAGATCCTAGAATGACCAGTAATTTCTAGAAGGGTCTCTTTGAGAATTTAGGAACAAGGCTAAACTTCTCTTCGGCCTATCATCCACAAACTGATGGCCAAAGTGAAATAGCTAACCTAACCATTCTCGATCTACTAAAAGCCTATGTAACGGAAGTAGATCAAAGATCCCAATGGGAGAAGTACTTACCCTTAGTAGAGTATGCTTACAATAACACTGTACATACTTCCACAGGAAAAGCACTTTTCGAGGTAATTGAGGGAAGATCAAAAAGTCCCTTGCTACTTAAGGTACATGGGAAGATCTTCGCTGCAGATGAGTATAGCCGAGACCTACAAGAATCTTTCCAAAAGATTAAGGATGATATCTCTATCTCACAGCAAAGGCAAAAGGCTGCTGCTGACAAGCACAGAAGAGCCCAAGCCTTTAAATAAAACGATTGGGTCTTGTTAAAGTTTCCCAAGGCTCGATTAAGGCACACGACGGGCAAGAATCCTACGGGCCACCAAAAGTACTATGCTAAACTAGCAAAAACGTACTATGGTCCCTTCCAGATTCTTAGGCCAATCAATGAGATGGCCTATCAACTTAAGTTGCCCAATCATTGGCTCATACACAATGCTTTTCATGTGAGCCTATTAAAGCCTTACAAAGGAGAGCCACCTCAAGAACCAACTATTGAAGACCCACCGGAGATTGAGGACCAAGAGGAGGTGCTGCAGCCCGAGTCCATTCTCCGACATGAAGACAAGGTATTAAGAGGCGGTAAGACTATCCGACGATATCTTATTAAGTTTAAGAATTATCCTTTCGAAGATGCTAGATGGATGCAAGGCATACAATTAAAGGATAACCTAAACCTTGTCAATGCTTACAATGCTTCCCAAGAGTAAGCAAATGTACAAAATGTTAAAAATGAACAAAATTTTTGTCTTATAAGACTCTCTTTTTCTTTATTTGTGCACAAAAATGAAGTAGTATGCATGCTTAGATCAAGTTTGCGGAGACGACGTTGTGAGCGGGATGAAAACACACACAGCACTTCTATAACGACCCGACACACACTCTTGGGAAGATACACACACACACACACACTATGGGGCACCACTCGGCTTACACAACCAGCCTGGCCGAGACAGGGAACACACCTTTGGAGTGAGAGGAAAGAGACTATCCACTTGCCCACTCCACACAGACACACACACACACACACACACACCCAAAAAACTCAGCTCAAAAGAGGAGAATTTCTGATGTTTAGATACAAATGAGCTTGGGCCAACACCAATGGGGCAAACATCTCACACAATATGGGTAAAATATACCAGATACAATCACAAACTAGAGCAGAAACTTCGCTCATAGGAGAAACTTACACAAAAAAACAGCAGGAAAAGAGTGAGGAATTTGGCAAAATGGACAGCGCCATCGCGTTCGGAACGGCCCAAAACCCCAGTCTACAATGTCAAAGTGCTCAAATCCGACCTCGGATGAGCAGTTTACGGCCAAAACAGGCTCCAAAATGAGCAAAAACACAGCTGCGGCTGTTCCTCCTCTCTTCTCCACGTTTTTTCTGGTCTTCTCTCTTCTTTTTCAGTTCCCACACTTAGCTTTATTACTTGGGCACCCTTGGCCTTTTAGATGATCTCAAACGGACCCCGAACAGGCCAAAAGCTGACCTCGCAGTGCATAGTTGTCACCTTTTTGCATCATTTGCACACCTGGCATTCATCTTTTTTCCAATAATGCATCTCGCCACCACGTGAAGTGGCCCCAAAAAGTGGTCCTAATGATGAACTTTCTGCATAACTCTCACAAGAAAACACCCACGTGGTGTCCGTCCTCATCCGCGTGCAAATATTGACCTCGTTCGCCCTCCTGACGCCACTAGATGCCATCTGACGCACCTGCTAACCTCATGTCATCGGCCCGCGGATAGCTTCCTCGAGAATTTTTACGCGCTAACAACTCCTCCTTATTGTAGAAAAAACACATTGGTACTGGTAATAGTGAAAATCGATGCACTATGTACATGCTGTCCTACCTGTACACATGTGGGCCCCACGTAACCACCTGGCTCTGGAAAATGGGCAATTCTTTATTTGATGCACCATGCATGTGGATTTACATATGCGCAATTCTTTGCTCCAAAAAACTCCTGACATAATTTGCCCATCCCCTAGCTTGCTAGAGCATTCATGCTCAGCAGCAACAAAAAGAGATATTCATTCCACCTGGATCCCACACAAAAACACTTGGTATTCCCTGCCTTAAAAGCTTAATCAAGCTTCCACCTGGTTCCCAACGAAAACATGTAGAGATTCCATATATCAATCTTGCATCAAGAAAAGCATCAAATACTTTGGCATAGACCGGCATGTGCAAATATATTCCCTTCTCCATAGCTGAGAGGTCTCCACCGATCATTTGTGTCATTAATTCCTGCTTCTTTGACAACTCAACCTTGGTTTGCATCAGCCCTTCAATCACTTCATAAGGCCCTTCACTTTCATCTTCAACTTCATTCGCAAATGCGACTAAACCACACTCCTCGATTTCTTTATCCATCAAAAGAAATGCAACATCAGCATCCTCATCACTGCTGGTAGTGCTATCACTATCCTCATCTGTCACCGTGGAAGAGTCTTCATCACTAGACTCATCCTCATCTTCATAAATCTTCTCTAATCGTTTCCTTGTGTCCATATTATAAAGCTTCTTGGTACGTGTCTTTCCATAGAGGCTAATCGTACCATGTCGCCAATCTTGAACAGCTCCCACTGCACGTAACCATGGCCTGCCCAGTATAATAGGATATGCTCCCAACCCTGCTGGCATCACATGAAAATCAACCACTGCCTTTGCATCATATGCCTCCACTTCTAAGCTCTTTACAACACCCAAGCATTTTACTTTTTGATGGTTTGCCAATCTGATCCGAAAACCTGACACCCCAGCCACTGTGAGACCCATCTTCTCAACGCATGAGTGTGTTATGACGCATATTTGGGCTCCGCCATCCACATAACCTTGTCCCAAATTTTTCTTTTTATGCCACACATCCACTATTGGACAAATGTCTGGTAGCTCGTCCATTGCCAACACCTTCACTGAACCTCTCTCTGGCTCTTTCTCCATTGGGTTAACCATCCTCTTCCACTGTCGCTTTAGCTTAGGCACCATCTCTATAAGCTGCCCAAAAGTAACATCTGCCTTCCTGCTCGTCAGATCCTCCCTCAAGTCATAGCTTAATTGCCCATCCCCTAGTGGAAAATCTGAAACATGAAACTTTCGACGAGCTCTCCTTTTCCTCTTGGCCTTGACATCCTCACCTTCATGGCTCTTTCCTTTCTTCTTACTAGGACCTGGGGCACTTCTTCCTTCCTTATCCTCTGTGGTCCTCTTCCCAATAGGCATCACTAATGTATCCTCTAGCTTTGATGCCTTCTCCAAGGTGAGTACACTTAGCACTTTTGTCTTTCCCTTTTCCTGCTGGGTCAGTCCATTGGTTCCTTCGTCTCCCTTAATTTCGATGCCATAATCATTTGACCTAGTTAGCACCTGTCTTGGCAATGGATACATGTCTCCCCCCATCCTTGGTGGCTTATCACATTGCGGGCTGATGTGACCCAACTCTCCACAATTGTAACATGTGGGCGTCTGCCTCTAAAACCTACCATTGCTTTGTTCAACACCATTCCTAGGCCTTTCTTCACCTCCTGACTGATTTGCAAACCTCCCTCGACCTCGATTATTTCCCACTTGACCTAGCATGTTTAGGCTGAGATTCTTCATCAAATCTACCATTTGCCTCATGTCTTGCCTTAGCCCATCATCTTGCACTGCTGTAGTGACCACTGCTGGAATAACCTGAGTAGTAACAGGAACTACTGGTTCATGATGAACCCCTGACATGCGACCTTGTAAAGACTCTATAGGCTGAAATTCAGACCTCATGGGCAGAGACTCCACCCCTAACTGGCTCATTTTCCTCAACTTCCACTCTTTGTTCCTTGCTACCTCTAGTGCATCTTCATATGTCCTAGGCTTCTTTAGCTCCACTCTCCAACGTATATTCTCCCAAAGACCAGCCAAGAACCTATCCTTCTTCATCATGTCAGGCGGGGGTACTTGTGGTGCTAAGGCCTTGCACATTCGCTCCCATGCCAATGAAAACTTACGTATGTACGCATCTACTGGCTCACCTTCCTTCTGCACCAAACCTTGTACTTCTTGCCACACTTTGTCAGGATCTTCTATCTTCACAAACTCCACTTCCAATCCATGCCTTAGATTGTCCCAACTCAATCTTACAGGTGGATCAGCCATACGCAACTCCTCTTCAAATGCTTTGGACCAAGCTCGTGCATCACTCTTCAAACAAATTTGGAGAAGGCGTAACATTTGCGTAGGGTCATGAATCTGGTTGCTAATGCAGGCAACCTCCATCTTTTCCAAAAATTCTTCCACATCCTCATCACTTCTTCCATGAAACTCCGGATAAGAGAAAGCCATGGCTACCGAAGTTACAATGCTTTGAGAGTCCCTTTGAACACACGTACAAGAACACAAAACTTTTGACTGACTCAATTCCCAGAAACTTCAATGGAGCTCAACTTTAGATAAGGACATACACATGCACATCAAATGAGTTTTCATAGTTAATCATCGGAATTACAACAGGCAAAGGACATTCCAGTATCTCTCTCAATCTTCTTGGCCCAAACATAAAGACTATGCGCTGCTGGAAAAAAATATTCCTGGGAACATGAACATTTATCTGGATTCTTTGAGTTAAATGAAAAGGAGTGAATTGAGGGCCATTTTGATCATCCATTAAAGCCAACCATGAAGCTCCCAAGAAGGCACACCTGACTCAACCTCTGATTTTGCCAAAATTTCAGCAGCATAACAGCATAAATGGCTCAAAATACCAAAAAACCAGCCATCATAACTTGGGAAAATTTCGACAGAGTTTCCCCAGAAGTAGAGCAGTAGGAACCCAAAATATAGACTGTCTATGTATGCATAAACTGTCAACAATAGAACCCGAGCATCAAGTAGGACTCACTAGTACATAGCCTATGGCGAGGTCACAAAAAGGGTGCTCCAGCTACCTGTATCACCGAAAGGATCTCCACATTTGAGAATCCCCCAGCTCAATAAAAACCTCACGCTATCGACCCTCACACGAAGGCTAATGCAAATCGCATATAGTCAAGTCTCAGAAATGACTATCTTCCAGACCAAGTCTCAGAAATGGCTGGGACTGCCAAATACAACCAAGTATGGCTCCACAAATGCGTACAATGGCAGTTTCCACAAGTAACGTACAATCCAGCAGACAATGCGCTCAAATAGGCGCCAAGTGATGCATTCCCACAACAACTGCAAGTGACATCACTGCTAGTATATCACTGTACTCTAGCTATCTGTACCTGTGTGAATCACCTGTACCTGTACCTGTCCCTGTAACCTGTAACCTGTAATCTGCAATCTGCAATCTGCAATCTGCAACCTGCAACCTGTAATCCCGAAACTCGAAGCTCGAAGCTCGAAGCAGAAGGTACTCGAAGAAAATCCTCCGTGGGGGCGCCAAAAGAATGTCAGCGGGATAAAAACACACACAGCGCCTCTATAACGACTCGACACACACTCTTGGGAAGATACACACACACACTATGGGGCACCACTCGGCTTACACAACCAGCCTGGCCGAGACAGGGAACACACCTTTGGAGTGAGAGGAAAGAGACTATCCACTTGCCCACTCCACACAGACACACACACACACACACACCCAAAAAACTCAGCTTAAAAGAGGAGAATTTCTGATGTTTAGATACAAATGAGCTTGGGCCAACACCAATGGGGCAAACAGCTCACACAATATGGGTAAAAGATACCAGATACAATCACAAACTAGAGAAGAAACTTCGCTCATAGGAGAAACTTACACAGAAAAACAGCAAGAAAAGAGTGAGGAATTTGGCAAAATGGATAGTGCCATCGCGTCCGGAACGGCCCAAAACCCCAGTCTACAATGTCAAAGTGTTCAAATCCGACCTCGGATGAACAGTTTACGGCCAAAACAGGCTCCAAAATCAGCAAAAACACAGCTGCGGCTGTTCCTCCTCTCTTCTCCACGTTTTTTCTGGTCTTCTCTCTTCTTTTTCAGTTCCCACACTTAGCTTTATTACTTGGGCACCCTTGGCCTTTTAGATGACCTCAAACGGACCCCGAACAGGCCAAAAACTGACCTCGCAGTGCATAGTTGTCACCTTTTTGCATCATTTGCACACCTGGCACTCAGCTTTTTTCCAATAATGCATCTCGCCACGACTTGAAGTGGCCCCAAAAAGTGGTCCTAATGATGAACTTTCTGCATAACTCTCACAAGAAAACACCCACATTGTGTCCGTCCTCATCCGCGTGCAAATATTGACCTCGTTCGCCCTCCTGACGCCACTAGATGCCATCTGACGCACCTGCTGACCTCATGTCGTCGGCCCGCGGATAGCTTCCTCGAGAAGTTTTACGCACTACCAACTCCTTCTTATTGTAGAAAAAACACAGTGGTACTGGTAATAGTGAAAATCGATGCACTATGTACATGTTGTCCTACCTGTACACATGTGGGCCCCACGTAACCACCTGGCTCTGGAAAATGGGCAATTCTTTATTTGATGCACCATGCATGTGTATGTACATATGTGCAATTCTTTGCTCCAAAAAACTCCTGACAACGTCTCGCAAACACCAAGTAAAGCTTGTCACTCTACTATGGAAGACTGATAGGACTAATGTGCAGACATGCTTGCGGCAGCCTCAGGCTCTCAAGCGCCAAATGGACTTGTCATCCATTATGGAATGATGTCGTAGGGTAACATAGGGATCCTCTACCCGCTAAGAAAAGGACTCATGAATATGCTTTATCTTCTCTACACCATAGTCGAGGACGACTATGATTTCAAGAGAGAGGTAATGTCATAATAATCAATATCTAATTCTCCTAAATGATTTTCTCATATTAAACTGATCATTTAATGTGGGGAAGTGCCAAGGGAGAAAAAGCTAGAATATTGGTTAAGCTAGCAGACCGGCCACAGTAGGGATCCAAAGGAGGGAAAATAGGGATCCAAAGGGGGGGCGATCTGCAAAAGAGCCATGTGCAACAATGGGCTAAAAAGACCCTAAGGTTCAGCCCATTAAGACTTCCAAAATGCTAAGGTTCCAAAATTCAAAGGTTGTGTCCAAAGGTCAACCCTAGGGAAAATTGGATGCTTTGTGTGTGCCCTAAAAGTCTTTGCACATCCCTACATGGGAGGGGGCGAGCCCCAAAGGTAGGGGATGAGAGAGAAAGCCACACACACACACACACACACAGGCTCCCTTTACACAAAGGGAATGAGGGACACATGTCAGCTCCCTAGGCCAGATGCCCACAAGGTGTGCCCAATTCCTATTGGAAGACCCTTGAAGTGGACCAATGAGAATTAAGCTAGAGTAAATGTAGTTTAATTAATTTAAAAACATTTAATAAAAGAAACCAATGAGAATTAAGTCTCCTAGAAGACTATTGGGCAGTCTCCCAAAGGGTCCAATGAGCATTCAGAAGCCCCATGGCTTGCCTGATTTCTATTGGCCAGGAGACAAAGGGGTCCAATGAGAGTTTAGTTTAATTATTTAATTACCTAAAGCTCTCACAAAAGGGGAAAGGGGGACACATGTCAGAAGGCTATCACTTATGCTGCTTAATACCTATTGGCTTGACCTGGGGAGGTCCAATGAGGCAAAAGCCATACCTAATTAGCAGCTAGGGCTGGCCCAAGAGAGAGAGGGGGCTGATTTTTGCTTGGATTGACACACACACTCACACTCACACTTGACCATGTGTGAAGGAAGAATACTCTATCTCCTCCCAAGCTTTAATGGAGAGCTCATCACCTACTCCAAGCTTGTGAGATAGAAGCCTACATCAACACTCTCTTGGCATGTGGATGCAAATCCAACCAAGAGCCAAGCTTCAATGCATGCTCATCTCCTCTACCAAGCTAATTACTAAGCTAAGCTATGCTAATATGAGTGATTATGTGAGGAGATGTACATCTTTCTCGTAAGATACTCCTTCTTCCTCTCAATCTACTCTCATACCCTGCTAGCTCTCACCATCTTCGAAGGTGTGTGAGGTCTTGGGTCTGAGAACGGGGATAATTCAAGTTGTGTTTGATTAAGTGTTTTGCTTGGTGTATGAAGTTTCCATCTTCATTGCACTAGCTAGTCTTGAAGGAACACAAAGAATTGTATTGTACAATGTCTCTCTTGATGGGAGAAACCATAATACAAAGCCTTTTGGAGGGGGGACCGGCTCCATGAAAATCCGGTCCTCAACTGGTGTCAATAGCTTAATTTCTCTCTCTTTTGAAAGTATTGTCGATGCTATCTAACTAGGTGTTATGCTTTTTGTTGCTCTCTCTCCACCCAAGCACTCTTGTAATTCTCATTAGGAATCTATTCTAATGAAATGCCCACTATGTTCATGCTAATTTCCGCTACACATAAGTTATTAGGCCATTAAATGTTACAGTTCTATAAACACATAATGCCCAAGCCAGGTATACAAGATCAACTAAGTATGCCCATGTACTGCCAATTCATCATACCTCTATTAGTGTCATTAAGGGAACAAACAACCAGTCTGAGAAGTAAAGGATCTATATTCCTATAAACACAGATCAGTGAAAGCATCAAGATTAACAGTGATTTCAACCAACATGAGCCAGAACTCATAACTAAGATTATTTTATCTCTAGGAGTAGCAATCCGAGGCTAACATATTATCATAACCAGCAACCTAGAGGGGTAAATAGGAACTAGTAAATAGGATCATATTGAAATTTAGAGTGCGAGTATCATAATCAATAGCATGGGAAGCAATAGCCAAGCCATGATTTTTTCCATTATAATAGAAGTAATAACCCTCAGAAGCATGCCCAATAATTGCAACCAATCCAAGAAGGGAGTGCCCACAAAGTAAGGCCTAAGTGTCAACCAAATTCAAAAACAAATGAAGAGCCAGTAGGCATCATCATGTAGAATCCCGAAGTGATTTTAGCATAATACTGATGGTTAACATTATGCAATATACTATCTTTACATTACCACGAGATATTCCTACCGGATTTCCAATAGGATAAGTATTACAACATAAACTAGATGTAAAATCCCAGTAGGCAAAAACCAACATCCTTTTGACCATCCAAAAACTTGAGGTGGTAAAATAGTATCAACGATGGAGTGATTTATATGCAAAAAAAGGAATACCCCATAATTTCTTCTGGATCTACTTCATTCAGCAGAATCACCCAATCAACTATCACAATAAATTATGTAAATAGATCTACTTAATTCAACAAAGACACCCAGTCAACTTAACACTTTTGTAAAATATTTTGGGTTCAGTGATATAATCCCCACATTATTTTAATGTGTATGATCAAAAAACCATAGGTTGAACCCTACAGTAACTTAAATAGTAGATGTTCTCAGTAGTTGATCCCATTCAACACAATACTTCAAAACAATGAATTAATAGGAGATTATTGAAGAAAATTTGGTGACGACCTACAAGGCTACTTTTTTTTCCAACTCTAATTCAAAGTATGTACAATAGGAGAGTGAACAACAGCCACCACTCATGAAAAAATAGACAGTAATGTGTAACACAAGGCTAAGTGACGGTAGAAAAAACCCTCACCTTGGGTAAATAGGCAACTTATTCACCAAAGTAGATTTGAAACCAGGAAAAAAACCAGGTACCATCTTCATGATGGAGTCCAGTAGGGTACCTTGAATGATTCTCCATATCCCAAGTATCCAGTAGCCTTGTAGGCCTCAGAAGAGCACAAAAGTACAAACATCAAGGGGTAGCCCATTAGGCCAACCAATTAATCATCATGAAAAGAAACCTCATACATTTTAGCGCGGTGGAGGGGGGAAAAGGGGGGAAGGTTACGGTATCCAATGGTTAGTAGTATTGTAGGCATCAGAGGTGGAGAGAGCCGCATAGAGAGAGGAGGAGAAAGGGATGGATTTATGCTCGTCAGAGCATTCAAAGTAAGAGGTCAAGGTAACAAATGAAAGCATGAAACACACAAAGAGGCCATAATGATAAGTTATGTTTGGTGGTAGTTCAAGTTTCCATACAGAAAGACCCCGCTAAAAATCTAAGTAAAGTGAGTTTCCATCGACCATGGAATATGATTAGAGCAGGTAGCAAGGTTAATTGTCTACAATTAAGGCCACTTTCCCAACCATGGGTATCTAAGAGTCACCATCTGATTGAGAACAAAACCAAGCACCATCCCTTGGTAACCACCTACAAGACATTATGTTCAGCAACTCAAAGCTATCACCAAAAACTCCCAATAAGGGAAGTACTAGATAGAGATTCGAGGTATTCACCCATGACATATTATAACCAACAGGTAATCAATATCATTAGCTTGGATAATAAAATTTCAAACAAATTAAAGTGACAAAGTGTGTGTGTGAATAAAAGAAACCATCTGCCACATCAGTAGCTCAAGTGTAAGTGTGTGTGATGAATCAACCAAAGCCAGATTAAGTGACCAAGTGTGTGTGTGTGTGTGTGTGTGTGTGAGAGAGAGAGAGAGAGAGAGAGAGAGAGAGAGAGAGAGAGAGAGAGAGAGAGAGAGAGAGAGAAGCAAATGGATGAGCATCAATGAAGCTGATCATGTGACTGTCAATGAGCTAGGAGGGAAGTTGCCACTCTTGTGTGGAATGAGAGAGAGAGAGAGAGAGAGAGAGAGAGAGAGAGAGAGAGAGAGAGAGAGAGAGAGAGAGAGAGAAATAGAGAATGAGTGAAGTCGTGCATGCTCTATGGGCTCATTTTCTTGCTTCAGCTACATGCCAATGTACTTTAATTTTTGACACTCCCATTATCTAGCTATACGAGAGAAATAACTCAATAGCTGGTGTCCATGGACACAAGTATTTGTACCACCCTACCATGCTTTAACCCTCATGCAAGATATTATACAGACCTCATCAACGTGTAAGCTTGGATCCACCAAATATATGTGTATTATTGGCTTTTCGTCATACTGGGGCCTTACAAACTGTGCAACATACATTATGGTGGACAAAATGGATAGGTGGGCATTGCAGGTATACTAACAGGCTTATGGATATAAAACGCTTCAAATATGATTTGAAATTTTGTAATAACTCAAACTAGTTTCCCGATTAACAAAAAGGAGACTTTAGTGTCCTTATTTCACAAATTTAAATAAAATGGTACATATCTAAAAAACATCTCAAGAAATGCTTTTGCAAATTTATAAAATGTTAGCCAAAGTACTCATGAAAATTATAATCCCTCACTTTTGTGCACAACCACAATAATATTTATACTCATGAAAAGCACCTACCCAAAACAACAATCGATGATTCACTAAAACTCATACCTTATTGTAAGGAAAAGATGAGCACGGTACATGCAATAAACCATTGTAAACTACTTATGTATGTGCTTAAGATTTTTGCGGCTCTTGTGTGAAAAATATTTCTTTTGTGACTTCATTACTTCAGGTGATGGGAGAAAAATTGCATATAGCATGTAAGAACAAGAGGTATTTAAATAATCCCTTACCTATATATTTTCAAGTATTATATGTACCCTTTCTGTATGCATTCTTGTAAAAAAACTAGCCCTTATGTATTTTCACGTTCTCAATTAAAAAACCCTTTATGTAAGTAAATTTTTTTGTAAATCTACCTAGTTATAAATCCCTTATTTTGTTTGCAAGTGCTATCTTAAATATTTCCTAGTGGACGCCCCGGGAGCATGAGTGGGTGGACAAAAATGTTAGGTCCAGGACATAGCTATTTTTGGAACTACTGGACCAAATATGTTTGACTAGAATGAAAAAATATAGGGCATGGTATATATCACTAGATAGCTCTTCAAAAGGAGACTCTAAATTTGTAATGGGCGCACAATGTAGAATTGATTTGTAACAAATTTTCCAGCCCCCACTTTTTTAAAAAATAGCTATTGAAAAACAGCTTCCCACCCTTAAAAGTGTATCACCCACTTGCTTTCACCCTAATATTATTTGATGGTTTTTGCGATTCACGTCATACGCCAAAAACTATGTATGCTGAAATTCTTATTTTTATTTATCAAAGATTAACCTAAAATAAAGTGCATTCTTGAATGTGTTCATTCATCTTATTTCTTTGTAAACAAATACTTCGTATGAACACAATTGAGGAATTTATATGCACACTTTCATTGATTATCATAGCAATGTTTGTTTTGCAAGAAATTATGCACTATAAATTTCTTAAATGAGCTTGGATTGCAAGATGTTTGTGAGTTTCAAACCTTGAAAATGCATAGTCTGTTACCATATACATGTGGTAGTCATGTGTGTGAACACACTAGGACCGCCGGGGCATTTTTTCCCTCTTTAGGAGGTTTTTTTCCCCCGAGCATTGTATATACGCCCATCACTCTAGGTCTACCTATTTTTCCATTGCACACTAATTAAGTAACACACTCTCAATTGTGTGCCTTGAGCTTCCTTTGTCTTCTCCAAGTTGTGTGTGTTTCTCTGCAACCCTAATTCCAACAATTAGTATCAAAGCAGGTCACGTCTTCCCGGGCTTAGTCGCCAGCTGCTCCAGTATACGCCTGCTCACTTTCTTCAATTATAGTGAGGTTTGGCGAGCGTTCACAGGTCGACAAATATTTTGGGAGGACTCGTAGAGCTTGGTCTGCTCAGATTTCTTATTTGGGCTCATTTCAGCCTCCGTCTCCACTACAGGCAGGTCTGCACAGGCAATTTTGTCATTTTGTGCAGAATTTCTGTCAGTGTCGAGTTCTACATAACAAGTGCCTTACAATCTTCTACGGTTTGTGCTATATAGTACGTGTTGTTCCCAATTCGTTTCTCCTATTTTTGGGCAGTTTTCACATTGTGTGCAGCATTTACCATGGCTGACAGCAACACAGATGTCTTCAAGATGTTTGCTATTGAGGACAGGTTGGATGGGGACAATTACCCTATGTGGGCTTATATGATGCAACAGGTTCTTGTGTCAAAGGGCGTCTGGAATATTGTGCACGACATTGATGTACATCTCGGCTCTGAGGATGTAGGCGATGTTGAGGATGTTGCAGGTCTTGCTGCAAGGATTGCTACTATTAGAGTTGTTTTGCCTACGGCAGAACAAGCTTGTTGGGATGTAAAGGATGCGCAGGCTCATGCATTGATTGCGTAGTCTGTGAAGCACACCATTGTTCCTCATATCCGTTAAGCAAAATCCGCAAAACAGGCTTGGGATATATTGGTTGGTCTTTATGCTGGTCTTTATGCAAGTTGCAATGAGGCTAAAATTGCTTTGCTGCGTAAAGAGCTGGAGTCGAAGATTATGCATGAGGAAGATGATATGGACACTTTCACTTATTTTTGCAGGTGAAATCAATTCAGACTGTTCCCTTGTGCAGACTGTTCTTGATGCCTTACCAGATTCCTACCAGACTTTTGCTAGTATTTGGAGACTGATGACCCAAGGAAATCTTGAAGTTGTCAAGTTTGATGTATTATGCACATTGCTGTTTCAAGAGTCACTTTCCAGAAAAACCAGGACTAGGCAGCATGCAGTTGAACAGGCTTTTATTGCTTCTCAAATAAAGGGTGGTAACAGCAATGCAGCCACTTCTTATAGTTCTGCTGCGAGTGGCAAAACTTCTATTCCTAATGCTTCTGCTGGCAGAAATTCGTCTGGAAATTTTGGTGATAAGGGTAAAAAGAATATGCGTTGCCATTATTGTAAAGCTAATGATCACTTGATCAAGTCGTGTCCTAAGTTGAAGGCCAAAGAGACTAAGAAGAAAGAGGGTGGTTCCACTGCAAATACTGGCTCCACTACAAATGCAGCCATTGTTGAGTCTTCTATAAAAGGAGACTGTAATGATGATGTTGATGCAGAATGGGCTTTTAGTGCAGAGTGCACTTACAATCCTGTTGTCCATGATGCATGCTTGTTAATTGCTACAGATTTACATGTGTGGTATTTCGACATTGGTGCTACAAAGCACATTACCTCACATCGTGAATTGTTCACCTCTCTCGAATCTGTCCCTCATGGGAATTCAATCACTTGTGCCAACAATGCCTCTTATCCAGTTCAGGGTGTTGGGAAAGATTGTGCTTACTGCTGCTGATGGCAGTTCTTTCACACTTGTTGATGCACTTTATGTACCTGGGATCAAGAAGAATCTTTTGTCTATGTAGTCAAATTTGTGAATGACAGATGTACAGTTTATGATCTCAATTTTAGTGATGAAATTGTTGCATCTTGCCTTTTTTGCCGTGGACTATATAAGCTCACTTTGTATGACAAGTGTGGACAAAATTTTGCAAATGCAGTTGCACATTCAAGGGCTATTTCATATGCAAAACTTTGGCATGCACGTTTTGGTCCTCTGAATTTTGCCAGTTTGCTACATTTGCAGAAATCTGATATGGTTGCTTCTTTGCCGCCTCTTGAAGCACTTGTCAAACATGTTTGTGAAGGCTGTATTCTGGGTAAAATGCAGCGTTCTAAGTTTCCAAAGGATGGTTCAGCTAGAGCCACATGCAAGTTGCAGCTTGTGCATAGTGATGTTTGTGGGCCCATGCAAACTCCGTCCTTGGGCAATCACCTGTACTTCGTGACTTTCATTGAAGATTACTTCAGGCATGCATGGGTATTTCCGCTTAAAGATAAGTCCGAAGGTTTTATGTGCTTCAAACAATTTCTGGCTATGGTTGAAAATGTCTCGAAATGTACTATGGGCACCCTCCATTCCGATCGAGGGGGGGAGTATATGTCTCATGAATTCAATGCATTTCTGGCTAGTCATGGGATAAAACACCAATGTACAGTGCCTTATACACCTCAACAAAATGGTGTTGCTGAGAGGAAAAACGAGTCACTTACAAAAATGGCACGATGTATGGTCAAAAGTCAAGCTTTGCCGCATTCTTTTTGGCTTGAGGCCATCATGTGTTCCACTTATGTACTAAACAGGTGTCCTACGAAAGCTTTGCAGTCTATTACTCCATATGAAGCATGGCATGATAGAAATCCGTCTATTGAGCACATGCGTGTTTTTGGCTGTTTGGCATATGCTTTGGTGCCACAAACACAGCGCAAAATATTGGATGATAAGGCTATCAAATGTATTTTTGTTGGTTATAGTGCTGAAAGCAAAGGTTACAAGTTGTATCATCCGCAAACAAAACGTATTTTGATTTCACGGGATGTAGTGTTTATGGAAGATTCTGTTCAGTCCTTGCTGTCATGTACTAGAGACAGTAATGTAAGCTCACAGGACGTTTATGACACTTTGTTGCCTCTTTTCGGTGGTGGAAATACGAATGTAAGTTCCAATGAGGAAAATGTACAGCCTATGGGGGTTTCTGAAAATGTTACAGATCAGCCTATTACTGATGCAAATGTACATGATGTACTTGATGAGGAAAGGGCTGAAAATGAGTAGGCTAGAGGTATTCTAGAATGGCTGTTGCACACTTTGTGTGACAGTAAAGTGGATATACCTTTGTCTAGTCATACTCGTTCAGGCTCTCACCATGCATCTTATGCATCAGATTGTTATGCTTTTGTTGTGTCTAGCTTACATGATGTTGAGGAGCCTCTGTCGTTTGATGAAGCATAGAATTCAAAAAATTGGATGGCTGCCATGCAATCAAAATATGATGCACTTATAGAAAATGACACATGGACTTTATGTGATTTGCCTCCTATCAAAAAGGCCATTGGTACGAAGTGGGTTTACAAGTTGAAACGCAAGCCGGATGGTGATATCCATCGCCATAAGGCTCGTCTTGTTGCAAAGGGTTATGCACATCAAAAAGGCATAGAATATGACGAGACTTTTTCTCCCACTTGTCGTATGACTACTGTGTGTTTTCTATGTGCATTGGCATCTCATTTTGGTTGGGATGTACATCAATCAGACATTGTTAGTGCTTTCTTGAATGGTGACATATTTGAGGAAGTTTATGTAATGCAGCCTCGCGGTTTTGTCATAAAAGGACAAGAGGACAAAGTGTGCAGATGTAAGAAGGCTTTGTATGGGTTGAAGCAATCTCCTCGTGCTTGGTATTAGAAAGCTGACACTCATTTGGTCAAACGAGACTTTCGTAACAGTCCAATAGAAAGCACATTGTATGTAAAGCATGAGGGTGATGTACTTCTCATTGTCGTTCTTTATGTCGATGATTTGCTGATCACTGGACCAAATGAGAGACATATTGCTGAATTTAAGGCTGATTTGAATAATTTCAAGATGAAAGATTTGGGGCTGTTGTATCATTACTTGGGTATACAGTTTAAGCAGTGTGATGGTGGTATTGCCTTGTGTCAGAAAAGTTACATAGAGACATTGCCATGTAAGTTTGGACTTGAGGATTGCAAACCTATTGCCACTCCCATGGAAACAGGTTTTAAGTTGAGTTTACATTGTTATAGAATTGATATTGCAGATGAGAGGTGGCAAAAGCATTAGCAGATAATGGATTATGCAGAAGGATATTACATTTTATGTATATTTGATTATTCAAGTGCTCTTTATGAGCTTTGGCCAATTATGTCCGGCCGGCCAGTTTGTAACCAATTTGACTATTCAAGAAATCTATATAACAAATACGTGCAAGTGGGAAATGGTCACTCTTGCACGGAGGGAGATTGTACCCAGTGCTTGTGTCTTCTTCTCTCCTCTCCTCTCTTCTCTCTCGCCGTACCGGCGTAGCACTCCGCTCTAGGAGGTGCGCCTACACGCGTTCTTTCACTCTCTCCCACTCTCTATCTCTCTCTATTCGCGTATATCGTCGATTATGTGCTCGCGGATTCGCCAAGTATGGAGATTTTTTTGTTTTATGGCTTGTAGTATATTGTTTTTGGTATTTTGCAAGGTTCTCCGCGCTCCCGTCTGTAGCAGTGTTATCAGAGCTTTGGAAACTCTCGTTTCAACGCACACATGACGGAGAAACATATATGCAAAGATAAGTGCAAATTATGACCTAGATCTGCATTATTTTTCTTGAGAAGTTGTTTCACGTTTCGCTTCATTACCCATCATATTTACTATTTATGCCTTAAGTGTACGTCTTGCACAAAAGAATGCACAAAAGAATACTAGGCATAAGATTTGTAGGACAAATATGTCCATGTAATTAAAATTCAATTTGTTTGGAGATCATGTCTGTAAATCTTAGAGGCACAGTCAGTGTTGATAGTGTCATTAGGAAGCAAATTATGGTAATTAAGCAGATTATAGCAGGTAAGACAAGTTTTACGAGAACAATTGCACCTCGAATTGCACGAAAGATAAGATAAATTATAGGATTATTTTTGTTCATTCGAGAGGCACATGTACGTATAGTAACACGGTAGAAAGAATAATCAGAGAGAGTGTACTTGAAGAATTGTTAATTCAAGAACCCTTGCTCGAGAAGGGGTCGATGTAACCTAGTGGGAAACAACCCCAAGCGGTACCCAAAAAAAAAAAAAAAAAACAGAACAGTAAAATTGGATGGCGTGCTTCATAGGTGACTCTGTCTGCTAATGGTTGGGGGAGATCACCAC
The DNA here is from genome assembly GCF_014529385.1 of Adiantum capillus-veneris. Classification (NCBI taxonomy): domain Eukaryota; kingdom Viridiplantae; phylum Streptophyta; class Polypodiopsida; order Polypodiales; family Pteridaceae; genus Adiantum; species Adiantum capillus-veneris. Next base: position 65,337,170 of record NC_140952.1, read on the forward strand.
TCATCAACGTGAGCTACTAGCTATCATCACGACCAAAGTGGCCATACAGGCTTGTGTGGATGGTAGCAACACACAAAGGTCGAAGCACTATAGCATCCAACAAGCAACTCTAAACGATAATGACTTGCCGACCAACCCACTCCACACACACCTTCTCTGTCTCTCTCTGTGTTCGTAGTGTTGGCCATAAAAACCACCCACTCTCGCTCAGACGCTTCCATGCAACCTCACTAACTTACGGTGGCTTCCACCTATCGTAGCCACACACAGACGTGATTTTTTTAATTTCTTTTACCAAAACCCCCTACACCACACGCCATGCAAACCGACAACCACACGCCTACCTTGACGTCGAGTGGCCTGCAGCGCTCATCCACGAGCAGTCCGCCATGCAGCAAACTCTCCCCCCACCACTCACAGCTTTTTTTTTCCCCGATTCTCTCTCTCTCTCTCTCCATTCGGTAGCCACCCGACTCTCTCTCTCTCTGGCCGCCATGCTGAAGCTCTGGCCGCCATGATTAAGCGGTAGTTCAATACACGTAAGCACACGGTTGTGTGGATGCCGCTTTTCTTTAATCCTATGCCACACCCACAAACACACACACATCTTCAACCAGCCCCCCAACTCACCATGCGGCCCCACTCACCATGCGACCAACACTCAGCTGCTTGTGTCTCCGCAGGAGCAGATGCTAGCGTCTCTTTCTCTATCTCAATTGGCAGCACGCACACATGCAGATGATCCACTGCCGCCACCGGGTCAAGTCTTCAAGGACTTCAACCACAGAAGAGGAACGCGGTGAGCTGGCGTGTTCCGAGTAGCAGTAGGCCCTGGAGGCTTCTAACACGTCCACGGACAACACATCAGCAGCTACTATATTCCCTACGCCTACACCCCAAAACAAACCACTATCTATTGCACTGCCTGCCAAGGCTCCACTCACTGCCCGTGTGACTGCGCCAACCACAACGGTTTCAGCCTCTATCTCTCTCTCGAAGACTGCAGCTTGTACAGCGTCTGATTCTCTCTTTCCCTCTTTCTCAACTATGGTGCCCTTTCCAACCCCTCCTCGTTCTAATGTTTTCGACAAGGTCCCTCCACTAATGCTACTGGCTCCAATGGCATGCAGCTCCTTCTCCATCGCTGCAGCTGCCCCAACCGCTCTACAGAATCTCAGAGGAGCTCCAATAGTTCCTTTTGCATTACCCTGTTGATACTCAATGTGGCCAAGGCTTGCAGAAATGCCAACTTACAGTCCAAACTAAGTACGACTCTAGCATGGACAGCAGGCAGGGAGATGGTTTTGAGGGCACTCAAAAAGGATGTCAATACTGCAAGGAGGGTTTGAGAAGAAGGAATGCAAAAGGGGGGAGGCTGTCTCAGCAACTTAGGCCCTCTGTAGAAGGTGGCCACCATGCCTTGTCTATCTCTCTCTGTCCATCCACCTCTCGCTATCTCTCCCCCTCGTCTGCTACAGTGGCGCCTCTAGACAAATAAAAGAGCAGCAGCTATTTTCTGTGCACCCACCTCAGTTGGTATGCCCTGCTTTCCTTGCATATGGCTGGAGTTCTTTGGCCACACCTGATCCTCCAAAAACCAGCCTGCCACACACACACTATCTCCCTCTCACTCTCGTTCTCTCTCTCTCTCTCTCTCTCTCTCTCTCTCTCTCCTAGCCGAGTATGACTACTTCCAAAGCTGGACATTCACGAACTCTGCAGTGATGGCTGCAATACTTTCTCAGATGACGCCCGATGCAGGGCATTGATGATGATGATGACGACTTCAGTCTGACGAATTTAGGGTTTTCATTTAGTCTTTTACTTTACTTCATTTTATTTTGTACCTAGACATTGTATTAGATCCATAATGATTGTATCAGTTTGTTCCCGTAGGGCTGTCAAAGACTGAAGAATATAACATTTCATTTCATTTCGCTCTCTCTGTTTTCCCCCCACCACTACCTACAAAGCCGAACATTGATGAAGTTCTTTAGCAGTCAATGTAATACTTTCTCCGACAGCACATTGTTGGGCATTGCCGATGATGACACTCGGTTTTAATTTGTCACGTCTTTCACTTTACTTCATTTTAATTTTGTACCCCGGCATTGGAGTAGATCCCAAGAATTGTATCCGATTGTTCTCATAGGAAATTTTGGCATTTCAAAGACTGTTAATATAACATTTCATTTCAATTCATTTCTCTCTCTCTTCCTCCTCGTCAACAGGTAGTCAATGTATACCACTCACACTCTTAATTCTCTCTCTCTATCAGTCACCCGATGGCGCCTTACGTAGCCGCAAAACTTACTAGTCCTACAGGGTTGCAATTTTCAACCTTGTTGTGTTTATTGTATCCATTCAAAGAAGTCGTTCCTATGAAATTTCTTCTCGAGAAATTCTCTTTACGAGAGCAGTGGTGGAAATCAAACTTTGTATTAGGTTAATCATAGCAATGTTTATTGATGGAGTTAGGGCTTGCCAAACACAATTTTCCTAATTGAAGAAACTAACGGCACACGTAAAGCCCTTTTGTTCTTTGTTAGGTCAAAAATTCAAAGATTTTCACGTATTCACACTAAAATTTGTAAAACTTTACCAAGTTACTTGAAGGAAAGCATGGAAGGTTTGCTATTTTAGGTAGTTTCATTAACACTGGTGAAATTTTACTAGCTTCTAATTTTCTTGCGACAACAAACAATGGTTCAAAACTTACTCACAGATACAATCCACCTCATCGATATATGCCATCCATCTGTACAACTTGAACTCCATGGTATCTGTACTTTGGTTTGTTCTATCTTGCATGATATTACTTAAATGATGAATTTTGTTGTTGCTCTTTATTTTCAAGGAATTGTTTAAGCATTTGACGATTTGAACACTAGTCACTTCTTCAAACAGCCTCCAAGATTCATAAAAAACCGATGCAGACCATAATGCGAGGACTAACGGTCAGATAAGTCATCTTTTAACTTTATTTTGCAAATTCATTCTTACGGCTTTTGTACTAATCTTCTCACTATATTTTATCGAGTTCTATGATACCCCCTACTTTGTTATCGATCAAATATCTATCCTCACCTAAACCTTACTACCTCCTTCTTAATTATACTAACTCTGTCATACAAGAGTGTGCCAAGCTCCTAGTTATGTTTACTGATACCATTCCAAGAGACAACACAACTTTCTTGACATGCATAATCAAGTAGCCACTCTGGATCCTGCTGGTATGTACCTCGACTACGTCGCCACTCCTCTTTTCTCTGCATTGTATTTAAGCTGAATATTCAAACACTGTGAAGATTATGCTTGAATTCAAAGGAATTTTTGTGAGATAATTTTGTTGAGATGCTTTGTCAGTAAGCTCTGCAGTTACTCATGATAGCTAAGGTGCTCTGGGATAGTGCACAACCATTTGTAAATATACTGCACTGTGATGTCGACAACATAGTAAATATTTATATTTTTATTTTCTCCTTTATGTCTTATCTAGTCCATTGGTCACAAGCACACAGATACGCCGATTTAGGCAGTGTGTCAATGCTCATCTACTGCAGATTCGCCGATTTAGGCAGCACAACAACAAACTGCAGATTCGCGCTTTTTTCAAATGCAGATTCGTCGAGTTAGGCAACATTAGTGCAGATTTGTTGATTTAGGCAGCACGTCGGGTGTAGATTCGCAGATTTAGGCAACACCGATCACAAAATCATGCTACAGTGGCTGGCCACCACTGCAACTAGTACGATTTTGTTACCCGGGTACATAATGAAAGTGATTTGGATTTGGACCTATCTTGTGTAATTGAAATTGGATTGGATTTGGTATAAGATGATTTTTTTGTCACGACAGTATTTCTAGAATGGACATTGAGATTGATGAGAATTGACTATTGATGATGAGTGTGACCAATGATATCCTGATTCATCAGGGTATGACACATACTGCTTATTCTAGTGGTATGGGACACTAGAATAGGTAGTATGTGGATGACGGCAGGCATAACCAATGCGTCAAATTTTATGGATTTTCTTTTATTATCTGATACAGATTTCTAATCATTATTTTTGACAAATATTGTTTGCAGATTTTTATCTTTGCAACTGAGGACAGTTGCTTTCCAACGGAGAGGTATGTTATAGAATTGATATTGCAGATGAGAGGTGGCAAAAGCATTAGCAGATAATGGATTATGCAGAAGGATATTACATTTTATGTATATTTGATTATTCAAGTGCTCTTTATGAGCTTTGGCCAATTATGTCCGGCCGGTCAATTTGTAACCAATTTGACCATTCAAGAAATCTATATAACAAATACGTGCAAGAGGGAAATGGTCACTCTTGCACGGAGGGAGATTGTACCCAGTGCTTGTGTCTTCTTCTCTCCTCTCCTCTCTTCTCTCTCGTCGTACCGGCGTAGCACTCCGCTCTAGGAGGTGCGCCTACACGCGTTCTTTCACTCTCTCTCGCTCTCTATCTCTCTCTATTCGCGTATATCATCGATTATGTGCTCGTGGATTCGCCAAGTATGGAGATTTTCCGTTTTATGGCTTGTAGTACATTGTTTTTGGTATTTTGCAGGGTTCTCCGCGCTCCCATCTGTAGCATACATGATGCTGGCGATCCTGCTGATGTCACTCTTTATCAAACTGTTGTTGGCTACCTCATTTATGTATGCAACACGAGGCCAGATATTCAGTTTGCAGTCTCACAGGTCAGCATATTTATGCATAGCCAAGGGTCGAAGCATTGGCAGGCTGTCAAGAGGATTTTTCGTCTTAGTGGCACTTTACATCTTGGCTTGTTTTATCCCAAGGGGGGATCATTGCCGCTAGACTTACATGCTCAGATTGGGCTGGTTGTTTTGACACACGAGTGTCCACAAGTGGTTTTTGTTTCATGCTTGGCAGTTCATGTATATCATGGTTGAGCAAGAAGCAACCTACTATGGCCACTTCGAGTTGTGAGGCTGAGTATAGGTCAGTCTTCACAACTACGGTTGAGTGTATATGGCTCAGACGCCTTATGGCTGATTTGGGTGTTGGACAGAACACTGCCAACACTATCTACACTAACAGTCAGAGCGCATTGGCAGTTGCGAGGAACCCAGTTTTTCATGCTCGCACAAAGCACATTGAGTTGCATTACCACTATGTCAGGGAGAGGCTCTCAACAAGAGAGATCAGCTTGGCTTATGTGCCAACACAGGACAACCTTGCAGATCTTTTCACAAAAGCATTTTCTTGTGAGAAGCTTGAAGCTTTCCACAAAGCTTTGGGCTTACTCCCCTTTAGACTGATCATGTCCTCGGGGCATGGCACTTCCCTTTACTGATGTGCCAGCTCTCGTTCACCGCATCACTCGAGGGGGATTTGTTACCATATACATGTGGTCGTGATGTGTGTGAACACACTAGGACCGCCGTGGAATTTTTTCCCTCATTAGGAGGTTTTTTCCCCCGAGCATCGTATATACGCCCATCACTCTAGGTCTACGTATTTTTCCATTGCACACTAAGTAACACACTCTCAATTGTGTGCCTCGAGCTTCCTTCGTCTTCTCCAAGCTGTGTGTGTTTCTCTGCAACCCTAATTCCAACATAGTCGATGGGTATTGGCCTATAGACTCAGTATAAACATTAAGTTTTGCCTCATAATTTCATCATGTTAATGAAAGAGTATTTGAAAGACCAAAAGTTGTTTCTTTGCCAATATTTTCAAGAGTTCTTTTTTTTATTATAACTAAAATTTGATTGCAAGACTAAGTTATGAAGCTTAAGCTCTTATTATAATAAGTTTTTTTCCTATCTATTAACTTTGAAATCTATGCAACACCTAAGTTTTGATGAGAAGTTAGATTTGGTTTATGAAATTTTTGTTAAAATTACAGCAAATTTTAACGATGTTTTCATCTAAAAAACTATCATCATAATCTAAATGTGATATTAATTTTGGCAAAATTAAGAATTTGGCTATGTTTTTCAATTTATAACTAATTTAATGCATGAACATGATGCCCATCTATCCTTCTGAAGGAAATTTTTTGTCACATGAAGGTTAAAATTTCAATGAATCTATCATTAGAAAGAGATTGTCTAAAAATTGTACTTTTATAGGGAACGGAAGTAAAATAGGGGAATACTATCCAATTTACATAGGGGAATACTATCCAATTTACAGAAGATAATACGTGCTATGGCAAAGAAAATGGAAAAGAAGTATGTAAAATAGGAGTATGTTTTAGTCTTCCTGTATTTTCAAAAGTGTTGTGGAGAATAATCGTACACAAAAGCTTGTAAACAGAAGTTTTACCAATAATCCTCACCAAATACTCTACCTTCTTCTTCTTTTTTTCACACAACAAGAATTTATTAAAAGAAGAAAGAAAAAAAACAAATGGCTTATATTCTTCACCAAACATGTTGCTTAACTACAAAAATTGACTAAACTTGTTCACAAGGATCACTTTGTTACCGACGCCATTTTTTCGACATTGATGGCGGGCATCGGTATAAGCGTTGATAAATGGAGGGAGACAATGCTCAATTCAAAATTCAAGTTTAAAATTTTTGTCGCGTATACGTCGGCATATATCAATTCATATACTGATGCGTATATCAACACCTAAACCAACGCACATACCGACGTCTATACCATTGAAACCTTTACTGATGCATGTACTAGTGTGTATATTGACATCTGTATCAGTGCCTATATAGATGCATGTATCGACAACATGTTGCTTTATAGTATCTGAGGGCTCATTGTTTGTATTTTCTCTCTCCTCCACACCGCTTCATAGCTCCTCCCCATCTCCTCCTCCCTCCTTGCAGACCTCCATGGAGTTGCCTCTTTTGACCTCTCATGTATGCTTCCACACATTTCTACACAAATAAGGTACATTTTTTTGTTGTATTTGTGTGAGAAAATTTGTGTTTGTGTGTGTGGAAAACACAATTCTTATGCTTTGTTTTTGTAGGTATTTGCTTGACCCTTAGTACTTCTCACACACTCACATTCTTTAAGTGCTCCTTGTTTTTATTTCATGCATATACACATAAATATTTGTGTTTGTGTGTCTCGGTGACAAAATGCTTATGCTTTGTTTTTACAGGTATTTGCTTGACCCTTCGTACTTCTCGCACACTCACATTCTTTAAATGTAAGTGCTTCTTCTTTTTCTTTCATGCACACACACTTACACATAAATATACACGCATATGCATAACCACACACACATAATCACTATTAATGATCATGATTAAGCTCATGATGCACATAATGGAAATGTTTATGATTCTAACAATACTTTTATTGTTATACTTATGCTCATGGTTATTACAAAGGTAATGGTTACAATTTTGATAATGCTTATGATTATGGTTTATTTTTTGCTACGTCACTTACAATGGTTATGGTTTATTTTTTATTATGCTAGCAACAATGGTTATGGTTTTGATAACTCTTTCATGGTTATGGTTATGTTTATGTTTATGCTTATGATAGTGGCAACGATTATGGTTTTAACAACGGTTAGGGTATGGTATTTTTATGGTTATGTCAGTGACAATGGTTATGGTTTTGATACCCTTTTATGGTCATTCTTATACTTATGCTTATGTTTATATTTATGATAGTGACAATGGTTATGATTTTGTTTATGATTATGTCATTGGCATTGGTTAAGGTTATTGTGTTGTTTACGGTTAAGACAATGATTACGTTTAAATTTAAGGTTATGATTTTTCTTATGGTTATCATTATGGTTATACTTATAGTTTTGGGTTTATTTATCGCAATGGTAATATTTATGATTATCATGGTTTTGATTATTGAAATTTCAATATTGAGTGTTTTATATTTATGGTTGTTTGCTTAACACTTCTTTATTGTTTTATGATGCACTATCAATCTATCTCAACGCAAAGTGCGATTATATTCGCCTTCTTCTTTTGAGCAGAGAGCTTGTGCCTTTGTTACTCCAGCACATGTAGCAACAAATGGCACTACTCTCTGCTCACAAAAAATTTAGGTGTAGACGTCGGTATGGACATCTGTATTGGCATCTGTACAGATGTTGGTATACACATCTATATCAGCGTCAGTATACGTGTTGGTATAGAGAACCAATATATCGACGCATATACCGAAGATACAAATCCAACGTTCATACGGACACTATTTTGACGTCTAAAAACTTTAGATCGCATTTATTTACGTCAATACAAATGTCATTTTTCATGCGATGTGTTGTAGTGGTTGCTTAATTACAAAAATTGACTAGTAACTTCTGTGATATTCCATTGTCAGAAGGGGAAAATGAAATTATGCCCTTCCATAGAGAAAGGTACTACTTCACCGTACCCATCTTTAGAAAGAATAAGGAGCCTTTCAAATCCTAACAATGTGAGTCACAAATAGTGCTAAGCAAACATTGAAATGACAAATTATCAGACCAGTATTGCTAAGTGTTTAAATCTAGGATTCTGCATGAACTAGTATTATCTTCTAACATAGAAGACGTATAGGATTTTGTGCGTGTTCTAGCAAATTTGACCAATATGTTTTGTAGCGAAGCTGTTTTTCCATGTTGAAAGTAGAATCAAGGTGATGAAAATTCCTAGTCCGTACCCAAGCACGACAGCCTGCCACGGCACGTGGTCACTCAACACTCCAAAGAAATGGTGAATTGAAGTCTCTTGGTGGTCGTTGTGCGCGTATGTTGCACGTGTCAATGCAAGGAACTTGCTGATACACCGTGTGCGAGACACAAATGGCTCCAAGCACACAACAAGCCTAAACTAGTAAGCTCAAAGAAGGCGATGGTGTGTCACTCACCGCTCTACGCTTGCTTCATGGAGGATTCCTCGCCGCGAAGAAGAAGGAGACGCCGCTACGCCCGCACAACCGCCTCGCCGCCGCCGTGCCGTTGCAATGCTCGATTGCTCTTTCTCTCTCTCTCTCTCTCTCTCTCACACACACACACACACACACACACACACACACACACACACACACACACACACAAGGAGGCGAAGAAGAAGAAGATGGAGATGGAGATGGAGCAAGAGCACTCTTCTATTGCACAAATGAGAGAATCAATGAATTTTAGGTCTAGTTGACTTTTATATGAGCTCGCCCCATTCACACTTGGGCACCCATGCTTAGCCAACTAATCCCTTGAATGTTCCAGTTAGAGTGCGCCTCTCATCGGCGATCACTCTTACCCTTTTCCTATTGGACCGACAAGCCCGGTACCTGACTCTACCAAATAAATAATACAATGTCCGCAGTAGGTTACAACGTCCGTCGTAGGTGATAGGGTGTACGTGAGCCTCTCAGTCACTGCAAAATCAAACAACATTGGCACAGTAATTGCATTCTCATAAGCGATTAAAAAGCATATGCAGTTTTAGGCAGACAAATTGATTGGTGACAGAATTTTAAACAATTTGTCAGCAATAAAAATTAAATTGCAATATAATCAAATGCATAAACAGATGTAAAGGTAAAAAATTAAACAAGTCTGGGGTCACTAATTTAATGGTTGAAAGTCACTAGAGATCGATTATTAATACCATGGGTAAGCTTCTTAATTTTCTCTGGTCAATTAAGTTGTTTAATCGCGAGAGCCAAGTATTTCATGTTCGAGGGCTAACTAGAGGCTATACCTAGAAGACCTTGTAGTTAAGCTATGATAAAAGGAATTTCTCATGAAATCATCGCCTGACTGATTACCTTTTCTTTGACCCCCCAAAGTCTTTTCATAGTGATTCAATTTTGATGTGTGTGCTTATTTTGTATTCCTTGGGTTTTTTGCTTTTCAAGAAAAAGCGCCCACACTGGGAACTCTAGGGCTCTAGTACCATAGGCGATACATGTGAGTGAAGTACCCAATCAAGTTGAGATTTCTCTTCCAGCTTAAGATTTTACATTGTGGCACTTTGATTTTTTGTTTGTTCATTTTCAGCATTTTAATTTTGTAACTTTGGGGGGTCATATAACACTGATACACCTCCCCAGTCTCATCACACAAGTAAACTCCCTTTATAATACTTAAGCTAAAGGTCAATAGGGTCAAGCCCACTAGAAAGCCCTAGTACATTTCACACAATGCTGCCTAAATCGGATTAAGAACCTAAGTAACCATTGATTATTAGGAAGGCATTCCCCATGGTATTAAGAGAAGATCTATAACACCTAGCTTGGTCAAACTAGCTTAGTCGGAATGTTTGATTTTTAAACCTAGACAAGTGCTTATGACAAAAAATTGCATTGAATTTAATGTTTGGTACTAAGCAAATGTGTTGAATATTATGCTACCAATCACAATCAAGGTAGGCAAACATGGATGCAAAAAAGATAAGGGGCAATGCTAATGGACAAGAAACACCTGTTTGTGTTGATGGTCGCGCTTGATTTGAAAAGTGGATGAGAGAAAGATTCCATCAAGGTCCAAATCCTAACCATAGCAACACATTCCTGTACACACGAGGAAGCAAAAGGAATACCTCCAGGAGGCACATCAGTGGGAAAAGGTACTTTGCTAATCACTCAACTCTAAAACAGAAACACTCATATCGTACTAATTCTACCTACCCTCCATCACTCGAGTGATGAGGATCAAAGGTGTTTTATGGCATAGTTTTCTGTTTCAGTGTATCGGATGCGAATGTGTAGGTATGGGTCAACGTTTTGACTTTTGTTGTGCACACTCGTTTGCTAATTACTCTTGCTCTTTATTATTTTTGTTTTTTGTGAGTATAAGGCTTCATATGTACATTCCCTAAGATTGGGAGATATAGAGGTCAGGAGGAAGGTTGGGAGGGAAGCAAGTGAATGATGACTGTGAGCAAACACTCCCCCCTTCCTTGGGTAGATCATATTGTTTGAAATGTGCTCGTCACCGTTTGAAACCAATTGCTCCAGTCGGTAACAGGTGAGGATTTCTGCCAGTAGTTTTCTATTACCTTAGGTGCCTCATCGAGTTGCAAGGGTGGTAAGGTACTTTCCCAGGATCGAACTTGAAGTGGGTCATCAGGTGATTCTTGAACACTAGGAGGTGTGGATTCCTTTGTAGCTTTATGGAGGTCCACTATTGTAGGTGGAGGGTGTGGAGAATCTTTTACCTCTATGGATGCATTACATGAGGAGCTAGAAGCTTCATGGGACTCCCCCCTTCCTGAGCTAGGTGGAACAAATCGTTCTTTCTTCGGTACCCAAACTAGCTCTGGAGCGGGTGTGTAGCGTTCGGTGATTTTTTTCTTTCCATGATCGTCAATTCGTTTTGGAGCTACGGGATTGGGCTCACATGTGTCCGGTGATAAGACCACAATCTACGTTTTGGCACCCAGATTTGATCATTTCCTTGATAGTAGCCTTGGGCTTCCAATAGTCGTTTAGGAATCCAACGCCATGTTTTCTTACTTTTCTTGGATCAAGTGGGACGTTTCTTACAAGGCTTCTGTTTTTTAGCACTAGCTATGGTCGCTAAAGAAGCTTTAGGGACCCACTTGTATGTTTTCTTCGTTATATTAGGATGATTCTTGTAAGAAGTTATATGCATTGCTTGTAACATATTTAAGGGTACGAGTGGTGGCATTTCATCCCCCTCAGGTGTTACCCAAGTCGTCCCCCTGTTTCCCCAAGTGTCTATGGTTGCTGCTAGGTGGACCCAATCCACATTGTCTGACTCAGTCATCCCAGGTAGTACATCCATATAAGGAGAATCTTCCCCAACATCAGTGTCCGCTTTACACGTGTAACAATACTGCAATGGGTCCGAGTGAACTGTGGTGTCAGATCTATGATCAATTATAAACATGTTTCCTAGGGGATGTGCTGGACCAGTCACAAGATCCACTCGAATGACAGAATCTTGGAACTGCAAGTAGACATGGTTTTTAGACCAGTCATGCACCATTTTTGCTTCCCTCATGAAAGGAAGTCCTAAGATCATCTCCGATGCCATAGTGTGTTTAGAGAAATCCATAAAAATAAAGGAAATCCTTATTTTATGTCCAAAGACCTTGATCTTGAGATCTTCTAGCATCCCAATAGGTTTAACAATAGACCCATTGTCCATCTTCACTACTATGGTTGTGGTCGCAAGGTGAGGTCTTCCCATAGTTTCCCAGCAATTTTTAGTCACAATGCTAACCCCAGTGCCACCATCAAGGATTCCCTTCACAGTTAATCCCTTAGTAAGTGATTGGTATGGTCGCATTGGATTCATCACCCTCAAAGTATTGTCCCAACTTGTTAACATGTATTTCTATAACAAGGTTCTCATCTAGATTGGGTTGTGGATCTATGTATTCCTCCTCTATTGGTGTGGTAGCCCAAACTTCAGTTCTCCATTGAGGAAGGCTCAAAGAGTTGAGACTAGCTCAGTGTCTTTATATAGTTTGGACATGATGGTGGTTCTAACTTCTGAAGACATGAAATCCATCAATTTGGCAATGTTTAACGGCACCTTTTGGCCTTGAGTCCCTTGACATGGGGAAGATGGGATCTCCACTTCTTCGATAGGATCAAGTAGTCCCTCTGTAAACATTCTTTCCATCAAGAAGTGAGTACGCCCACTTTCCCATGACTTTAAGTCACTTTCTTCTTGGATGACACTAGGTATGTCCAAGGGTCTATGGACTTGGTGAGGTTGTTGTTGCGTACGGAATGTTGAGATGTCGAGCTCTACACCTTGAGCTCGCATCCACTACGGGTCTTGGCCGCTTACGGCATTTACTCACTGGCACGTTAGGTGACCTACACGGAGGATCTCTGCGAGTGATTCTATAGCTGGACTACACTTATAGTACCAGCCTAGTACGCTTCTAGCGAGTTCACACTTAGTGACCGCATGTACATATGTGCTACTTTTCAGCTTTAGCACTTAGTCATTTTTGTACTCTCTTTTCTGTGAAGAAGAAGAAGAAGCTTTCCATCTCTGTGTGCTTTGTGCTTGTCTTGTGTAGCTCTCTTGCATCCTCATTCTTTACATGGTATCAGAGCCTGGTGCAGGCAAGAGAGGCTAAGAGAGCAAGAGCATCACAATCCCTTCGTTCGCAATCCACGACCAGTTTCTGAACAGGTCTCCAAAGTGCAGTATACAGAGATTTAATGTACAAGTACAGTGGTTGTATGTACGTTGAGTGTAGAAAGCGTTACAGGTACCACGATAGCAGGTTCAACAGATTTGCAGGTTTTTGCAGATTGCAGCTATTTTGTCTTAGTGCTTCAAGATGTCTGACGGTTTCAGTCAGATTGTTACTGAGAAGCTTGAGAAAAATAACTACCCTGCATGGAAGTTCAGAATAACAAATTTCCTAAAAGGAAAAGGTTATTGGGACTATGTAGAAGGAGACAATGAAAAGGAACCAGAGATTCCCGAGGCAAATGCTACAGCAGAACAAAGGAAAGCTTTGAGGGACTGGCAACAAGGCCAGAGCAAAGTGATGTATTGGCTTTCTATGAGCATCACAGATGGCATGATGGGCTATCTACAGGATGCTGAAACCCCCGCCATTGCATGGAGAAACTTAGGCAGAGTGTTCGAGGTGAACACCAAGGCTAGGAAGCTTCAACTAAAGTCGGAGCTAAATCAGGTTAAGAGGAACAACCTCTCAATCAATGATTATGCCTTGAAGATCAAGAGTATCATTGAGGCTCTTGGATCTATTAAAGTCTCAGTGGAAGACGATGACATTGTCCGTGCATGCTTGGATGGTCTAGGAGATGAGTATGTACATTTTAGGTCTTCCATGAATACAAGAGACGACATCCCCGTGTTCCAAGATTTGATTTCTATGCTTATTCTTGAGGAGAAGAACCTTGACACATCTTCTTCTCATGGCAGAAATAATTCTGAACAGGCCTTCTATTCTAACTCCAACAGAGGTAGAGGTAGAGGTCGTGGTCGAGGCCCAAGGGGTTGCAGGGGCCAATTTCTGGAAGGTCAATCAAATCAAAACAATACAGGTGGCAGGGGAAACCAGTCTCAAGGTAGGGGGAGTCAAAGAGGTCGTGGTGCAGGATCAAGCAGGCAGCAACATACTCCAGATAGCAGAGAATGTTGGACTTGTGGTGAAAGAGGTCACATGTCACGTGACTGTCCAAAGGGAAAAGCAAGTGGAAAGAGAGAACAGGGCAACTATGCATCTACTAGGAGAGATGCAGATGACAGCAAAAACGAGCATATGTTTGTTATGCAGCATGTAATGAATACAATGACTGCAGAGAATTCCACCCAAGATGATGTTTCGTATGTGGATTCAGGTGCCTCTAATCACATGACGTCTCGTGGAGAGTGGTTTAGAGATATGCGCAAACCAGATGTGTCTGGCTATGTGCAGACAGGAGATGACACAGCTCACCCCATTGCTCATGTAGGGGACATACCTCTAAATACGAAGAGTGGGAAATCAAAGTACTTAGCAGATGTACTTCATGTCCCAAACATTACAAAGAATCTTGTTTCTGTTGGACAAATGGTTGAGTAGGGTTTGCAGGTTCGCTTCAATCCAAATGGTTGTTATGTAGAAGATTTCCAGAATGGCTGTAAGCTGATCACAGAGGGCAAATGTGTGGGCAGAATGTTTACGCTGAATGTAGACATGCTTGAGGTAAAAGCTACATTATTTGCACAGGGCACAGGTGTTGTGGCTGATGTTGACATTTGGCACAAACGCATTGGCCATGTCAATGAGCAGAGATTGAGCAGCATGCAATCAAAAAAGATTGTAAAAGGTTTGCCCAAATTCAAGGTGGATGGTATGCATAAAGTGTGTGCAGCATGCCAGTTCGGAAAACAGTCAAAGGGCTCATTTCCACATGAGCGCAATGTATGTAAAAATCCACTTGAGGTGGTGCACACAGATGTTTGGGGTCCAACCGATACTACAAGTATACATGGTTGCAGGTATTATGTCTCTTTCATTGATGACCATACAAGGAAATTATGGGTCTACTTCATGCGTAACAACAGTGAAGTGTTTGGTCACTTTCAAGACAGATGGAGGGGGAGAGTACTTCTCCAATGATTTTTCAGATTTTCTGCGAATGCATGGTATACGCAGGCAGTTTACATGCAGATATACTCCACAACAGAATGGGGTTGCAGAAAGGAAAAACAGGCACATTGCAGAGGTTGCACGTGCATTGATGAATGAGAAGAACATGCCTCATCATTTCTGGGCTGAAGCCGTAAATACAGCTGTGTACATTATGAACAGGACACCTACAGCTGCGGTGCATGATGTAACACCTGAGGAAAAGTTTACAGGTACAAAGCCTGATTTGGCACACTTGAAAGTGTTTTGCTGCATAGCTTACGTGCATGTACCAGATGAGTTGCGTAGGAAATTGGATCCTAAAGCAGAGAAATGTATTCTTGTGGGATATTCCCTTCAACAAAAGGGGTACAGGTGCTACAATCCTACTACATGAGAATTACGAGTGAGCAGAGATGTAGTCTTTGATGAGATGAGCAGCTGGTACAGTAATGCACATGGCACTATTGGGGCTGATGTAAAAGATGATGTGGTTGTACAAAATGAGAGGCCACGGTCACAGGTTTTGAGTGGACCACAAGAGTCCTCTTCTCGTGGCTCTGTTGAGAAACCATGGAATGGTAGACCACGTATACAGGTTACTCCACCAACAGGTACAGGGAATGTATCACGAAAAGGAAAGGAAAAGGTTGATGAACCTCCCTTTATGGCTGATGCATCATCAGGTTTTTCACATGTAGAAATGGATTCAGATGGTTCTGAACAAAGTCTTGATGAGGAATTTGGAATTCCAACTGTCAGGACACCTGGTGTAAGGAAAGTACAAGAAGATGCTAGAGGGCAAAGGAGTGACCCAGGACCGTGCAGATCTAATAGAGTCAGAAATCCACTTCAGAAATTGACTTATGACGGGTATCTAGCGCATCACCAAGCCTACATGGCTAAGGTGATACAGGATGTGGAGCCCACATGTTTTGAGGATGCAGGTGGAAATGTGCATTGGGATGATGCAATGAATGAAGAGATGGCTGCATTGGAAGCAAACGACACATGGGAGTTCGTGCCATTGCCAAGTGGCAAGACAGCTATTGGCTGTAAATGGGTGTATAAAACCAAGCATAAGGCTGATGGTAACATTGAGCGTCACAAGGCAAGGCTGGTCGCAAAGGGTTATGCACAGACGTATGGCATAGACTATGAGGAGACCTTTGCTCCAGTGGCAAAGATGACGACTGTGAGAGCTGTCATAGCAGTGGCTGCATCTAGAGGATGGATTATGCATCAAATGGATGTAAAGAATGCCTTCTTGAATGGTGAGTTGCAAGAGGAAGTGTATATGGATCAGCCACCTGGTTATGTCGATCCAGGTTACCCAGATTATGTATGCAGACTTCTCAAAGCTTTATATGGTTTGAAGCAGGGCTCTAGAGCATGGTATGACAAGATTGCCAAGTATCTTGTTAGTATTGGTTTTAGGAGAGCTCATGCTGATCATTCACTCTATGTACGTGAGAGTGATGTGGGGATTGTGGTCATTACCATATATGTAGATGACCTTATTATTGTTGGTGACAATGCTATGGAGATTGACCATGTGAAGGGTCTTCTCAAACAGGAGTTTGAAATGAAAGATTTAGGAGAATTGCGCTACTTTCTTGGCATTGAGGTGATCAGGACTCCAGGGGGTGTATGGCTATCACAGAGACAGTATGCTTTGGAGATGTTGTCAAAGTATGGTATGACTGATTGTAAGCCAATTTCTATTCCCTTGGATGTGAATGCAAAGCTGAGTGCAGAGAAGGGTGATGTTGTTGAGGATGTCAACATGTACAGGAAGATTGTGGGTAGTCTAATCTACTTGACTATCACGAGGCCAGACTTGAGCTACACAGGAGGCTTGGAGAGTCAGTTCATGCAGCTTCCGAGGAAGCCACATTTCGATGGAGTACGACGCACACTTAGGTATGTGCAAGGTACTCTTGACTACGCATTGTTCTATGCAGCAGATGCACCATTATCATTGTATGGGTATACAGATGCAGATTGGGCAGGTAGCATTGTTGATAGGAGATCTACGAGTGGCTTCATGTTCTCTTTTGGGAGTGCTGTTGTTACTTGGAGCAGCAAAAAGCAGCCTACGGTTGCTTTATCGAGCACAGAGGCCGAGTACAGAGGTGCAGCAGTTGCGGCATGCGAGGTAGCTTGGCTACGTACATTACTTGAGGACTTGGGAGTGCAGGTGGACCAGTAGATTTTCATCCATTGTGACAACCTCAGCAGCATGCAGTTGGCTAGGAACCCAGTGTTCCATGCCAGGACCAAACACATAGAGGTCCATTACCACTACGTTCGAGAGCGAGTGTTGGCGGGCAACATCGACTTGGTTTACGTCAGCACAGAGGAGCAGATAGCGGATATCTTTACCAAGGCCCTCGGAGCTGAGAAGCTTCAACGTTTCCGGACTATGCTTGGACTCTGCGACATGCAGAGCTCGAGGGGGAGTGTTGAGATGTCGAGCTCTACACCTTGAGCTGGCATCCACTACGAGTCTTGGCCGCTTACGGCATTTACTCACTGGCACGTTAGGTGACCGACACGGAGGATCTCTGCGAGTGATTCTACAACTGGACTACACTTATAGTGCGAGCCTAGTACGCTTCTAGCGAGTTCACACTTAGTGACCGCATGTACATATGTGCTACTTTTCAGCTTTAGCACTTAGTCATTTTTGTACTCTCTTTTCTGTGAAGAAGAAGAAGAAGCTTTCCATCTCTATGTGCTTTGTGCTTGTCTTGTGTAGCTCTCTTGCATCCTCATTCTTTACACGGAACACGGTGTCTGTAATCTGGATCTTCCTAGGTGCTGGTTCTAGATCCCTTTGGGTATCTTCTACCAAAATCCTTAATTGCTTGACTCGCTCAATCTCCTCTGTAGGGTTTGGGTAAGTTCCTATCTTCTTTTTGGATCCTGGCTATTGTGGCTCATAAAGATCTTCCTTGTTGGTTTCTATGTTAGTGGTCGTTTTGGTCTCCATGGTTTCACCTGAATCAGAATCTTCTTCAGCGTCGTTCATATATACGCGGTCATTACTAGTCCCTATGTTGGTCTTTGAACTAGGGTCTGACTTCGCTGCTTTTTGCAATCTCTTTCTTCGTGTTTTCTTCTTTTTCTGAGATTGGGCAATTGATGCCGTGTCTCTTTCCTCAAGAATATAATTTTGTTTTTGGAGCATCGATCATGTGAGTACGTTTACTGTTACCACGGGTGTACTTGGTGATGGCTCCTCGATAACTTCAATCAAGTTTAATGGCGTGATCTTCCGTGCATTTGGATTATTTGGACATTGAGCAATCAAATGATCTATGCCACATCAATTACACATGCGTATCGGCATTGTAGACTTTCTCGCTTGATTGGTATGCATTAGTGTGGCGTTCTTTTGTAGCCTAATAGGACACTCGGCTACACGATGTGGACCTCCACACTCATAGCATTGAAGAGGTGGTCTCTTAGCACTGTAATTGATATTTTGGCCTCTTGCCGCAAGAGCAACTACTTGATATACAGGTTTGACTTGTCCCCAATAGTCCTCCATGTAGTATTGTGGACTTTCTTCAAGCACATCCATCCCATAGGCAATATTAGGATCTATATCTTCCTCACAGCCTTCCAAACAAGAAATAGATGACTCACAACCCACTTGATTCACAGAAGTGATTCTCGGATGTTGTGGTTGTGGTCCTAGCACTGGAGGTGGTAAGGGTGTTGTTTGAACAACATTTTGGGCCCTAGGGACCATGTGTTGTGTTGTTTGTTCAAGAGGTGGGGCCGGCATCAATGCAGGTACTCGAGGTGTGTCTGTCCATGCTAAGTTTGGTCTATTGGCCATCGCGCGCTTAAATACTATGCAATCCTTAGCTTGATGACCATACCTCCCACAGGCATTGCAGTTCCCATTGAATTTTACTCTAAAAGTAGGGCATTCACTGGTACTATGCGGTCCATAGCATACTGAGCACCATTGTTGCGGAGCACTATTGTCTCTAAGACTCTCTTGAATAGACTTGGTGAGATCTGCTAAAGTCATCTCGGATATCTTTGGCTCCTTAGCAATAGGCTTTAGGGTCATTGGTTGATGCCCTGATGCTTGCGAGCTAATAGATTTAGTCTCAACAGACACTCTTTCTCCTTGAATCATTAAATTATCCTCCAATTGGATCGCATTGGTGGTGACTGCTTCCCAAGTGGTGATACCTCTAATGACTAGGCCATTGTAGATATCCTCATGTCGTAATCCCCTAATGAATCTATCAAGCAATTGGTTCTTGTTGAAGCGCTCATTTGGATTACAACGAGAATTCAAATGCTTCAAGTGACTTATAAAGTCTCTCACCGACTCTCCTTCCTCTCGTTGGGCTTTCTGGAGCTGAGAGGCTACACCCCAAAGCACTCCCTCTCATATGTATTCTTTTAAGAACAGTCTCCTAAGAGTAGGGTAACTCGTTTTTTCTTCCACCCTTAGGGTTCTATACCAATCCCCAGCCTTTCCACTTAAGGTTAGTCTTAAAGCATTGCTCTTATGTAGGTCATTGTGTTCTCCTAGAGAATCGCATATTTGTTCAAACACTTCGATATGCTTTCTCACATCCCCGTCTCCACTAAATTTTTGTGTGAGCTTGGCTATTTGTACTACCTTACTTCTAGGCTCTCTATCAGGAGCGTTACGCATATTCTCAGCAATAGATCGACCAATAGCTTGAGCAAATGTTGCCAAGTCACCTAAGTGAGTAGGTACCGTGGGTGAAGGTGCTCCAGAGACTACATGTGGAGTAGGTATTGGTATTGGGCTTGGCGCATAGGAAGCCCTTGGGTTCCACGTTGGGTACGATGTTGTGCCATGTGGTGGTCCATAGTTCATATGGGTGGCCCTAGGCATAACAGACGTCGGATGTGACATGCTAGTGCTAGCCGGTATAGTCCCATGGAAATAAGAACTTGTGTATTGTGGTTGTGGAGCATAGGTAGTTGAAACAATGGGAGGGATAGGGACTACATGAGTGTGATGACCCATAGTTGCACAATTGGTACACACTTGTAGGTACTGTTGCAGGCATTGAGCTACCATGTAGTGGTGCTTTACTAACAAGTGAGGTCCATGGCGTGTTTCTCGGTATGCCCATCATTGGGGTAGGCATGGTAGCCGTGGTGTCATCAAGGGAAAGATGAGCTAGACTTGGAAAGGTGAAGCTATCACTTGTGGGCTCAGATTGCACTGAGAACCCTGGAGAAACAACATATGGGGGATCCATCGGACTTACCGAGGGAGTCTCCATTTGCGATAAGGTCGGTTGTTTAGCCTTCCCTGTATCCAAGAATCTCATGAGACCCGTTGAAGGCATGTTGATCCCCTTGTTTTGTCTCTCTAACTCAATGACCCTATGGATGACCTCACAAACTCGTTGTCGTTGATCCTCCACACTAGTAGCACCCATTGTGGATTGTAGGACATCTAACCAACCCACATGATAAGTGTGACCTATGTATAGGTCGGTCAGAGTCTCTGTTTGTAATTCGTACTCCCAGTTCTCATTTAAGAACACTCCATCTAGGATTGAGGTGCTAGGGGTGTCCTTTGAGCTAGATGCAATGTTGCTTTCTAGGGGTTGACCCTTAGCGGTTGCTAAATCAGGAGCACTTAATTGCTCTCTTAGCAAGGATATTGACATAGGAGCTTTCTCTTTTAACTCTCTTCGTTGCTCCGCCTTGCGTAAGCTCTTGACTTCCTTTTCCCTCGCTGCAAGGATATATCGCTAAACCTCTTGCACTTCGGCAAGGCTTCTACCATCGGGTAATATAACCTCGGAGGGAAATAACTCTGAAGAGTCAAGAGGTGCAGCGAATGAAGTATTCACGTGCACATTCTCTAACGGTATAGTGTCTACGTTTGTCACAAATGGAGAATTTACTTCCCCACCCCCCTCAGTTAACTCATTAGCTCCATGTTCGGAGTGAGTGGCTCTACTAAAGGTTCCTTCAGGCGGCTAAGCACACTCGGCCCGGACCGAGGACCCATGGCATGCATGTCTTGGCTCAAGCTATTGGGATTAGGCATTGGGAAACCCTCCATGACGTCATAGTCAGAGGAAGAGTCACTAGCCGCTATGTTCGGGTCTTGGTTTGTACTACCTTGGGTCCCCGTCGAGGGTCCAGAACCTAAAGTAGGTGGATATTGAGAACTCGTGTAAGTCGAAATTCTCTCTAGTTGCTCCGTCTCTAGCACACGACCAGAGCGCAGATGCACGTGCCTTTGGCACCCTACAAACATCGACGAATAACCTCGAAGGTTAACGCTTACCTTTTTTAAGCGTCCGTTTTCACTCGTGTTTTTTACGTTTTTAATGTTTGATTTTTTTGATTAAAGTGTGTGATAGCTCGAAACGAGCGTATCACTTAGAGGGTCGTTGTGTGCTTTACAACACAATTTTTGAGCATCTAACGTTCCGTTGGTCCTCAAAAATCGATTTTTAGCTACGTGTAAGCTAAAATTCGTTTTTTTAAAAGGCGACTGAGGCCTAGGCCTGAGCGTGAGCTTGGTCTTAGGTCTGGGAGATATTCCCGATCCCGGTCCTACCTTTTTTTTTTTTTAATAATTTAAATTTTTTAATTTTTTTAAAGGATAAGGTCGCCGCGGCCTGCGCGAGAGCACACACACACTCTATCTACCTACTTCTAACTAATACACCTACTCTTACACACTAACACACTCTATTAACTCTCACTAATCTACTTCCTAGTTACTGTACACACAGAAAACTAACTACCTTAATACACAGAGAATAAACACAGTACCTTTGAAATCTCCATTAACAAAGAAAACTAACAACCTTAATACACAGAGAATAAACACAGTACCTTTGAAAACTCCATCAACAAAAAAAACACACAGTATAACACCAAATCCCTCTTCTCAACACACACACACTCCTTCCCTACCTTTCCTATAATTGAAATTGCACCACGGAGAAGCACACAGTGTCACTCGAGCTTAATGCACGGCATTTCCCGACAACGGCGCCAAAAATATGCGCTTATGTCGCACGTGTCAATGCAAGGAACTTGCCAATACACCGTGTGCGAGCCACAAATGGCTCCAAGCACACAACAAAGCCTAAACTAGTAAGCTCAAAGAAGGCGATGGTGTGTCACTCACCGCTCTACGCTTGCTTCGTGGAGGATTCCTCGCCGCGAAGAAGAAGGAGACACTGCTACGCTGCGCTCAACCGCCTCACCGCCGCCGTGCTGCCGTAATGCTCGATTGCACTCTCTCTCTCTCTCTCTCTCTCTCTCTCTCTCTCATACACACACACACACACACACACAAGGAGGTGAAGAAGAAGAAGATGGAGATGGAGATGGAGCAAGAGCGCTCTTCTATTGCACAAATGAGAGAATCAATGAATTTTAGGATTAGTTGACTTTTATATGAGCTCGCCCCATTCACACTTGAGCGCCCATGCTTAGCCAACTAATCCCTTGAATGTTCCAGTTAGAGTGCGCCTCTCACCGACGATCACTCTTATCCTTTTCCTATTGGACCGACAAGCTCGATACTTGACTCTACCAAATAAATAATACAATGTCCGCCGTAGGTTATAACGTTCGTCGTAGGTGATAGGGTGTACGTGAGCCATGAGGGTTAACAACCATCGTTTCCAACAACGGAAGAAGAGGCTGGACTTGATTGCAGGGAGCATGAGCGTGAAAGGGGGGGGGCACAAAGCTCATCAGCGCCCATGTAGCTCGCAACAGTGAATGTTGAGAATTGCTTGCCTTGAGGAATGGGGCCGGAGAGGAGGGGGTGTAGGAAAGGTTCAAAGTTGATAGGGAGGTAAGGCCCTAAGAAAGTTTCGAAGGAATGACGCCACTCAGGTTGTTGAGGGAAAGGTCTAGGGACTCTAGGTTGCGGAGACTAGCAATGGTTTCGGGAATAGGCCCACTCAGTTGGTTGTCGGATAGATTCAAGAACACCATGCCTACAAGTTGGGATCCTAGAGAAGGAGGAATTTGGCCTACTAGCTTGTTTTGAGAGAGGTCAATGGAAGTGGTGAGCCGTAGCAAGTATTGGAATGTGAGAATTTGGCCCTTCGCATGCACCTCCAGCTCCTCATTATATCTGAAGTTAGAGGAGGTGACGTTGCTTTTACTAGCCCCGTCCTCCGCCTCTGCCATGAAAGCCTTCAAGTGAATTAGGTCGTTAGGAATGACGCCCCAAAGGTTGCAATGGGAAATCTCTAAGACTTGAAGAGAAGCTGAGAAGGTGCAAAAACAAGCAAGCATGCGGCTATGGAGGTTGTTGAAGCTCAAAACTAACACCCTTAGCTTTGAGAGTGGCTGGAACCAGCAATTGTCAAGAGTGCCCTCCAACTTGTTATCACTTAAATCCAATACTACTAGCTCCGTGCATTGTGACACGCACTTTGGAAGAGATCCACTCAATTGGTTCCCTTTCAGAGACAAGGTTTGGAGCTTCTTCAGCTTGCTTATACCGAAAGGGACGCTTCCTTTGAATTTGTTCTGGTCCAGCTTCAGCCTCAAGAGCTTCGGGCAACGTTCAAGCTCCTCCGGAATTGAACCGTTTAGCTGGTTTGACGAGAAAACAACGTCGACTAGTACACAAGATGAGTTCTCTGATTTAGAAAGGTATCTGAAGGTTGAGAGATCACCCACAAAGCGGTTTTGGGAAAGGTCTAGGTCTCTCAGGCTCTGTTAAAAAAGTAAAACTGCGCCAAACAAAGAACATAAAGAAAGCCTATCAAGTTACATTTAACCATTACCCATGTAAGAAAAGAGCTCTACATATTGTTTCCACTAGTGCAGCCGGTGGCTTCGCCGCCTCTCTCTCTCTCTCTCTCTCTCTCTCTCTCTCTCTCTCTCTTTCCGCGCAGGGCCCAGACACTGTTTCTCTCTCACTGAGCGCACTCAGGTGCAGGCGACACTGCCGTAGCTGTGGCCGGATGACTGACCTTACGACACGTGTCAAGGGGGGGGGAGCCGAAATCCCCTCCCCCATTATCTATTAGTATAGATGGTTTCTCTCTACAGGAATTGGGGAAGGACTTTGATGGGTTTTCCAGAGAAATAAGGAAAGTGCGGATTATAATACTTAATTAGAACTCACATAGAGATGGGGGAATCACGTTGTTAAAGGCGCGGAGATTCCAAAGCTTCCCAAGCTGGCCGAGGGTATCTGGCACCGAGCCCTCCAAACGATTGTCGTCAACCTGGAGAATTTCCAACGCTGTGCAGCTGCCAATAGAGGCAGGGATCGTGCCAGTGAAATGGTTGGAAAAGAGAAATACGAAACGAAGGCTGGGCAGCTCTAGTAGATTCAAGGGCCCAGACAGAGAGTTCTCTGACAAGTCGACATGAAAAAGCAGTGTGCAGTTTGTGAGCGTAGGAGGGATGGATCCGTTAAGCAAAATGTTGGCACCCACGTGGAGCTCTGACAGAAGCGCCAGCTTGCCCAGGGACTCTGGAATTGCCCCGGACAGCAGGTTTCTGTCGAGCTCCAAGAAGCTTAGGGAGGAGCAGTTTCCCAGCTGCGAAGGAATGCTGCCTGTGAGCTGATTCTCGTTGAGCGCCAGCCATCCTAGCCCCTGCAGCCTCCCCAGCGCCTCTGGAATGCTGCCATTCAGCCGATTGACTTGCAAATTCAGAGCCACCAGCTGCGACATGTTTCCCAGCTGAGCCGGTATTTGCCCGCTCAGATTGTTCTGCCACAGCGATAGACGCCACAGGCGAGGAAGAGCCGCAAGCCCTATAGGGATGCCACCAACGAGGCTGTTTTGATCCAGATCCAGGGTCTCCAGCACCTGCAAGGAGGCCAAGCTGGCTGGCAACTCACCACTCAGCTGGTTGTTGGACAGACTTATTCCGATGAGCGAAGAGCAGTTACCCAATAAGACTGGGATGTTGCCCGTGAGGTTGTTGGAAGGGGCGAGTAGCCAGAGCAGGCTTGATAGCCTGCCCAAGGATGCAGGCAGGCTGCCCGTGAAGCGGTTGAGGCTCAGGCGCAAAAAGGTGAGCTGGGAGCAATTCCCTACGGACTCGGGAATGCTGCCACTGAGCTGGTTGAAGGAGACGTCCAGGCTGGAGAGGCTGCGGAGAGTGCCCAGCGCTTGGGGCAGTGGCCCAGTGAGAGAGTTTCGGGACACGTTGAAGAGGGAGAGGGAGGTGCAGAGCGACAAGGAATCTGGGATAGAGCCGGAGAAATTGTTTCGGGAAATGTCCAGCAAGGCGAGCGAGGCGGCGCCGACATTGCAGAGAGCTGTGATGGCTTGGGAGGAAATGTATGTTGAGATTGGACAGGCTGATGGAAATGGTGGTGCCAGAGTCGGCACATTGCACACCCATCCAGAGCCCGCTGCAGACGTTGTGGCCTGAGAGGGAGGTGTTCCATGACCTCAAAGAGCCCAACGGATATCGGCGGTGATATGGTAGCGGAAGATGAGCAGTGCCCCCGCTACAGAAGATTCATCTGCCTCATCAGCAGGCACTTCGGCAGGGGCACTCCAAGCTTGCAGCACATGTAGTAGGCCTAACATGAGAACCACTACTAATATCAGAGTTCTGTTATCATGCGTTGGGTTGCCCATTTCGTCTCAACACAGTCTCTCAGGCTATCAACCAATTGTGAGCTTTACAGGGTCAAGGTCAGTTGACTCTTGAGCAAGAGCTTATCTGGTTCTACCCTATATTATGCAAAAGCGGATCCAGGCACTCCACGTGGAAGATGGCGCCAGGTTGGTGGATGGGAGACCGTGGGACTCGGGACTCGGAGTTGGGAGGCCGGCTTGGAAGGAGAAGACTCCGGATTCCGGACGAGGCACCTGAGAGGGAGAGAGACAAGGTCTCCATGCCAAAATTTGATGCGCTCTTTAATTACAAAACGATCTTGTCTTGGGAAAGAGACTCCGGCGGAACGTGAAGAGACACCTGAGGGGCCGGAGGGGCCACGTCTCTATTTGACACCCTCGGTCCCATATGATTGGGTCGTTCAACTCATCTGGAGGAAAAAGAAGGGTGTAGTGATTCAACCTCGCAACCTCCCGCTTCCATTGCCACTCCTTTACCACTACACTATTGTGCGCGTTTTGAAAGGTGAGTGATAGCATTGTATTGTGTAGTGTTAGCTGTCCATCACGATCTTAATTTTCACTAAGTTTGCTTTGAGTTTACATCTAGTTTACATGCAAGTTTACAACGAGTTCACATTTGTTCGAGTTTACAGCTAGTTTATGAACGGTTGTGATCTTCACCAAAAAGCGATGCCAATTTTCAGATGTAGATCCCCTCTAAAAAAACGAGGGTGTCAATTAGTGACCGGGGGGGGGGAGCTCGTCTATAAGTGACACAAGAGGGGAGTGGAGGGATAGACGGCAGGGGCGCATGATTGGCGTCACTTGGCTTTTAGGCTGTTGGATCACCACAACAGGGGGAGCAGGCTTTTTGTAGTCATGGAGTCGCATTCCTTGCAGTGGCACACGATAGGTGGGTTGGATAAGGCTGTGGAGTGCGGGCGAGGAAGTCTGGGGTTCAAGGCGCGACGATTATTTGAGAACCCTAATTTTTTATGCTCGTTGAAGATCAATCAACGTTGCATTAAACGGGGGCCGTTGATCCCTTCACTCGACCCCTCGCCAAGAGGCCACATCAAAGGAGACAATCCTGAAGCGGTCACCTCTTTGCCGAATTTTGATGCCACATGGTAGGCCTCATCCATATGTGATACGGGATGGGAGTCAAGAGATTGATGGTGCGGACACGCTTGCGCAAATCTTTGATAGAGTTATACGATCCCAAGTGAAGTGAGCTGCCCAATGTGGTCCCATTATTTATTTTGGCTTTTAGGTATTTATTTTACTTATTTGTCAAAGTCTGGGTAGGGCAATTTACGAGTGGGTATATATATGTGATCCCTTGCCTCTATTGCATCATTATACAGTTATTCATTGCCAAGGTTTATAGGTTTAGGAGACTCTCTCTCTCTCTCTCTCTCTCTCTCTCTCTCTCTCTCTCTCTCTCTCCCCTGTTTCTCTACGCTTCCGTATCGTTGTCGGGGGATAACTGTGCGAAAGGTGAGCCGGAAAGGCACCGGGCCCCTGGCTGTGAGAGGTGTGGGGAAAAGAGATGCAGCGGGCACAATTAACAATACAGAGCTCAAAACAAAAGGTACTCTTAATTCCATTTAATCCACAGTAGTTAATGGAGGCTTAGTGCTCCTTACAAGATGAAACCTGGCTTAATCCAGGTGCTAACAAGAAAATTATAATGACCTGCTTTGTATCGCCTTCTGCTTCTTCCCGGTAAGGCTCATGAGTTTTTCCTTCCAATGGCCGTCCGATTTGGCTTCTTCTTCCCAATTCAAATGGTTAATGATGCTTAGAAGCTCGGCTTAGGTTAGGCTCTGCTAATGGTTTGAGATTAGGCTCGATTTAGAGAGCTTGGCTTATGGCTCCGACAGATGAGGATTAACTCCGCTCTTGATAGCTTAAGAGCTTTCGCCTATGAAGGTTAACAGAGGTTAAGGATGGCTTATGGTCGAAATTGGGGATTAGCGAGATTAGGAACTTGATTATGCAAGCTTTAGAGCTTAGGAGATTATGGGGAGATTCCGAATATGGAAATCATAAGGAGCTTAAGAATATGGAGCTTATGAAGAGGAGATTAGGAGGAGGCTTCCGAGCTTAAGAGATTGAAGATATCACGAGGCGGCTTAAGAGCTTAATTAGCTTGATTATATCAGGAGGAGAGAGCTACCTGATGAAGAGAGCTCCACATCACACGACCTTCCTCTTTTTATATCGCATGGTGAAAAAGAATTTCTATTCTCGGTATCCCATTAGCGATATAGCTAATGGGATTCGCCGCTTGATGACGTGGCAGGGTTGAATCGCGACCAGCTCGGAATTTGGCGAGAGCGGTGCCGAATAGCGACGCCATGGTATGCTCATCCCAACTCGTTCTTGCTCGGCGTCAGCCGCTGCCTCCCGAAGCATGCGCGAGCGGTTTTTTCTCCCGCTTCCTTCTCTGTTCGCTGCCGCCCGTCCTCTCTTCCTTTCCCCTTCACATTTAGGTTAAATAAAAACCCTTTTTTTTAAACTTAATGGGCGGCCACACGGCTTTTGGCTTAGCTCCCTGGGCGGCCGGTTGAGTTGGGCGGCATTGGCCCTTAAAGGGCTCCATATTGCAATGCCCTTAAAGGGCTCCATATTGTAAAACATCTCTTTTGGCATACCTATTGGCCGAGCAATGCCATTCTCCATAAGAAGGCTCTCATTTGGTATGCATACCGGCCAAGGCTTTGCCGGGCTTCTTCATTGGCGGCCATAATCATTGTAAAGGAATCACATTTGGCATATATATCGGTTAAGGCTTTGCCTCCTTGACATCATTTTCCACATCTCCTGATTAGCAATATCACCGTGAATTCTATTGCCCACTCTAGTGTGTTGAATGGCACCAAGGCTTCCAAGATGCAAGTATCTATGTCCATCAAAGCTAGGCTTATGATAAAAATTGCTTCCGCATCGGCCCACATTTGGCATATACATCGGGCATCGCACTTCATTAAGCCAGATGGATGTGACTGATCAGGGCGACCAGGGCAGTTCGAACCCGGCCCCCGGCGATACTTAAACCGGCCATGTCTTGCCAACCGAAATCTCGATCACCGATCTGAAACGACCGACTCGCTCCAGAAATTGAGCACTTCAGCCTGATGCATTCATTCCAATTTTGTCCCTTCAGGCGCAGTTGCCCAATCCGGTACAGATCTACTATTGACTCAACTTAAAATTGTCATAACTTCTTATCCGTAGCTCCGGTTGACGAGCCATAAAGACAGGCATGTAGAGCTTTTTGAGTACTTCAACTTGCATTAATAAAATCCCAGCTATGACCACTTCAAGAATACTCACTGTTTAGCATTACCAAGACATCTGACCCTTTAGAGCCGCATCTGGCACACTTTCAGCTTATAAATTGGCTTGTTAGCAAGCCCTTATAACTGTCGATTAACCATGCAGGATTCAAATACTCTTGATCAACATTCCTTTGCTCATAGTCTTGTCATGGGAGCGGAGTGGCACGACATTCACCCCCTCTGAACCTGTAGAGCCTCCGGTCTGTGCCAACCGGTCTTCAAGCTGCATCTTCTATAAATACCTTAAGCTACTTGTCATCAAGCTCACGTAGTTAATAAAGCTATGTTAAACAAAAAGAAGTTGTAAATCATAACATCAATAGTCTAGCTCAATTATCTGGTAGCTGTCCCATCACAAATCTTTGAACCGTAGTGGTCGTATCTCCAAAGCATGCAATTATGAAAACCTAGATAATGAACCCCGCCAGACTCAAGTGCTCCAGTTACTTATGCACACGGCTTGACCATCAGCTCTCTTTAGGGAACCCTGTCAAGCTCAAGTATGTCTTACTCTGTCTACACACGGAATGGTCGTCAAGTGCTTTACTTCAAGTTCTGGCAGCAGAACCATCTCAAAAGATGTGAAGATACTATATCAATTGTCCAAAGAAGTTAGTTGGAAGCCAACCATGTAAGCTTATTGATCATATAACCAAAAACACTTCTGTCTTAGCATACATCCAAAAACAAAACTACTACCAAGTAACCTGCTATACAGGAAAATAAATAACCTTAAATCTGCAAGTTGCTCTTCAATAGCTCCCAGGATCAAATGGAATAATAAGGAATTGCCCCAATAGCAGAGCAGCATAATATCCACATGAGCATACATGTTATGAATCAAACAACTTCAAGCACTTCTGCTCCAAATATGCTATTCTTGGATCTAGTAGAAAGAAACCACTATGTAGACCCAAAAAAACCCATCCATAGTGAACCTTGTTTTGAAGATCTTTCGAATCACCTAGATCAAATACCATTAAAATCACATAGCATTGATGGCCTCCGCAATACACTAGAGCTTCACCTGAAGCATAGTGCAACAGCCACATCTCATAAACTTTTGGTAACTTAAGGTCGTTACCAACAAGAATCAAAGAATTTTGTCTCCCTTTAACTGGTAGTCAGGACATCACTGACATAAGAATTAGGAATAATATCCAAATCGAGCCACATTTGGCACATTGTCCAAGAAATGAAAAATCCTGTGCACTTTATGCAGTATTAGGGATGATTTAGCATCATCACCCCTTCTAGCTTCATAGCCATCACAAAAAATCTTAGGACTCTCTAGACTTGTATCATTAGAGAGATTTTTACCTGACTTTTGAGGTTGATAATGAATAATAGCTTTATCCTAAAGGTCTTCATCCATAACATCCTCGGGAAAATCACCCTTGGAAGTGTCAACATTCTTCAAAGCTATAGGAGTTGGCTCCTCTTGCAGCCCGTATATAATCATGGATGTAAAATCTATGTCAATATCCTTCCCACAATCAGCATGATGTAGGCAATCTTCGATATCATCCTATGCTTCCTCATCTGCATCCATGCTACTTAACAAGCCATTATTACTTTGAAAAGGTTCATCAGGCACCCCCTCTGAAGGGGTACATGCATCACAAATCTCTCCCAAACTGCTATAAGCTTCTCCTTCAGATTGGGCCAAAAACCCATCAATTATAGAATCTGCTTCCGTGATAATAGAATCGGCAAACATATTGCCAGAAACAACCATAATCTCACTGGCATTATCAGGTACATCCTGTGTTAGGTTCACAGTCTCGGCCACTTCATCATCTATTGCATGCATAATAGATTTTCTTCTGCAATCATCTGTAATAACTCTGCTGCCCTGCTCAGCTATAGTGTCGATAGAACCATTAGAAGCCTATATTGGCTCATCTTCTTGATAAACTTGTTGAGAGCATCCCATGCCAAGGTCAGTAGCTTGAAATTTTTTTTTTGTACAGTCTAGCTCTTCGCTAGAACCATTATTCGAAGTAACTTCCATGCAAGCAATCTTCGAAAAACATTCATACATTTGTGTTTCAGCAGTAAATTCATTATGTACCTTTGCTTGGTTGCTCAAAATATGGTCCTTTGTCGTTGAATCCGCTACTTAGAGGGAGACCAGTATATGCATTGCTAAAACTAGAGGGAGACCAATTTTTTTATTAAAAAAATTTAAAATACCAATGTTTATTCATATTTGCATTCTGATGCCTATATCAATGCCAACGTGTACACGGGGATTCATTTTTGTGTTTTTGTCCCATTTTTTGCTTCTTCTCCTTGCTCCTCTACTGCCAATCTCCTCCATACCTACAGATCTACCACGTTTGGGCTTACACGGCTTTGCATTCCACTCACACCCTCGTGCAACTAGAAGGCAGGCTTTTTTTTAAGGTTTATGTTAGATTGATTGTGTATTTGTGTGCATAACATAGTGTGTTCATGTGCGTATGCGTGTGTGTGTGTGTGTGTGTGTGTGTGTGTGTGTGTGTGTGTGTGTGTGTGTTTTCTTGCAGGTTTTGCTTCAATCTCCCAAGCTCTTTGTGCTTACATAGGCCGAATGTGAGCGCTCTATCTTTTTATTTTTTTGCACACAGACAGTCACACATAATCACACACATATGCACATAAACACATGAATAAATACACACAAACATATATTTATACATAATAAAATACACTACATCCACGCACATATATTGTAAATGAAATAGCATAATCAATAAAAAATAAATTAAATTGTTCATTTTAAAATTTTGACTAAATGCTATCATAAATAAACTAGTAT
This sequence comes from Adiantum capillus-veneris, assembly GCF_014529385.1. Classification (NCBI taxonomy): domain Eukaryota; kingdom Viridiplantae; phylum Streptophyta; class Polypodiopsida; order Polypodiales; family Pteridaceae; genus Adiantum; species Adiantum capillus-veneris. Next base: position 65,368,972 of record NC_140952.1, read on the forward strand.
ATTGAAATTTATTTATCATAAATATTTTAAAATTGAGTTGTTTTGGTTTAAGTTTATTTATAATTAATTACTTTATATTCATGCAATTTTATTTTAAGTTTATACGATACTTTTAAGTTGTGACCTATCGTAGGTCAAATTGTTAATTATGTTAGCAACTTATGGTTACTAAATGCAAAGTGGTTGTAAATGTTAGTGTTTAGATGCTTTAGGTTAGAGATCATTATAGTTTTAGGTTATAGTGTTAGGGTTTAATTTGACTATCTTCGTCTATTTAGAACTTGTCGTTTATGTTACATTATTATGGTGTGGTTGTCTTTATCCATTTAGAACTTTTTGTTTAGGTTACATTGTTAGGGTTTGGCCATCTTGTAGTACTAGTTTGGTTGTTTTAGGAGTTGGCCATGTAAAGTTGATTGAAGCTAGCTGCTCTAAATTAGCATTTGGCCACATTAGTTTGGATGTTTTAATCCACTAAGGGCTAGCGGTTTAGGGTTAACAACTTTTGGTTTGGTTGCTAATAGTTAGTGATCCGTGTTTGATCACTTAGGGTTGCCTTGTAAAGCCGTTTAAGGATGGCCACTTTAAATCGGGTTTTATAGGGTGGCGTTTGGCCATTTTAATCCACTTAGGGATAGCCACTTAGGGCTAGCTAGTTAGGGTTCATGGCTTTTGGTTAGGCCGCTATTTAAATGCTCTCAATTCTTTTGCATTCTCTTTCTTATTACATGGAAGTATGGCATTATTTTTGTTGATTTATTTTAGTCTTTAAATCTATTTTAAACATAAATGTAAGATTTAAGATTTGATTTAAATCAAATTTTATGTTCAAATTGAAAAGTTAGTTGTAAGTTTAGGCTGCATGTTTGAATTTAGGTTTAAGGCTTAAGTTTAATTTTAGGGTTATGATTTACACTCTAGGTTTTCAAAAAGTGAGAAAAGGTCACAAGGGTGCAGACTATTGTGTGGAGGACCCGCCATCACCCCTTGATCCAGACACCCTCCAACTCCACTACTAGAATCCTTATTAACCTTGGCAATAATCTTGTAAGCAACAGTCAACATTGAGATAGGTCACTAGTGTTTGAGAGAGCATTAGACTAATGTGGAAATGGGCTTGATCATTCCTTTTTTCACACTGGCATCCCTTGTTTGCTATCTGGGTTATTAGAATTTTAATATCCTCTCAAAAATCTTTTAAAAGTTTTTTCATCATTCCATTTCACTCAAGGGACTTTTCCTTGCCCATTATCTTCAAGCTAGCCCAACATTCATCATTTGAGGTGGGTCTTTTCAAGGCTTCTACTTCTCTTGGTAAGATAATTCTCTTCACACTACTAAGAAGCAATGTTCTACATTTTTTACTTCTTAAAAGCAGACTTCAGGTTGACCAACACTCCAGCTAAGGTGGTAAAGCATTAGTCTACATTATTATAGCCATAACATTATGGCCTTGGATTGCATTCCTTGTCTTGTCTGCACTAGCAATTATTGATTCCCTTCTTATTTTTACCTTCAAAGCTCTAAAAAATGAGCTTGGTTGATAGTCCTAGGCTTGAGGGCAAGCACTCAAGAAAATAGCTTGGTCTTTTTTATCTCCTCAACTTGCAGATTAGCAAGAACAACCTTGGCTTCAATCCACCTTATGCAAAGAGCTTTCCTTCTTTTGTCTCTAAAACTACCAATAGTTAGATGAGGCCATCTTATCCATTCTAACCTCCACCATACTAAAATCTTTCAGTGTGCACCAATCTGCTTCCAAAGGCATATCCCTCAGAACCACTCACAATTTGGCTCTTACTTTTGCATTGCACATGCCATATATATTAATAATGGTTAGACATTCATCTACCCATTGTTACTCATACCAAAGACTATATTTTATGCATAGGTAAGCATTGATAGCCTTTTTTTAACTATTATAAATTGTCATAGTGAGCTACCTCACGCTACCAAAATCACCCAAACACTGTGGCTATCCCTACCATTTCACTGTATATAGGTGTGTGTGAGTTAGGGGACTTTTTCCATATCTTCTTAAAAACCCTTAATTAGCTAGTCACTGGGCTAGTTGAGCCAAAAAAAAAAGGTATATTATGGCCCATTTGTGTGTAAATATTTCATTGTATATAGGGCCTAAATATAAGGATTTTTCATAATCATTTTGATATTTATTTAAATATTTATACTTAGGTGTGTGTTATTTATGCTATGTACATTGACTCACCATTACCATATTTTTTCTTACCATTTTTCATACTCTTTATTCCATATAAAAATAATTTCATGCAAGCTTCTCTTATTTTTGGTGTAACTCCATCCCAACAAAAATCCAAAAAAACTAGTTCTATTTATATGTATATTTTTTCACTATTGTGATTTTTTCCTTCCTACATCTATTCTCTATTACTCTCATAAATTAGACCACAAAAAATATTCATCTTTTTATGGTAGACTTATAATGAGAGAGATTTATTTTGACCCCTTTATATTTTTTCCACCTATATTATTTATATTTGACATGTACATATTTTTTTAGACCCCTCAATATTTGATTTTCTTAGTTGTACTATTCACTTATATCATGATCTGAACAATATCTTCAATTATAGACCTACCAAATAAGGTCAAGGGTATGTGGCATGCATGCATGCACCATGGGGAGCTCACTTTTGGAGGTATTCAAAAGAATCATCCAAAGAAGGACCTCACAAGGACCTTGTGCAGTGGAAAAAACAATCGGTTTTGCTGAATTTTTAAAGATCACATGCTCCCCGAATTTGAAAAGGTGATACAAACAAAAGTTGTAGCTCGTGAGCTGAACTTTCACCTCAAATGTTTTCATATTTTTTTGAGCTACGAGCTGTGAGCTATGATTTTATTGGTGGACCCCATTTTGCCCGTGCTATGCAGCCACACTCCCTCTTCCACTTTATCATTTTCCTCTTTCACACACACTCCTCCTTCTCCTTCCCACTCCCAAACCTGCAACTCACATGTCCTAATTCACCCTCTTCACCATTGCCACATCTCTCACACCTCCATAGCCTTCATCCTCCATTTCTACACCCTATGTGTCCCCCTTTCTCTCTACATATATGTCCATATTACCATACTCTCTTAAGCTTTGTAAAGAACTTCAAAAAATCAGCAAAAATCCAAGGATAACCTCTACAAACGAACGCTCTTATCATGAATTTTCCAAGGTTTGAAGATAACATAGCTTCATCGACACGCGCTGCCTCACCATGCTGACCGCTTCTTCTTCCGGTGTTGTAAAGAGGTGAATGTCAACTTCTCCAAAGCTTCAACCTCTCTTTACAAGCTCATCCCTTCTCTAACTTTTCTCATCATATATCTCACCATTTGGTGAATGATTTTGTAAATACTTTTTAGTGATAATTACGAACTACTAACCACTAACCTTATTGTAAAATGCACCCTCTACTAGAGTAGGCACTCCCAAATTATTCACTCAATCCTCTCTCCTTTCATCCTCAATAATTCTCTTCCCTTGAGCCCACATCCATGTGACTCAAAGGACAAGAGAGACCCACCCTCATTAAAAATAAATAAAAATATGCATAATCTTTTATTCCTTCAAATAAACTTGATTAGGCCTAATCCTAATTGAGGCTTCTAAAACCTATAAATAGAGCCCTTCTCTCCCTTGTAAATCATCCCATGATCACACTACACCACACCATTCTCAACACATAACACACCACTCTTCAAGCCTAGTTGTGTAGAGTGTGTGCATCGTGAGTGCTCTATTCCATCATTACACATAGGTGCATGGAGAATCTTGAAGTTAGTTATTCCATCTAGAGGAGTGGAGTGTATGCCATACTCTTCACCACACTTGTAGCCTGCTCTTGTGCATAAATAAGATTTATAGTTTTGGGTGCAATTGTATGCTGCAACTACGACTCTTCTCTCCAAATTGACTTGATAAGTTGTCTAATCAGGTGGTTGAAGGTATATTGTCCTTGAAGTTTGTTGTGGCATTTCATGCTTGGTGGTTTGAGGGCTTGTTGAATTGTTTGCCTAAAAGGTCAATTGTAAGAGGGTGCTCAGTGAGACGGCTGCCGTGACCCTAAGACAATTTGTGTATTGGCAACAAGGTCAAGTTTTGTGTTGTCTCTCTATTTCTCATCAAGCTTTGTGTGCATCTAGTCTTTAAAGCTAAGACTGAGTTGCTCAAGTTGATTTGTTCTCTTTACCTCTCTGTGGCGTGGTGAATGTTTGTGTTTGGTGTGTGTGGCTATCTTGCATTCCCCTCTCTTTGTGCGTTTGAGTACAAGGAGATATCACGTGCGTCCTAGTTCGCATCTACAACTAGGTGGTGCCCCTTTTCTTGTTTGGTTTCTGGTTGTGGGTTGTTGTTGTCTCTGATTGTGCTTGCCCCAGTCCCAATTGAGCAGCACGGGAGCCTCGAAGGGTGTTTAGAGGCCGCACTTCTTCTTGCCCGCCCCGGACCGCCTCAAATTGGTGCCCCCACGGAGAACGGCTTGTGTATGTTTTGTGTAGGCTCAACCTTTAGCATAATCAAGTAGCTTGCATGAATCACGAGAATTTGTATGATCCCTTTATTCCCATTGCAAGGCAAAAGGTACACATAATTGTTAGTACTAAGTTGCAATTTCAACGTGTAATTCGTAGAATTTTAGGTCCTCTTAGGTTGGCAGAGATAAACGCATCAGTAAATCCTTTTATTTTGCCTCTCATTAGGTACAACCTTAGTTTGGACGTCTATATTTTTGTTTTGTTTTAAGCATTAGGTCATGCATAGACAATGGATAATGGCCCAAGAATAGAGGTTTTCCCCTTTCATTTCACTCTACACATTAGAATAAACATTGCAATTAGTAGAAAAAACCATTTTCAACAACGTATGGTGTTCATGTTTGGTGCCCAAAGAGTAGGAGAAATTCTCGCATCACCAAACCCTGTCATCCTGCCTCTTATTGATTATCATAGGTCATTTGATGTGAATACTTTTATTTTGTTGTAGAATAGATTGCAATTTAGAAAACATTATTGTGTAAATTTTTTTAAGAAAGAAAAACAAAAACGTGTTGTCACTTTGAAACCGATTCAATAGAGGCCCAATGCCAAATGTCCGGATATCCTCTTTTCTTTGGAGAGCCTGGAGAGGATGCAGAATTATTTTTAGCAAATTTCAAGATGTCTTGTCGTATCAAGAGGATAGTAACTGATCAAGAACGAGTAGAGATGTTTGAAGTGGTCCTTAGGAAATATGCTAGCATTTGGTTTGACTCTTTGCCTGAGGAAGTTAAAGGGAATTACACGGAGGTTGTGAATCATTTCAAGAGATACTTATTTGATCCCCAAAACACTCAAAAGCTATGGAAAGACATTGTTTCTCATAAGCAAAAAGACTTAGATGACTACTACTTGTACAAGCAAGAGTTTCTACGTCTTTGGACTGTATGGGTGAGAAATGTTGCTAACCCTGGTGATGGTGCAGAGTTCCTAAAGAAGGAGAGGTTCATAGCCAGACTCTTTCCTGACCTTAAGATAAAAGTTGAGGCTGGTGCACCTGCTACCTTTGAAGCAGCTAAAACTAGGGCTGCTGAGAAATATAGAAAACTCAAGTGCCTAAGGGGAGAGGTTCCAATAGAAGGTCTTAGACCCAAAGGTAAGTCACAAGAATCAACATCTAGGGAGCTTCCGGAGGTAACGGCGGAAGTGATTGAGAAGTTAAATGAATCTTTAAGCAGCTTGTCAATTCACCTTGCACAAGCTGTAGGTCCAAAAGGACAAGCAAAGAAGTCTGAAGAGCGAGATCCACGACCTAGGAGAGTCTTGCAATGTTGGAATTGCGGAGATTCTGGACATGGGATGTATAATTGTCCTTGGCCCCGTGGGGAGCCAGGGAGACCTAACTTGAATTACCCAGTGATGAATGCAGGTGAAGGAACTAGTCAACAACCAAGGCTTCTACAAAGGCGAAATGGAGCAAGACCACCTCCACAAGGAGTGGAAGGAGTTCCACCTTTGCCAGACCCAATTGTGCATGTGGTAGAGGTGACAAAATCAAGTGAGGTTGACATGGAAGCAAATGGCATGAAGCGTGGCCGAGGAAAAGGTAAAGAAAAAGAAGGTGTCACATCACAGAGTGACCATGGGCGAGGCAAGAAGGCAAAGGAGACCAAGGAAGCTAAGAGGACTCGACGTTGTATCAATCTCCAAGACTTCTCTCTTGGACATGGTATGGCTCCATACAACCTATTGGAAGATATGAGAGGTAAGGGTCCTGATATCTCATGGCCTCAGTTTCTTGCATTATGCCCACAAGTTAGGAGGGATTTAACAAATGTAGTTAGCACTAGGAGAAAGGTAAAAGAGAGTGTGCCTGTTGTAAAAATTGCACATGCTGAAATGAATGAGGATATTACACCTGTGCTAGATTGTTACATCAAAGGAAGATTGGTTAGGAAAGGTCTAGTGGATGGGGGTGCACAAATTTGCATCATGACAGAGGGACTCATGCAAAAACTACGCATGCACATCCATGAGACACCTGAAATTAAAGTCAAGATGGCAAACAATAGCAAAGCTAGGTATGTAGGAATTTGTAAAAATGTTTTTGTAGAGGCCTTTGGCATTAAGAAGGCGGTGGATTTTTATGTTATGTCGACCAAGGGAAATGGTACCCATTTATCCTAGGGAGACCATGGCTAATGAAAATGCGAGCTTTGCAAGATTGGGAGAGTGGAAAGATAATTTGCAGGAATGACAATCATAAGAAGGTTGTCTTTGACATGAAGGAGCAACGCCAAGAGGAGCTCCATGAAGAATCATCTCAAAGTGAGATGGCTGGACCGATAGCACTTCAGAAGGAGAAAGTAGCAGCAGCATTACTGAAGAGGAGTCTTCCATCAAAGTCATGGGGGTAAGGTTTAATCCAAACAACCAAGAGACCTCTTGCCCAGGTTTGGAAGAGGTAGGTTCCCAAGAGAACCAAAATGTCCAAGATGAAGGAATGTTAGAAGGTATGTTGTCTACAACACTTACAAAGGACGAAAGAGAGGAGTTCAAATGTGTGCTAAGGAAATTTCCTAGGCTTTTTGCTAAAGACTACACCGATGTGCGTGGAGTAGATGCTGTTCAACACAAAATTGAGTTGAAGCCAGAGGCCACACCTAAGGCTCAAAAGCTACGAAGGCTAGGAGTCATCAAGGAGCAGGCTTTACTCAAGGAGGTAAGAAAGATTCTAGCAGTAGGTTTCAGAGTGGGTCTCTCCCGTTGTTGTCACTCCTAAGAAAAAATGGCAAGTGGAGGGTGTGTGTGGATTACCGTCCACTCAATGAGGCAACAAAAAGAGATCACTTTCCCCTCCCATTTCAAGATGAGATACTAAATGAGGTAGCTGGTCATGAGAAGTACACTATGTGTGATGGTTACTCGGGTTACTTTCAAATAGGTATCACATTGGAAGATCAGTTAAAAACAACCTTCATCACTCCTTGGGGTTGTTATGCTTTTAGAGTCATGCCATTTGGTCTGACAAATGCTCCTGCAACATTCCAACGTTTCATGAACATGGTGTTTCAAGCATTCTTTGGAAAGTCAATTAGGGTGTTCATTGATGATTTCTGCATTTAGAGCTCAAAATCATTGCATCTACAAAGGGTAGAAGAAGGTTTAAAGAAGCCTATGACATGGGAGGTCAACTCAACCCCGACAAATGTCACATAGGTGAGGATGAAGTGATCTTGCTTGGTCACAAGGTTTCCTATAAAGGCATTGAGGTGGATTCTTCAAAGGCAAAGGCTCTTATTGAGCTACCATCACCCAAGAATCTCAAAGAGGTAATCTCATTCATTCAAAAGGTGAAGTATATGTCACGCTTTATTCACTTAGCTTCGGAGTTGCTTCATCCTTTGCAAAAGTTGACACAACAAGTAGAATTTGCATGGTCTGATGATCTTGAAGAGTACTTTTGTAACATTAAAGTCATTTTGTCAGAGCTACCAACACTCATGCCTCCTTGTTGGGAGTACACATTCTTTGTTAGCTCTAGTGTTGGGAAAGAAACAATTGGTGCGGTTTTTCTACAACAAGATCCCCACAGTTCCACAATGCAACCCATCTACTTTGCTAGTAGGGTCATGAATGCTTTAGAGAGAGGCTACACACAGGCAAAACTCATGATGCTTTCTCTCATGTTTATGGTGAGAAAGTTTAGATCCTACCTGCTACCAAAACCTTTTGTAATTCTAACTACAGAAAATTTGTTCCCTTGGGTGTCATCTCAAATGAATCTTAGTACTAGGATCTCAAAGTGGATTATGGAGTTGCAAGAGTTTCAATACTCTTTCAAAGTATAAGATAGTGTGCGTGCACAATTGGCAGGGATCCTTACTTATAGGGTACATGAGAAGGAGATTAAGGTGCCTGAAGTAAAGACCCTACCATTGCCACCACCTAAAAGTATTCCTAATGCTTTTACCTTGTTCTTTGATGGAGATTTTCGACGAGTCACAGGAAAAGCAGGGGGAGGGCTAGTGTTGCTCAACCCAAGTGGGGAGGTGGTCATGAAAGAGAAGGTCAATCTACCAGGTTCAACTAGCAACAATGAAGCAGAATACGACACACTACTTCATGGTTTAAATATATGCATTGGCCAAGGTATACAACGTCTCATGGTAAAAGGGGATGCACTTCTCATTGTGAAGCAAATTTTAGGCATTTGGGCATGCAAGAATGAAAGCCTAAGGACAAAAGTTCATGCCATTCGTAGATTGTTTAATCAATTTGAAGAAGTGCAACTATATCATATTCCTAGGAAACAGAATAAAGATGCCGATTTACTTACACAACAAGCAGTTACATGTGTTGAGAAAGAAGTGCAGGTCATCATGGTGGCAGCAACTGTCAGGCAACCGAGATACCAAGGATTGGAGTCAATGACTCCCATTATTAGCTACATTTTGGAGGGTGAGTTTCCACAAGACTTCACGAAGGCTCAGAAGAGGAGACTCATGAAGAAGGCAAGCACGTATCTCTTCCTAGAAGGATCCCTCTACCAAAGAGGGAAGGATCAAGTGTGCAGAAGAGTACCAACTATTGAGGAAATCCCATTCATTCTAAAAGGTTTGCATAAGGAAGCGTATGGTGGTCATTTTGCACAGGAACTCACTGCAAAAAAGATTTTTCTTGCCGGATATGTTTGGCCAAGCTTGCACATTGATGTTCAACATTGGTGTAAAAGCTGTCACAATTGTCAGATTAATGGAAACAAGCGTCTGTTACATGGTCCACGTCAATTAGTCCTTGCAAATGGTCCATTTGAAAAATGGGGCATTGATGCTATGGGTCCATTGCCTAGGACTAAAAATGGGAAATCGTATATCTTGGTGGCCATAGACTACATGAAGAGATGGATAGAAGCACAAAGTGTAGCAAAGGTAAATGAGAGGACAGTGAGCAAATTTGTCTACACTCACATTTGTTGTAGATTTGGCACACCTTTGGAGATTGTTTCTGATAATGGTCCAGGGTTTAGAAAGGGCTTGCTTACAGAAGTCTGTGAAGAACTTCACATTCTACATCATCATAGTACACCTTACTATCCCCAATCCAATGGTCTGGTAGAAAAAGCTAATGGTGTCATTACAAGCATCATTAGAAAGATGATGAGAAACAAGACAAAGTTGTGGGATGACTTCTTGGATAGTGCCTTGTGGGCGTATCGAACCACATATAGGGAAGCCACGGAGTTTACACCATTTCACTTGGTCTATGGTCAAGAGGCTTTACAATCAATTGAGCTCAACATTCCAACAATGCGACTTCATGGCAAAGCAGCACAAGATGATCAAGAAGCATGGATGGATCAACTTCTTACCTTAGCTGAGCTTGAGTGAAAAAGAGAAGCAACATACGAGTGCTACAAGAGGAAAGCCACACAGACGAAGGAAAATCTTGATAAGAAACTGAAGTACAAAGGCATCAATGAAGGAGATCTTGTGCTAAGGTATGACAATCGACTCGATAATCGTTTTGATGCCAAATTTGAAACTAGATGGCAGGGGCCATACATAGTTAACAAGGATTTCAATTCAAGTTACTATCAACTTATGGACTTGAATGGGAAAGAGCACTCTAGGAAGGTAAATGGTTATCGCTTGAAGCCCTATTTGAGTCGCCTTCTACCAAAGGATCTACCAAAGATCTGTCAAGGGGCAGATGTCTCATGTAAGTATTGTTACATGAAGCATCAGTGTAACTCCAGCCAAAATTCTGAGGGGCCAAACAATGAAGATCTTGTCAAGGACTCTGAAGCACTCTCTTTGGAAAAGATGCTCTATGATGGTACATGAATATACCATCATCCTGGGGGAGGGCTAATGATAACCATTTTTTGGCTATTATAAATTGTCATAGTGAGCTACCTCACCCTACCAAAATCAACCAAACACTGTGGCTATCCCTACCATTTCACTGTATATAGGTGTGTGTGAGTTAGGGGACTTTTCCCATATCTTCTTAAAAACCCTTAATTAGCTATTCACTGGACTATTTGAGCCAAAAAAAAAAGTATATTATGGCCCATTTGTGTGTAAATATTTCATTGTATATAGGGCCTAAATATAAGGATTTTTCATAATCATTTTGATATTTATTTAAATATTTATACTTAGGTGTGTGTTATTTATGCTATGTACATTGACTCACCATTATCATATTTTTTCTTACCATTTTGCATACTCTTTATTCAATATAAAAATAATTTTATGCAAGCTTCTCTTATTTTTCGTGTAACTCCATCCCAACAAAAATCCAAAAAAACTAGTTCTATTTATATGTATATTTTTTCACTATTGTGATTTTTTCCTTCCTACATCTATTCTCTATTACTCTCATAAATTATACCACAAAAAATATTCATCTTTTTATGGTAGACTTATAATGAGAGAGATTTATTTTGACCCCTTTATATTTTTTCCACCTATATTATTTATATTTGACATGTACATATTTTTTTAGACCCCTCAATATTTGATTTTCTTAGTTGTACTATTCACTTATATCATGATCTGAACAATATCTTCAATTATAGACCTACCAAATAAAGCCAAGGGTATGTGGCATGCATGCATGCACCATGGGGAGCTCACTTTTGGAGGTATTCAAAAGAATCATCCAAAGAAGGACCTCACAAGGACCTTGTGCAGTGGAAAAAACAATCGATTTTGCTGAATTTTTAAAGATCACATGCTCCCCGAATTTGAAAAGGTGATACAAACAAAAGTTGTAGCTCGTGAGCTGAACTTTCACCTCAAATGTTTTCATATTTTTTTGAGCTACGAGCTGTGAGCTACGATTTTATTGGTGGACCCCAGTTTTCCCATGCTATGCAGCCACATTCCCTCTTCCACTTTATCATTTTTCTCTTTCACACACACTCCTCCTTCTCCTTCCCACTCCCAAACCTGCAACTCCCATGTCCTAATTCACCCTCTTCACCATTGCCACATCTCCCACACCTCCATAGCCTTCATTCTCCATTTCTACACCCTATGTGTCCCCCTTTCTCTCTACATATATGTCCATATTACCATACTCTCTTAAGCTTTATAAAGAACTTCAAAAAATCAGCAAAAATCCAAGGATAACCTCTACAAACGAAGGCTTTTATCATGAATTTTCCAAGGTTTGAAGATAACATAGCTTCATCGACACGCGCTGCCTCACCATGCTGACCGCTTCTTCTTCCGGTGTTGTAAAGAGGTGAATGTCAACTTCTCCAAAGCTTCAACCTCTCTTTACAAGCCCATCCCTTCTCTAACTTTTCTCATCATATATCTCACCATTTGGTGAATGATTTTGTAAATATTTTGTAGTGATAATTACTAACTACTAACCACTAACCTTATTGTAAAATGCACCCTCTACTAGAGTAGGCACTCCCAAATTATTCACTCAATCCTCTCTCCTTTCATCCTCAATAATTCTCTTCCCTTGAGCCCACATCCATGTGACTCAAAGGACAAGAGAGACCCACCCTCATTAAAAATAAATAAAAATATGCATAATCTTTTATTCCTTCAAATAAACTTGATTAGGCCTAATCTTAATCGAGGCTTCTAAAACCTATAAATAGAGCCCTTCTCTCCCTTGTAAATCATCCCATGATCACACTACACCACACCATTCTCAACACATAACACACCACTCTTCAAGCCTAGTTGTGTAGAGTGTGTGCATCGTGAGTGCTCTATTCCATCATTACACATAGGTGCATGGAGAAGCTTGAAGTTAGCTATTCCATCTAGAGGAGTGGAGTGTATGCCATACTCTTCAACACACTTGTAGCCTACTCTTGTGCATAAATAAGATTTATAGTTTTGGGTGCAATTGTATGCTGCAACTACGACTCTTCTCTCCAAATTGACTTGATAAGTTGGCTAATCAGGTGGTTGAAGGTATATTGTCCTTGAAGTTTGTTGTGCCATTTCATGCTTGGTGGTTTGAGGGCTTGTTGAATTGTTTGCCTAAAAGGTCAATTGTAAGAGGGTGCTCAGTGAGAGGGCTCCCGTGACCCTAAGACAATTTGCGTATTGGCAACAAGGTCAAGTTTTTTGTTGTCTCTCTATTTCTCATCAAGCTTTGTGTGCATCTAGTCTTTAAGGCTAAGACTAAGTTGCTCAAGTTGATTTGTGCTCTTTACCTCTCTGTGGCGTGGTGAATGTTTGTGTTTGGTGTGTATGGCTATCTTGCATTCCCCTCTCTTTGTGCGTTTGAGTACAAGGGGATATCACGTGCATCCTAGTTCGCATCTACAACTAGGTGGTGCCCCTTTTCTTTTTGGTGTTTGGCTATGGGATGTTGTTGTCTCTGATTGTGCTTGCCCCAGCCCCAATTGAGCAGCACGGGAGCCTCGAAGGGTGTTTAGAGGCCGCTCTTCTTGTTGCCCGCCCCGGACCGCCTCAGCACCTCTTGCAATTCTAGATCCCTATCTACAATGAATAGTACCCCATTAAAACCAAGTGGTCCCTCCTTGTAGCGCACCAATTTTTCCCCTACTGCTTATTTTTTGCAGCTATTGGCATCCAAAGGATATTCTTGGATCACCCAATAATTTGTATTTGCCTCCTTTTCTCCTCCCAAAATAGAGAGCTCTTTATGCCGATTTGATGCCCTTCACATTCAGAGATCAAATATTTAGATCCTCCATTATTGAGAGAGTGAGACAAAGTGTTGGAATTAGGGTTGTAGAGAAACACACACAGCTTGGAGAAGACGAAGGAAGCTCAAGGCACACAATAGAGAGTGTGTTACTTAGTGTGCAATGGAAAGATAGATAGCCCTAGAGTGATGGGCGTATATATAATGCTTGGGGGAAAAAACCTCCTAAAGAGGGAAAAAATGCCCCGACAGTCCTAGTGTGTTCACACACATCACTACCACATGTATATGGTAACAAATCCCCCCCTGGAGTGATGCGGTGAACGAGAGCTGGCACATGAGTAAAGGGAAGTGCCATGCCCTAAGGACATGATTAGTCCACAAAGAGGAGTAAGCCCAAAGCTTTGCGGAAAGCTTCAAGCTTCTCACGAGACAATGCCTTTGTGAAAAGATCTGTAAGGTTGTCCTGTGTTGGCACATAAGCCAAGCTGATCTCTCCTGCTGAGAGCCTCTCCCTGACATAGTTGTAATGCACCTCAATGTGCTTTGTGCGAGCATGAAAAACTGGGTTCCTCACAACTGCCAATGCGCTCTGACTGTCAGTGTAGATAGTGTTGGCAGTGTCCTGTCCAACACCCAAATCAGCCATAAGGCTTCTGAGCCATACACACTCAACCGTAGCTATGAAGAATGCCCTGTACTCAGCCTCACGACTCGAAGTGGCCACAGTAGGTTGCTTCTTGCTCAACCATGATATACATGAACTGCCAAGCATGAAACAAAAACCACTTATGGACACTCGCGTGTCAAAACAGCCAGCCCAATCTGAGTCCGAAAAAGCATGTAAGTCTGGCGGCAATGATCCTCCCTTGGGATAAAACAAGCCAAGATGTAAAGTGCCACTAAGGTAGCAGAAAATCCTCTTGACAGCCTTCCAATGCTTAGACCCTAAGCTATGCATAAATCTGCTGACATGTGAGACTGCAAACTGAATATCTGGAATCGTGTTGCATACATAAATGAGGCAGTCAACAACAGTTTGGTAAAGAGTGACATCAGCAGGATCGCCAGCATCATGTAGACTCAACTTCAAACCTATTTCCATGGGAGTGGCAATAGGTTTGCAATCCTCAAGTCCAAACTTACATAGCAATGTCTCTATGTAACTTTTCTAACACAAGGCAATACCACCATCACACTGCTTAAACTGTATACCCAAATAATGATGCAATAGCCCCAAATCTTTCATCTTGAAAGTAGCATTCAAATCAGCCTTAAATTCAGCAATATGTCTCTCATTTGGTCCAGTGATCAACAAATCATGAACATAAAGAACCACGATGAGAAATACATCACCCTCACGCTTTACATACAATAGTGCTTTCTATTGGACTGTTACGAAAGCCTTGTTTGACCAAATGAGTGTCAACTTTCTCATACCAAGCACGAGGAGATTACTTCAACCCATACAAAGCCTTGTTACATTTGCACACTTGTCCTCTTGTCCTTTTATGACAAAACTGCAAGGCTGCGTTACATAAACTTCCTCAAATATGTCACCATTCAAGAAAGCAGTAACAATGTCTGATTGATGTACATCCCAACCAAAATGAGCTGCCAATGCACATAGAAAACGCACAGTAGTCATACGACAAGTGGGAGCAAAAGTCTCTTCATAATCTATGCCTTTTTGATGTGCATAACCCTTTGCAACAAGTCGAGCCTTATGGCGATCGATCTCACCATCCGGCTTGCGTTTCAACTTGTAAACCCACTTCGTACCAACGGCCTTTTTGCCAGGAGGCAAATCACATAAAGTCCATGTGTCATTCTCTATAAGTGCATCATATTCTGATTGCATGGCAGCCATCCAATTTTCTAAATTTTGTGCTTCATCAAAAGATAGAGGCTCCTCAACATCATGTAAACTAGCCACAGCCAAAGCATAACAATCTGATGCATAAGATGCATGGCGAGAGCCTAAACGAGTACGACTAGACAAAGGTGCATCCAATTTACTGTCACGCAAAGTGTGCACCAGCCATTTTGGCATACCTCTAGCCTACTCATTTTCAACCCTTTCCTCATCAAGTACATCATGTACATTTGCATCAGTAATAGGCTGATCTAAAACATTTTCAGAAACCCCCATAGGCTGTACATTTTCCTCATTGGAACTTACATTCGTATTTCCACCACTGAAAAGAGGCAACAAAGTTTCATAAATGTCCTGTGAGCTTACATTACTGTCTCTAGTACATGACAGCAAGGGCTAAACAGAATCTTCCACAAACACTACATCCTGAGAAACCAGAATACGTTTTGTTTGCGGATGATACAACCTGTAACCTTTGCTTTCAGCACTA
Source organism: Adiantum capillus-veneris (assembly GCF_014529385.1). Classification (NCBI taxonomy): domain Eukaryota; kingdom Viridiplantae; phylum Streptophyta; class Polypodiopsida; order Polypodiales; family Pteridaceae; genus Adiantum; species Adiantum capillus-veneris. The sequence goes on from NC_140952.1 coordinate 65,384,499, forward strand.
TAACCAACAGAAATACATTTGACAGCCTTATCATCCAATTTTCTGTGCTGCACTTGTGGCACCAAAGCATATGCCAAACAGCCAAAAACACGCATGTGCTCAATAGAATGCTTTCTATCATGCCATGCTTCATATGGAGTAATAGACTGCAAAGCTTTCGTTGGACACCTGTTAAGTACATGAGTGGCACACATAATGGCCTCAAGCCAAAAAGAATGCGGCAAAGCTTGACTTTTGACCATACATCGTGCCAGTTCCATCAGTGACCTGTTTTTCCTCTCAGCAACACCATTTTGCTGAGGTGTATAAGGCACTATACATTGGTGTTTTATCCCACGACTAGCCAGAAATGCATTGAATTCATGAGACATATACTCCCCCCCTCAATCAGAACAGAGGGTGCCCATAGTACATTTCGAGACATTTTCAGCCATAGCCAGAAATTGTTTGAAGCACATAAAAACTTTGGACTTCGCCTTAAGCGGAAATACCAATGCATGCCTGGACTAATCATCAATGAAAGTCACGAAGTACAGGTAATTGCCCAAGGACGGAGTTTGCATGGGCCCACAAACATCACTATGCACAAGCTGCAATGTGCATGTGGCCCGAACTGAACCATCCTTTGGAAATTTAGAACGCTGCATCTTACCCAAAATACAGCCTTCACAAACATGTTTGATAGGTGCTTTAAGAGGTGGCAAAGAAGCAACCATATCACATTTCTACAAACGCAGCAAACTGGCAAAATTCAGATGACCAAAACGTGCATGCCAAAGTTTTGCATTTGAAATAGCCCTTGAATCTGCAATAGCATTTGCAAAATTTTGTCCACACTTGTCATACAAAGTGATCTTATACAACCCACGACACAAAAGGCCAGATGCAACAATTTCATCACCAAAACTTAGATCATGAACTGTACATTTGTCATGCACAAATTTGACTACAAGTCCAAGTCTAGCAAGTGCGGATACAGATAAGATATTCTTCTTGATCCTAGGTACATAAAGTGCATCAACAAGTGTGAAAGAACTGCCATTAGCAGCAGTAAGCACAATCTTTCCAACTCCCTGAACTGGATAAGAGGCGTTGTTGGCACAAGTGACTGAATTCCCATGAGGGACAGACTCGAGAGAGGTAAACAATTCACGATGTGAGGTAATGTGCTTTGTAGCACCACTGTCGAAATACCACACATGTGAATCTGCAGACTGACAAGCATGCATCATGGACAGCAGGATTGTAAGTGCACTCTGCGCTAAAAGCCCATTCTGCATCAACATCAGCATTACAGTCTCCTTTCACAGAAGACTCAACAATGGCTGCATTTGTAGTGGAACCAGCATTTGCAGTGGAACCACCCTCTTTCTTCTTAGCCTCTTTGGCCTTCAACTTAGGACACGACTTGATCAAGTGATCATTGGCTTTACAATAATGGAAACGCATCTTCTTTTTTCCCTTATCACCAGAATTGCCAGACGAAGTGCTGACAGCAGAAGCATTAGGAACATAATTTTTGCAACTCGCAGCAGAACCATAAGAAGTGGCTGCATTACTGTTACCACCCTTTCTTTGAGAAGCAATAAAAGCCTGTTCAACTGCACGCTAGTCCTGTTTTTTCTAGAAAGTGACTCTTGCAACAGCAATGTGCATAATGCATCAAACTTGACAACTTTAGGATTTCCTTGGGTCAATAGTCTCCAAGTACTAGCAAAAGTCTGATAGGAATCTGGTAAGGCATCAAGAACAGTCTGCACAAGGGAAATGTCTGAAATGACTTCACCTACAGAAATAAGCTGCTCATTGATATCCTTGACACTAGTGAGGAAAGTGTCCATATCATCTTCCTCATGCATAATCTTTGACTCCAGCTCTTTACGCAGCAAAGCAATTTTAGCCTCATTGCGGCTTGCATAAAGACCTGCTAGAATATCCCAAGCCTGTTTTGCAGATTTTGCTGAACGGATGTGAGGAACAATGCTACAAACGGAAGAGCAGAGAGCCCTACAAAATACCCAAAAATAGTACACTGCAAGCCATAAACAAGCAAAACTATTTACCTGGCAACCATCTTTGCACATACTCCAAGCCGTACGCGATAAGAGAGAGACAAAGAGCGGGAGAGAGAGAAAGAAAGCGTGCAGGCGCACCTCCTAGAGCGGAGTGCTACGTCGGCATGGCGAGAGAGAAGAGAGGAGAGGAAAGAAGAAGACACAAGCACTGGGTACAATCTCCCCCCGTGCAAGAGTCACCATTTCCCTCTTGCACGTATTTGTTATAGATTTCTTGAATGGTCAAATTGGTTACAAACTGGCCAACCGGTCATAAATGGCCAAAGCTCATAAAAGAGCACTTGAATAATAAAATGTACAATGTATATACTTTCATTCACATAGGCCTAGCTCGGTCTCAGTCTTTTCCACCTGTCAGCTGCAACAAATAATAAAATATCAATTCCATAACATATCTCTCCGTTGGAAAGCAATTGTCCTCAGTTGCAAAGATAGAAATCTGCAAACAATACTTGTCAAAAACAATGATTATAAATCTGTATCAAATAGTAACAAAATTCATAAAATGAGACAATATTGCTTATGCCTACTGTCATCCACATACAACCTATTCTAGTGTCCCATACCACTAGAATAAGCAATATATGTCATACCCTGATGAATCAGGATATCATTGGTCACACTCATCATCAATCTCATAATGTCAAGTCTCATCACATACACACTGTCGTGATAAAATAACCATCAGATACCAAATCCCAATCCACTATCAATTCCACAAGTCCAAATCCAAATCACTTTCATTATGTACCCGGGTAATAAAATCATACCAGTTGCAGTGGTGGCCAGCCACTGCAGCATGATTTTGTGATCGGTGTTGCCTCATCCGGCGAGTCTACACCAATAAAACGTGCTGCCTAAATCGGCGAATCTGCACTAATGCTGCCTAAATCCGCGAATCTGCATTTGATATTGTTTAAAAATCATGAATCTGCAATGTACTATTGTGAATCTGTTTTTTGTTTTTTTTTTTTGCTGCCTAAATCGGCGGATCTGCACACATAACTGGTGTTGCCTAAATCGGCGAATCTACACCAAGATGAGCATTTACACACTGCCTAAATCGGCGGATATGTGTGCATGTGACCAATGGACTAGACAAGACATAAAAAGACAAAACATGTACTACCTATGTGACACCACATTGGAGTTTAGTTAAGTAGCAGAGTACTTACAAATTGTGGTTCATTAACTTAAGGCACCTCCGCTCATGTGAGCAGCTGCATAGCTCAGTATGAAACAATCTCAATAGCAATTTCATGTAATACAAAGATAGCAATCAGAGTCATGTCTTCCCTTTAAAAATAACCAGTAATTAAGCTCATGTGCATTGAATTTATGTAACCGTGTTGTTCTCTTTGGAATCGGATTAATAGACAAGACTAGGAGTTTGGCTATCATAGAATTTGATAGAATGCTATTAGTGTATGGTCACCTGTGTTTTCTAAAAGATTTTTTTGAAAACCAAACAAATAAAAATGAGGAGAGAACTTATCTGACCACTCTCTGCAAATCATTACACCTTGAACAAATTAGAAGAAAGATGAAGATCATCATTAAAATTATTTGGGTAGTTTTTGTCGATTATATTGCGCTAAAATTTGAACAAACATAACAAAACGTAATGAGCTTAACCATGTGTCTTGAGGTAATTTAAAGCTAAAAGATTTATAACAATGAGCAAAAAAAAAAAAGCAAGTGGATCTCCACAAATTTGTATGTGCCGTAAAATTCTGCATTCATAATGTTTAAGAACACCAAGAGATAGCATTCGCCACTTGTCATAATTAAAAGCATGAATGAGCTTCCGATTTATTGTTACTATTGTAGTGTATTCTAGGCTTTAAACGATCACATCCCCATATTAACCATTCCAACTAAAATTGTTACACATTCTTTCGATCGGCTCTTCCTAAACACTTTCCCTTATATAACATTGTCAAACTTGTTCGGATGATCTTAACAACCAAAATGGGAATGATCATGATGAGTTCACGCCAGCTCAATTGCATGTCATTAACTCCCCTTAACGATGAAAAAAAGGGCCTCATGAACTAGGTGTGAAAGAAATCCTCATGGGCGACACTAGCTCTTTCCTAATCTATTAAAATGTTAGCCTTTGTAATCACCACCGGGGAGGCAATATCAAAATAATTGATAGCGTAGGTACTAGCGGCGTACACTATCTATCTATTTGTTTCTCTTCAAGGATAGTGAGCTTTGTGTTGACTTGTATCAGTCTGAAAGCTATGGCCTTGATGTTCCATCGCATTATGACTAAATTTTTAAATATTGTTTCGCCTTTGAGATACCCCCTATTAGTAAGCGATTATGTAAAATGTAACTCATTAGCACATAGCAGCATAACATTTATCCACTTCTATTGCACGCCAGTTAATCGCCCCCGAGAAGCTAGAGGAGGGGGCCAAACTTAACGATGCAAATGATGGTATCCCCTTGATTATCATCGTTAAATTAGTCAACCATTCAAGTAGCTGCGTTATCGATATTCTATCGTTAGTACCTAAAAAGGTGAAAATCATCAAAGGGCTTGCTACTAACTTAGAAAAGTACACTCAAGGGGATCAATATAAACAATATAGCCTAGCTAATCATTGCCTACATATGTTAGCAACAACATTTTATATATTTATTTATATTTAATTATTTTTTTTCCAGAAGAAAAAAAAACAAGTTGTATCTTCTATCCAATAACTCTCTAACTTGGAGGTCGTCATCTCATCGAACTCATTAGATCAATGCCACATTCCTTCTGCCAAAACCGCTTAGACGCATCTAGCTTGGAAGAAGAACGTAAATGATCCCCGCAAGTCGATGCATAATCATGCACATGGAGTACATGCACGGCTTGATATATCTCTCTTTCCATAAGGCGCTACTAAATAAGGATTGTGAGCTCTGTAGAAAAAGTCTCCAGTTGGCTATCTCCTCATAATCTGCATTACATGCTACTGCAGACATGAGACTTCTAAATCCTAGCCAGAATGTTTTCAATTCACATAATGCATTGGTCAACTCAGTACATTCAAGAGAGCCCAGTCATTCGGCTCATTCTCTTGAAGATGTCGAAGGATTATATGCTATGGCAATGGCATGGAAACAATTGTAGAGTGGGTGCATGATCAAAGAGGCCTCAGGACTAATTATGTGCAGCCGGAGTAGTCAATCACATCAACTCAGATTTGCAGCGGGCACAAAACCTCAGGCCATATGCCTGCATCTTTCAAGGCATAGTATTAATGCATGCAATGCCAGCATAATACATATAAAGAGCTTCAAAAACACAGAAACGAGCTCAGTTGGCTTCAAAATGGTCCAGCACAACACTAAGCCCTTTCATGAAACAATTTTGCAGTGAGAGACCCTAGCTTGCAGATAGCTACTGCATACTTCTCTCTCTGAACATAGGCATTGTGCAACTATCCTGGCAGGGTATATCAAGAGGATCATCAAGCGTCCGGTTTGCATCTCCACCTCTCCTGCCCCGGCACACTAGTATGAGTCCGACCTACATTGCGGATGAAATTACGGCTGCAGATACAGCAAACGAGGGGGAGAGTGCTAGCTTGTGGCTGCATGCTCCAGGCGCGCAGTTCAATAGATGATCGTGGCTGGAGAATTGGCAAGGGGTGGTCACTGCACTGTTCCCCATAGCCGCTGATATCCGGCTTGGCCATAAGGTAGGTTGAGGGAGAGTGGCGAGCCTTGATGCTGCATGCAACGACGGTGGCCAGTAGGCTAATTTCAAAATGGCGAGGGCTGCTCCTTCAAAAATGTGCATGGCGGCTGGAGTGATGTAGGGACTATGGGGTGACGGTTGAAGACAAAGAGAGATAAATCTAGTGGGCACCAGCTCGGCAACTGCAGTTGGAGGAGCTGCATGCCTCGAGAGTCAGAAGCACCAGTAGAGCTGCTGGGTGGGTGGTCTACCACAAATATGAGAGAGAGGGAGAGATTTTCGCCTTCTACAATATGGTGTGGGCAAGGGACAAGAGAGGGAGAGAGAGAAAGGTTTCCCATTGTTGGTGGGCCTCCAGTTAGTGGCAGAGGGAGAGAGAGGGAGGGAGAGTTTTCTCCACCTTACGAGAGGGGGGGGAAAAAAGGGTGAGAGGAGTAGTTGGTAACTGGCATGCAGTGGTGGCTGACTGTTGGCAAGAGAGAGAGAGTTTGATGTCTGCACTGTGCACCCGTGGTTGGTAGAAAGAGGCAATGAAAGGCTGAGAGAGAGAAAGAGAGGGTTCACTGCATTTGAGTGGCGTGTGTGGGTCTATGCATGGTGGTAGAGATGCAATGTTGGTGAATAGGCGATGCCAACCCTGCATGGAGGGTGGCTTGTAGATAGGGGTAGTTGTACAAAGAGATAAAAGAGAACCGTAGGGGGGTCAGCACATCGAACGGCACTGATAAGTTGTTGGCCTGCCAGGTGCGAGCTACATGGCGCTGGTAACTACCACTCGAAGGGGTTGAGCATGCAGATCCGTCTGTAGCAAACTAGGGAGAGGGAGAGTATAAGCTAGAGAGAATCGACTTTCAAGTAGTTTTTGGGTGTGTGTGGTCATTAGTCGTCCACAGTGAGTGTAAACAATCGGCGCCCACAATACCCATGAAATCGAGTGCAGTTGGCAACTTGCTATGCGTGGAACGGTTGGCATGCGAGGGGTAGAAGCCGAACGGCTCAGGCCAGTGCACCTGAGCCTTGCTACAATCTGGCTGCATCCTACCGCTAGCAGTGCCTATCATCTTGCTCTTTGCACTGTCATGAGCTCGACGACGATACTATATTGTTGACCATCACAAATACTGCATGGCTGCTCTACTGTGAAGTTTTTATTTATTTATTATATGTAACCTTGGTTACGCCGAATAACTGCCTTAGCTTCTTCTGCTAATTCACCAATTGTGGTGGAAAACCTAACTTCTCAAGCCCCCTCTTCTCCTACAAGGTTCCTTTCATGAGAAACTAAAGCGTGGCGAATCCTCGACGATCCTCTTTCTCGCTGACTGCCACCGTAAATGCGCTCTTGGAGTTAATGCTAGAACAAGCGGACTTTCCTAATCCTTGGGTGGCCGATCCTAGGGGGTCTATGAGGGCACGTTTTCACGATGCCAAAATTCACTACTCTTATCTTTTACTAATGAGCGCCCTTCTTACTTCGATTCCTACTTCATTATTAGTCATCTGACAAAGCATGTTATCAAGCATTAATGATAATAACAACTATAATTCCTCCGAATCACTTTAGAAATGCTATTTAATCCACTCGCAACTATGAAATCTTTGATAATAATGCCTTAAGGGATGAATCCCTTCATCCACGTCCCTTAGAAATGTGATGAATGGCAACATCAAGGTAGAGAATCAAGATAAGGAGAAATAAAAGTAAATAAATAAAAATACAACAATTCTAAGACAACAAAACTACACTTATCTGTCTATGTAGTCGCAGATTCGACCATCAAACCCGTTCTCTAATGTGCAATTTTAATTATGCATGTCTATGATGGCTTGCATCACCAAGAGCGTAGCCATGAGCTCTGATACCATTGCTACAAACGGAAGAGCGGAGAGCCCTACAAAATACCCAAAAATAGTACAGTGCCAGCCATAAACAAGCAAAACTATATACCTGGCAACCATCTTTGCACATACTCCAAGCCGTACGCGATAAGAGAGAGACAGAGAGCAGGAGAGAGAGAAAGAAAGCGTGCAGGCGCACCTCCTAGAGCGGAGTGCTACGCCGGCATGGCGAGAGAGAAGAGAGGAGAGGAAAGAAGAAGACACAAGCACTGGGTACAATCTCCCCCCGTGCGAGAGTCACCATTTCCCTCTTGCATGTATTTGTTATATAGATTTCTTGAATGGTCAAATTGGTTACAAACTGGCCGACCGGTCATAAATGGCCAAAGCTCATAAAAGAGCACTTGAATAATAAAATGTACAATGTATATACTTTCATTCGCATAGGCCTAGCCCGGTCCCAGTCTTTTCCACCTGTCAGCTGCAACAAATAATAAAATATCAATTCCATAACAAACAATGGTGCGCTTCATAGACAACGCAATCAATGCATGAGCCTGCGCATCCTTAACATCCCAATGAGCTTGTTCTGTCGTAGGCAAAACAACTCTAACAGTTGAAATCCTTGCAGCAAGACCTGCAACATCCTCAATATCGCCTACATCCTCAGAACCAAAACGTACATCAATGCCCTGCACAATGTTCCAGACACCCTTTGACACAAGAACATGTTGCATCGTATAATCCCACATAGGGTAGTTGTCCCCATCCAACCTGTCCTCAGCAACAAACATCTTGAACACATATGTGTTGTTGTTGTCAGCCATGGTAAATGCTGCACCTGATGTGAAAACTGTCCAAAAATAGGAGAAATGGAGCGGGAACAACCTGTGCTATATAGCACAAACCGTAGAAGACTATAAGGCACCTGTTATGCAAAAAACGGCACTGACAGAAATTCTGCACAAAATGACGAAATAGTCTATGCAGTACTGCCTGTAGTGGAAACGGAGGCCGAAATGAGCCCAAATCAAAATACTGAGCCCAAAATTTTTGTCAACCTGCGAACGCTCGCCAAAGCTAACTGAAATCAGAGAAAGTAAGCAGGCGTGTGCTGGAGCAGCTGCGACTAAGCCCGGGAGGACGTGACCTGCTCTGATACCAATTGTTGGAATTAGGGTTGTAGAGAAACACACACAGCTTGGAGAAGACGAAGGAAGCTCAAGGCACACAATAGAGAGTGTGTTACTCAGTGTGCAATGGAAAGATAGATATCCCTAGAGTGATGGGCGTATATATAATGCTCGGGGAAAAAAACCTCTTAAAGAGGGAAAAAATGCCCCGGCGGTCCTAGTGTGTTCACACACATCACTACCACATGTATATGGTAACACAAAGTGCTCAACATGAAGAATCTTACTTTGTGTTCTCCTCTCTATTGTCTTCCTCCATATCCCTATACTGAGAGCCTTCATCCTCTTTGCAACCCTCTTTGGCAATAGTCAATTGAGAAGAAGGCATCTTTGACATGTTAGGGTTCATTAGCCCGAAGTACATAAAAGAAGTTTCCCATGTCAATAGGGGATTTTAGACTGCTAGATGGATTCTTCTTATGGTGGGAATTACTTCATGCTAAGGATTTAACTTTGCTTGCATGATAATAGAGACTTTTTTCCTTTTTTGGGGGAGTGGCGAGCAAAGAGGCATGAAATTTTTTTGAATAGGTAGAGCTTGTGTTTTCTTACAGGAAATGGAAGAGAATTGAAAATTAGGAGTGGCCTTTTTGCTTTCATCAAGTACTCCTTATGTTGCCTTAGGGTGGTCTTGAGAGTTTTTCTTATGAACAACCATCTTGCCAGTATCAATCCTTGCGTCTACTTCAGTTCATGCACCTTGCCGGCTCCATAGCCACCGAAGTCGTTGCTCTCTCTCTCTCTCTCTCTCTCTCTCTCTCTCTCTCTCTCTCTCTCTCTCTCTCTCTTTCCGCCTTGTAGCTACACAATGAAGCCTGGTTTTAGAGTTTGTTCCCTCTCTCTCTCCCCCTCTCGCACTTGCTCCTTGCTAATGGACAGTACTGCAGGAGATTACTGCTTGGGTGATCCACAGCTGTTCTCTTTAGACGATCTGGAAGGTGGTCCAAGCACAGATGAGCAAACACAAAGCCATTCCATTAGAAATTCCATTCCGACTCATCAAGATTTCTTCATACATATTGGGCTATAAGGAAACGAGAGTAGAGAAGCAAAGAAAGACATCCTTATTCTGCTCTTGGATTACCAAAATCTAGGACAAAGAAGAACATTTGCGTAGCAGTGGCATGATGTTGGCACAAGCAAACACTAGGTCTATCAAGGAATGTACAGAAGGAAACATTCCAACAACTCTTGTACCACCAAAAAAATTTGAGCTACAAAAAACAAATTTCAGCAATGTCGAAGACACCATTCTATTGAGGTGTGCACAACACTTTGACTCAAATTAAGGTCTCACACTTAGCAAGTGAGCTTTTTGTGAAGAGAACCTCTTTGACTATGATCTTGAACAATAGTACAGGAAAGACCTCAATAAAAGAATCTCAAATTGCTAGTGTCTTGGGTATCCATCAAACGAATATAGGTGCTGCAAGTTCAAGGCTGGAGAATAAAGATGAGGATGAAGTGTTTCCATTGATTGCTTGTGAGAGACAATTGCCTCGAGAAACCACTGTCACCAATGAAACAAGAGGTTTGGTGCATGTCTTTTGAACATCAGAGACCAAAGTTAGAATTGGAAGGAAAAGTATCGTCAAACATCATGTGCATCTACTCAATGACTCTCAGGTACCAACAACTCTTAGTAATTGATATTTGTTTGACAATCCTTAAGGCTAATTCGGTCAAGACAATACCAAATTTGGTAGTGTTCTATATGGCAGTGGGTGTGTATAGTAGTACCTTACAAAGGTTATATATAGTACCAATGCATTCCTATGTAGTTCCAAAGTTGTCCTGCATAGAACCAAAGCCCCTTTGCAATACCGAATTTGTTGTTCAATTGTTTACTAGTAATTCCACAGCCTATCTATAGAGTACCAAATCCTTTGTATAATACATTTTCCTTCCCTAGAGGCACCAAAGTTTATATATAGATTACCAAAGCCCAATTGTGTAGTACCAATGTCTTTGTGTAGTACCAAACCTACTCCCTGTATAGTACCAAATCATTCTTGATTATTACCAAAGAATTTGCAAAGTACCCATATAATACTTTTTTGCATAGAGTTCTACTATGAGTCAAAAGTACCAAAGAGTACCAAATTTGACTTTTTGTTATATGGCAATGGTCCTCCACAGTACTAGTGGTCTTTGTGTAGTATCCAAGCCTCTGTGAACTACCCAATTTGGTACTCTCCTGCATGCCAATGGTTGTACATAGTACCAAAAGCCTAATGATGGTACCAGCTATGGAAATATTATATCTATAGAGTACCAAAGCCTCCATCTATTTTACCAAAGCCTAACTGTGTAGTACCAATGTCTTTGTGCAGTACCAAACCTACTTCATGTATAGTACCAAAGCATTCTTATTTATCCCCAAAAAGTTTGCAAAGTACCCATATGGGTACTTTTGCATGGAGTTCTACTACAAATCCTTTGTATAATACATTTTCCTTCCCTAGAGGCACCAAAGTTTATATATAGATTACCAAAGCCCAATTGTGTAGTACCAATGTCTTTGTGTAGTACCAAACCTACTCCCTGTATAGTACCAAATCATTCTTGATTATTAACAAAGAATTTGCAAAGTACCCATATAATACTTTTTTGCATAGAGTTCTACTATGAGTCAAAAGTACCAAAGAGTACCAAATTTGACTTTTTGTTATATGGCAATGGTCCTCCACAGTACTAGTGGTCTTTGTGTAGTATCCAAGCCTCTTTGAACTACCCAATTTGGTACTCTCCTGCATGCCAATGGTTGTACATAGTACCAAAAGCCTAATGATGGTACCAGCTATGGAAATATTATATCTATAGAGTACCAAAGCCTCCATCTATTTTACCAAAGCCTAATTGTGTAGTACCAATGTCTTTGTGCAGTACCAAACCTACTTCATGTATAGTACCAAAGCATTCTTATTTATCCCCAAAAAGTTTGCAAAGTACCCATATGGGTACTTTTGCATGGAGTTCTACTATGAGTCAAAAGCAGACGAACATTACCAAATCTGACTTTTTGTTTTATGGCAATGGTCCTTCATAGTACCAAAGGTCTTTGTATAGTCCCCAAGCCTCTGTAAACTACCCAATTTGGTACTCTCCAGCATGCCATTGGTTGTACATAGTACCAAAATCCTAACGACAGTAGCAAATATGGAAAAGACTCACTCTATTTTACCAAAGCATAATTGTGTAGTACCAAAGTTTTTGTACACTACCAAAACTACTCCATGTACAGTACCAAAGCATTTGCAAAGTACCCATATCGGTACTCTTCTACATAGAGTTCTACCATGAGTCAAAAGCAAAAGAAAATACCAAATCTGACTTGTTGTTATATGGCAATGGTCCTTCATTGTACCAAAGGTCTTTGTATAGTACCCAATCCCTGTAAACTACCCAATTTGGTACTCTCTTGGATGCCATTGGTTGTACATAATACCAAAAGCCTAAAGACAATACCAAAAATGGAAATGTCCCTTATAGTGCCAAATGTTTTATGAATAGTCTCAAATTTGTATAGCACCAAATGTTTTTTTGAATAGTCTCAAATTTGACTGGTTTTGGTGTTGTCCAACTCTTAAATGCTATTCTGTTTCATGGGGCAATGGTTGTATAGTACCAAAGGCTCTCAAAAGACCCACTTCGTTGTGTATTGATGTGTACTGGTTCTATATTGTACCAAAGAAGGTAGAAATGAATCATTTTGGCTACACAATAGGACACCTTTGTACTCTACAGTACCATATTTGGTACTGTCTACAACTAGTTTTTGCATTTTACCATATGCATGAAGTTGAAATTTTCTAAACTTTTTTGTTTTGATGGCATAGGTTAAGTTATATCAAAGATTCAAAAAGGCTCACCCTACAGTGGTCGTGTTTCTTAGATGCTTTGAGGCATTAAAGACATAATTTGTTTGGAAGTTGAAAGAGAGATATACTTGCTATTGTGTATCCCATGTGTAGATGCTCTATTTTAAAGAGTATTTTAATCATATGCGGCAAGACAAGTTTGGGCATCACGGGAAAGGTCACCTTTGCACTTGATCCATATGTTGTAGAAGTGATGATAGAGGCGAGTGTTTTGCTTTAAAGAGTATTTTAATCATATGCGGCAAGACAAGTTTGGGCATCACCGGAAAGGTCACCTTTGCACTTGATCCATATGTTGTAGAAGTGATGATAGAGGCCAGTGTTTTGCAAACCAAGTAGTATGTCAGCACATACGATAGTATGTGGGAATCCATCATGTACCCGAAGCCTCCAGATAGTGAATACCATGCCAAGAAATGCTTGATGGGGGACTACTCCCAATGTGTTGACATTTTGTCCCAGTGAGATAGCAAAGGATAGCAGGGAGGTGTTTGTGAATATTTTCATGGATGTTAGAATAGGACAGGGCGATGCAGGTGGGAGAGAGAAGAAGAGAAAGGACTTGATTGTGCAATGAATGAAAAGTGCAGCTTTTCTTAGCCTATTTTCAGCCCATCTCACAAGGTTTATCAAGCACAACTTTGTCTTTTGCTGGCAAGCCCAACAATTCAATGATTGTTTGCTCAAGTTTCCTAACAATGTTGCTGTATCAATTATTGACTTTGCAGAATAGAATTATTCATTTAAAATGTAGAATGAGATTTAGTCAATGCATTGGTGGTCTATTCAAGTCACAAGACTTGTCACATAACTTATGTAAGAAATGCAGAAGGTGGTGTTCAAGAGATGCTACACTTTTACATATTAGATGATAGGCAGCATGAAGAGACACTACACTTTTACATATTAGATGATAAGTAGCATGATACATTGTTTGTACAACATCGTTTCATGCTTCATGAGACAAGTGGCTGAAATAGCATGGAAATTGTTTGAAGCACCATTGGGTGTGGTCAGATGGTGTTGCTTCACAATTCAAAGCCTGTAGACCTTACTATTTTGTGGCCAGGTACTATCAAATTACAAGCTTGCACATGATGCATAACTTCTCAGCATCCGGGCATGGAAAAGGAGAGCATGATGGCGCAGGGGTAGTCATCAAGAGAACCTTGACACATGAGGAATTGAAACGAGATGGCTAGCCTATGAACAAAGAGGGTGGTTCTACTATAAATGCAGGTTCCACTACAAATGCAACTATTGTTGAGTCTTCTCTGAAAGGAGATTGTGATGCTGATGATGATGCAGAATGGGCTTTTAGTACAGAGTGTACCTCTAATCCTGTAGTCCATGATGCATGCATGTTAGTTGCTACAAATTCACATGTGTGGTATTCTGATAGTGGTGCTACAAAGCACATTACCTCACATCATGATTTGTTCACCTCTCTTGAGTCTATCCCTCATGGGAATTCAGTTACTTGTGACAACAATGTCTCTTATCCGGTTCAGGGAGTTAGAAAGATTGTGCTTACTGTTGCAGATGGCAGTTTTTTCACACTTGTTGATGCACTTTATGTATCGCGGATCAAGAAGAATATTTTGTCTATATCTGCACTTGTTAGACTTGGTCTTGTAGTTAAATTTGTGGATAACAGATGTACAATACATGATCTCAATTTTGGTGATCAAATTGTTGCATCTGGCATTTTATGCCGTGGGATGTATAAGCTCACTTTGTATAACAAGTGTGGGTAGACTTTTGCAAATGCAGTTTTGGATTCAAAGGCTATTTCCGATGTAAAACTTTGGCATGCACGTTTTGGTCATCTGAATTTTGCCAGTTTGGTGTGTTTGCAAAAATTTGATATGGTTGCTTCTTTGCCGCCTCTTGAAGCACTTGTCAAACATGTTTGTGAAGGCTGTATTTTGGGTAAGATGCAGCGTTAGAACTTTCCAAAGGATGGTTCAGTTAGGGCCACATGCAGATTGCAGCTTATGCATAGAGATGTTTGTGGGCCCATGCAAACTTCGTCCTTCGGCAATTACCTTTACTTTGTGACTTTCATTGATGATTACTCCAGGCATGCATGGGTATTTTTTCTTAAAGCAAAGTCCAAAGTATTTATGTGCTTCAAACAATTTCTGGTTATGGCTGAAAATGTCTTGAAATGTACTATGGGCACCCTCCATTCCGATCGAGAGGGGGAGTATATTTTTCATGAATTTAATACATTTCTAGCTAGTCGTGGGATAACACACCAACATACAGTGCCTTATACGCCTCAGCAAAATGGTGTTACTAAGAGAAAAACCATGACACTTACAAAATTGGCACAATATGGTCAAAATTCAAGCTTTGCCACATTATTTTTGGCTTGAGGCCATTATGTGTGCCACTTATATACTAAACAAGTGTCCTACAAAAGCTTTGCAATCTATTACTCCATATGAAGCATGGCATGATAGAAAGCCTTCTATTGAGCACATGCCTGTTTTTGGTTGTTTGGCATATGCTTTGGTGCCACAAACACAGCACAAAAAGCTGGAGGATGGCTCTCAAATTTATTTTTTTTGCTATAGTGCTCAAAGCATAGGTTGCAGGTTGTATCATCCACAACAAAACGCTGTCAAGAAATTTGCGGTCTTGCCAGGAAAGCGCCGAGCTTTTGGCTGTGAGAGTTTGTGAGAGAACTCCAAAAAGTATATAAAGGAGTTATACCATAGATTCCATGAAGTCTAGGGTTTGGAAGGAAGAGAAATCAAAGAAGCCCCACTCTTTCTCTCTTGCACTCACACACACAAAGAAAGAACACAAAAAAGAATATCAAAACAACACAAAGATGAAAACATCAAGGCTATGGTCGTATCGTATCATGGGTAATATGAAAGGGTTAATAGATGAGTTAATGGAATTCAATCTTTGCCGACCAAATAGGCTACCAATTGTTCTTTGGAATTGTGAGTTTGTGCTTACCATAATATATATGTTTTGTCTAGTGATTGGGATTCATTGTGTGTACAAATCCTCTTGGTTCATAGCAAGATAACTACACTTAGGTCAAAAGAAAAATTATAGTCTATAAGAGGTAGTATGATGGGATCTAGTGAAAGAAGTATTTCATTGAGCCTTTCTGGGCCAAAGAAAAACACTATTCGTTGTTGAAAGTGTATTTTACGGCTAATCCATACGTTAATTCTAATAGATCACACAGAATGAAGTGATAGAAATTCACATCATTTGGATTATTCATTTAGGATAGTATGTGAGAAATGTAGATATGAGAGAAATGAAGAGATAAGAAGTTTCCCTCCCCAGCCCTATTCTTGCCCGTAGGCAATAAGGATACTGCGGGGAGAGATGTACCTGTAGCAAGGAAAACCTAGAATTTGTAGAGAGAATGAATTTCTAGACTAAGAGAGATAGGTTTGGTTAGAGAGGGAGATAAAATTATAAATATATGTTGGATTAGAGATATAAGTTGGATTAGAGATGAAAAAGAAAACAACAAGAAAATCAACAAAATATCAAAGTAAAACACATCTTACAGAAACTCTTCGGGAGTTGTTCACCATTATGATGGAGAGAGAAGAAGAGGGGAGACTTAAACTTTGATTGATGCACCAAGTTCAAGACCTTCTTTGATTAGAGTTGATCTTCCAAGGATAGCTTACAAGTATGGCTAGTTTTCCTCTAGGATCAAGTGTAGGCTTAGGCTTATGTTAATGGTTAAGTACAATTAAGCAACAATCCTCTCACTCACTCATGGATCATCTCATGAATTGCTTGAATGGTTTTCAAGGAAGGAGAGGTCCCATTTTATAGGTAAAGGGAACCCCCCAAGGGTTTACACAAGAAGGAGAAGAGCCAGTGTGAACAGGAACTAGCAAAGTTTGAAATGAGTTATCTTTGCATGATGTGGACAAATTGGGGTCCAGTATTTTGATCATATCTCCTCAACCGTGGCTCCAAATAAAAAATTAAAAATATGGGAAAAAAATTCAGCTCATTAACTACGACTCCCATTTTATATACTTTTTCAAATTCGGATTGGAACCTTGTGTTAAAAAATCATCAAAATTGGGTAGAGTTTTGGCAGCAAAAGTCTTCTTGTGGTCCCCTTAGCCTAGACTTTTATTGATTCCAATGGACACCTCATGCCATATGAAAGCATGACATTGCTCCTTGACAAAGTTTTGTAATCATGCTTACAATAATGCATTAAAATATATGTATCTTTGAAAATCATGCCACCTACGGTCCCAATAGGATTTGATTCCTTCCTAATAGCTATTTAAAAGAAATATAAGAAAAATATGAAAAATACATAGAATATATATGTATTGGAAGTTAACTTAGACATAGGATCTAACTGCGGTGTGAGATAATAATGAGATAGTAGAAAGAAACAATTAATGTTTTTTGCCCCAAGTTAAAGACGCGAAGCTATTGACGTTTTTTCCATAGTACTTTTTAAAGGTAAAGTAAGAATATGTTACCCTTGAGATAAATAATAGGATGAGATAGAAAGCTCATTATTATACTTAGATATGCATATGTATATTATAGGAAATATAATTATGTATCTAAAAAGTTACAAGATAGATCTTGTAGCATGCATTCCCAATATGTACGTGTCATAGCACAACATCCACCCCCTCTAAACCTGCACATCCTCCGGTATTTGCCACATTCTCTCTTTGTGAGATCAGCCCTCTTGTATATTTTCCTTGATTTCTTCTTTACTGGATGATTCTAAATCTTCATCTTCACTTTGATCTTCATCTGTGTTTTGCTCTTCCTCCTCATCAACATCTTCTAGATCATTGTCTCCTCTTCTCTTAAACATTTTGATCCTTTTTCCTGCAATTGGAATCTTTACTTCTGTACCATCTAGTTCAGACAAGCTGTAAGTAGCATTTCCATGCACATGCTTTACAGCATACATTCCAAACAATCTTTTTGAGAACTTACGCATGACTGTGTGCTGGTTATCAAGGCTACTATCATACACTACAACCCAGACACCTTTGTCAATTGCTTTGCTCCTACGCCGATGTCGCTTATCAAAGTAGTCCTTGTTTTTCAACCTTGTATTTTTGAGTCGTTCTTTTGTAGCCTCAATGTCTCTAGGTCTTCTCTCTAGTTGCCTTATGCACAATGCAAGGAGACCTTCCCTGCTAAGCCCCTCTTGCCAAGGTAGTACATTCCATGTGGGAATTGTATCTTCAATCGGCATCACTGGCTTTTGACCATACATTAGCTCCGTAGGCATATAGCCAGTTACTGAGCTATGTGCTGTACGATCAGCCCATAAAGCATATGGTAACAGTTTTGGCCACGCACCAACTCTTCCTTCGCAAGCCTTGGCCAAAGCTTTGATGATAGGAGGATGCCCTGGCCTCTTTCACTCTTTCCATTGCCTTCAGGGTTGTAAGCTGTAGTGGGAGAAATCTTGATTCCTAATCTAGAAAAGAACTCCCTTGCTTCCTCGGCATCCATCTTACCTCTATCTGCAGTGATCCTCCCCACGCAACCATGAAGGCAAATCACCTTATCAAGAAGGATTTTGCACATAGCTTCTGTGGTTTTAGCTCTTAATGCTCTTCCTTCAACCTGGTTAGTTAGGTCCTCTTGTGCAAGAAACAAGTATCTCATCTGCCAAAGTCCTAAAGGCATTATAACTAGATCCACAACCCATTTATAGTGCATGGCTAGTGGATATGTAGGGTGCAATCCATCACGATATCGGACATTTGAATACATTTGACAAGTTACACATGACTCTACAAATTGAGATACATCTTTATACATATCCTTCCACTAGTATTTTTCTTTCAACTTGGAGAAGGTTGCCCACACACCCTTGTGTCGAGCCCATAGACTCTCATGAAACTCTTGCATGAGCTTTACTTGAGTCTCTTTTTTACATATAACCCTTTGTGGTGTAGCACCCTTTTGTTTAGGATGCTTCCACAAGTAACCATCCCTCCAAAAGTACCCATACGCTTTCCTACATATCCTCCTGAATTCTTGTATAGGCCAATCATCTTGTTTTGTTAGAGTACTCAAGTAGCTTCCAATAAGAAGCCAATCACCTTCATAAAGCTCTTTCAAAAACAATTCAAGTGGATTAATCATGCAGACATTGTTACCTTTGACATGAGAGATAGAATAGAACTTTGTGCCTACATCACCTCCCTCGTCAACCATCTGTGACTCATCTTCATACCTTGCCCTTGATAGAATATCTACCACTGTATTGTCTTTACTTGCAATGCGCTTAAACTCAGGATTTAATGACTTAATGTAAGCAATCCACTGCAACATAGCAATGTCTGTCGTTGAACAGCTTGTAATCATCCCAAGAAGTGGTAGACAACCAACATGCACCAATTAGGTATTCTTTCCCATTTTTCAAGGCTGTAACCATACCCCATAACTCTCTCTTTATCTGTGGATAGTTTCTTTGGCAAACACTTAGTACCTTTACTCCAAATCTCACCACATACCTGTGTCCTTCTTCTCCATCTTTTCCTATTGCCCAACCAATCCCTGTAGGACTGGTGTCAATTGTCACAATTATTGGCCTTTGACACCCATAGTCTACCTTTTTCAAAGTTGGTGCTGATTAGAGAAATTCCTTTAGCTTTTTCATGGCTTTTACATGTGCTTCTGTCCATTTAAACTTTTGATTCTTTCTAAGTAATTGATAAAGAGGATTAGCTATATGTGCATAATGTGGAATCCAAATAACATAAAAGGCACATACTCCCAAAAACCTTCTAACCTCAGTGATGCTAGTGCATGTTTCTTTCATTCTTTGAATGGCATCTACCTTTTTTGGACAAGGTTTCCTACCATATGGCCCGCACATGTGCCCCACAATGAGCACTTCATTGACACCAAACATAGACTTTTTCCCTGACAAGGTAAGATTCACTTATTCCAACCTAGACAAAATTTTATGACAATCATTTATGTGATTTACCACAAACATGTGACATCCCCTGAGATCCAAAGCTTCATCTTTGTGACTTTCTTCACATCCTTTGATAGGCAAATCATCAATGAAAGGCATTGTGATTTGAGGAATAAAGTCACGTAAGACCTTATTCATCCCATTCATCATATGTGCAACCGAGTTGGTTGCTCCCTGTGGCAAGGACACATCCTTAACAAACCCAAAGGTATCCTCATGGTTGTCAAGTCTCTGCTTTCAATTGCAAGCTGAAATTGATCATACCCTAAGTAGAGATCCCCCATTGAGTAGATTGCCCTCCCTCCAAACACCTCTGCAAACTCATCCACGATCAGTCTTGTACCTACATTTCTAATTGTCACCTTGTTCACTGGTTTCATATCTTGGATGAAGCGCAGAGCACCATTCTTCTTTGGAACTGTGAACCACCTGTTTGAGTATGGAGCACAAGAAGGCTCCAAGATTCCCATTTTGATTTTCTCATTTAGTAGCTCTACTAACTTTGGCAAAATGAGCCTTTCGAACCGGAATAGGCCGCAGATTCCAAGGCACATGAGGTATTGTGAAAATTACCATAGGAGCTACAATAGAAGGATCAACACATCCTATTGCATGTGGCTCAAATGCAAAAGCCTTACCATGCTTTGAAAGCATTTCTTTGAAGCACTTTGTCTCCTCCTGTGTTAGAAACTCCTCGTTGCAACCAATCTGCAACTCTTCAAAAGACTCCTTTGTGAAGGTATGCCCGATCTTTTTAGGATTCCTTAAACTTGTTTGCAAAGAAGCTTGCTCAATCTTTTCCCTATTGTTGGGCGGTAAGGGTGAAGCTACTAGTTTCACCTTCTTCGCTACACTCTTGTATTTAGTTTCAACATGAACTTATGGGCCAACTGTTTGGTTTTCTTTAAAGGCTTCTATTACTTGATACATTTCCATAGAGAAAACTTCCACAACTTCATTCTCAAGATGTAAACTAGACTCCATTATAGCATCAAGCTCACCCATAGTATCTACAAAAGAAACTTGTTCACACAAACCCAAAACATTTTCAGTAGGCTCTAGCAACCCACTCTCTTTCATGCATATTTTTACATTATGTACATATTGTCTCTCACATCTCTTCAAATCTTCAAGTTTTGTAAAACATACTGATCCATTCCTTATTACCAAGGAGCCCGTTGAGAAAGTTTTACCTATTTTTGGATCACGCGAGACCCTTTTTCTTTCTGTACCACTGCAATCCTGCTTTACAATGATACTTGGCCAAAACCCATTATTTCCCTATGATCGTGAAACTCTTTGCTCACCTTTGGTAGAGGATGTTCTCTGAGGTTGTCACAATTTCTTTCATGGTTTACACAAACTGTGAGAAATTGGACAACACGTTTACAATCTTTGTTGCGTATCCTGGCATATGTTGAACCATCATTCATTACCTTTGTTTTCGTTCAAACTCCCACAATGTAGGGAGTCTTGTGCAAGCTTAAGGTGCTTCTCTTGCCTAAATGGCTAAGTTCCTTGAAGTGTTCAATTCAAACATGGTCTCCCAAGAGGCATAAAAAATTTTCATGCTTAAATAACTAAGGTTCTTGAAGTGTTCAATTCAAACATGATATCTTAAGAAGCATGAAAGACACATGTCAAGATTCTTCACATTTGGCCCTCATGATGTGCTTGAATCTTATTGGATAGGCTTTAAAGGGGTTCAATGAGAATTTAGATGCATAAAAATAAATAATTAAGTTCTTTCTGTCAAAGAGGAAAAAGAGGACACATGTATAAATTATATAATAAAATAATACAAGAGAGAGAGAGAGAGAGAGAGAGGGTGGACCAAGCATGAGAGGGGGTATACTCTCCCACACACACACACACACACTCATTGTGTGAAGTGCAAAGCGCAAGAGCTCCATCTCCTCTCCAAGCTTGTTGAGCAGTTGAGAGCCTACACCAACACTCTAGGCTATGGAATGCAAATCCAACCAAGAGCCATGCTTCAATGTTTAAGCTTGCCATCTTCTTCATCTTCATTACTAAGCTATTATGCTATGCTAAGCAAGAAGAGTGATGATAAGTAAGGAACTATTTATTTCTCCTTGAATGATTCTTCTTTCTCTTCCCTACCCTCATTTTGTAAAGTGCAGTGGATGTGAATGTTGAACTTTGCTCAAGATGAGTGCTCCGAATTGTGCTCAAGGTTTCTTTTACTTACGAAAGGGAGAGCCTTTCATTCCTTTAGTGAGAGAGTGCAACAAAATATCAAAGTAAAACACATCTTACTTGACAAACTCTTCGGGAGTTGCTCACCATTATGATGGAGAGAGAAGAAGAGGGGAGACTTCAACTTTGATTGATCCACCAAGTTCAAGACCTTCTTTGATTAGAGCTGATCTTCCAAGGATAGCTTACAAGTATGGCTAGTTTTTCTCTAGGAGCAAGTGTAGGCTTAGGCTTATGTCAATGGCTAAGTACAATTAAGCAACAATCCTCTCACTCACTCATGGATCATCTCATGAATTTTTTGAATGGTTTTCAAGAAAGAAGAGGTCCCATTTTATAGGTGAAGGGAACCCCCCAAGGGTTTACACAAGAAGAAGAATAGCCAGTGTGAACAGGAACTAGCAAAGTTTGAAATGAGTTGTCCCTGCATGATGTGGGCAAATTGGGGTCCAGTATTTTGATCATATCTCCTCAATTGTGGCTCCTAATAAAAAAGTAAAAATATGGGCAGAAAATTCAGCTCATTAGCTACGACTCCCAATTTTCATACTTTTTCCAATTCGGATTGGAACCTTGTGTAAAAAAATCATCAAAATTGGGTAGAGTTTTAGCAGCAAAAGTCTTCTTGTGGTCCCCTTAGCCTAGACTTTTATTTGATTCCAATGGACACCTCATGCCATATGAAAGCATGAAATTGCTCCTTGACAAATTTTTGAAATAATGCATTAAATAGGTGTATCTTTGAAAATCATGCCACCTAGTGTCCCAGTAGGATTTGATTCCTTCCTTGTAGCTATTTAAAATAAATATAAAAAATATATAAAAATTACATAGAATATATATATATTGGAAGCTAACTTAAATATAGGATATAGCTAGGGTGTGAGATAATAATGAGATAGTAGAAAGAAAGAATTAATGTTTTTTGCCCCAAGTTAAAGAGGCGGAGCTATTGACGCTTTTCCCATAGTACTTTTTTATGGTAAAGTAAGAATATGTTACCCTTGAGATAAATAATAGAATGTGATAGAAAGCTTATCATTAAACTTAGATATGCATATGTACATTATAGAAAATATAATTATGTATCTAAAAAGTTACAAGATAGATCTTGTAGCATGCGTTCCCAATATGTACGTGTCACAGCGCGACAATGTATTCTGGTTTCACAGGATGTTCTGTTTGTGGAAGATTCTATTCAGCCCTTGTTGTCATGTACTAGAGATGGTAATGTAAGCTCACAGGACATTTATGACACTTTGTTGCCTTTTTTGTGGTGGAAGTACAAATGTAAATTCCAATGAGGCAAATGTACGACCTATGGGGGTTTCTAAAAATGTTACAGATCACCCTATTACTAATGTAGATGTACAGGATGTACTTGATGAGGAAAGGGTTGAAAATGAGCAGGCTAGAGGTATGCCTGAATGGTTGGTGCATACTTTGTGAGACAGTAAATTGGATGCACCTTTGTCTAGTCGTACTCATTCAGGTTCTGGCCATGCATCTTATGCATCGGATTGTTATGCTTCGGTTGTATCTAGCTCACATGATGTTGAGGAACCTCTGTCTTTTGATGAAGCACGGAATTCAAAAAATTGGATGGGTGCCATGCAATCAAAATATGATGCACTTATAGATAATGACAAATGGACTTGTGATTTGTCTCCTGGCAAAAAGGCCATTGGTATGAAGTGGGTTTATAAGTTGAAACACAAGCCAGATAGCGAGATTGATCTCTATAAGGCTCGACTTGTTGCAAAGGGTTATGCACATCAAAAAGGCATAGATTATAAAGAGACTTTTGCTCCCACTTGTCGTATGACTACTGTGTGTTTTCTAGGTGCATTCGCAACTCATTTTGGTTGGGATGTACATCAGTCATACATTGTTATTGCTTTCTTGAATGGTGACATATTTGAGGAAGTTTATGTAACGCAACCTCGCGGTTTTGTCAAAAGGACAAGAGGATAAGGTGTGAAAATGTAGCAAAGCTTTGTATGGGTTCAAGCAATATCCTCGTGCTCGGTATGAGAAGGCTGACACTCATTTGCTGAAACAAGGCTTTCGTATAACAATCCAACAGAAAGCACATTGTATGTAAAGTGTGAGGGTGATATACTTCTCATTGTGGTTCTTTACGTAGATGATTTTCTGATCATTGGACCAAATGAGAGACATATTGCTAAATTTAAGGCTTATTTGAATGCTACTTTCAAGATGAAAGATTTGGGGCTGTTGCATCATTACTTGGGTATACAATTTTTAAGCAGTATGATGGTGGTATTGCCTTATGTCAAAAAAGTTACATAGAGACATTGCTATGTAAGTTTGGACTTGAGGATTGATGGAAACAAGTTTGAAATTGAGTCTTCATGATGTTGGTGATCCTGCAAATGTCACCATTTACCAAACTACAGATGCCTCATTTACGTATGCAACAGGAGGCCAGATATTCAATTTACAGTCTCACAGGTCAGCAGATTTATGCATAGACGAGGGTCTAAGCATTGGCACGCTGTCAAGAGGATTTTTTGCTACTTGAGTGGCACTTTACATCTTGGATTTTTGTATCCCAAGGGGGGATCATTGCCGCCAGACTTACATGCTTTTTGGGACTCAAATTGGGCTGGTTGTTTTGACACATGAGTGTCCACAAGTGGTTTTTGTTTCATGCTTGGCAGTTCATGTATATCATGGTTGAGCAAGAAGCAACCTACTGTGGCCACTTCTAGTTGTGAGGCTGAGTACAGGGCAGTCTTCACACCTACAATTGAATGTGTATGGCTCAGACGCCTTATGGCTTATTTGGGTGTTGGACAGGACACTGCCAACACTATCTACAATGATCAAAGCACATTGGCAGTTATGAGGAACCCAGTTTTTCATGCTCGCACAAAGCACATTGAGGTGCATTACCACTATGTCAGGGAGAGGCCCTCAGTAGGAGAGATCAACTTGGCTTATGAGCCAACATAGGACAACCTTGCAGATTTTTCAGAAAGGCATTGTCTCGTGTGAGAAGCTCGAAGCTTTCAGCAAAGCTTTGGGCTTACTCCCCTTTGTGGATTGATCATGTCCTCATGGCATGGCACTTCCCTTTACTCATGTGCCAGCTCTCATTCACTGCATCAATCTAGGGGGAATTTGTTACCATATACACATGGTAGTTATGTCACACTTAGGACCACCGGGGCATTTTTTCCCTCACTAGGAGGTTTTTCCCCCCACGCATTGTATATACGACCATCATTCTAGGTCTATCTATCTTTCCATTGCACACTAAGTAATACACTCTCTCTTGTGTGCCTTTAGCTTCCTTCATCTTCTCCAAGTTGTGTGTGTTTTCCTACAACCCTAATTCCAACATTGTGTTGTGCCATACAGGGCTCGGACGTTGTTGGCTATGAAGAAAACGCTAACAAGCATAGCTTGGCACCCCTTTTTGGCATTGCTCCCGCTGGTTTTTGTGATGTCCAAAAAATGGATTGCCATGTCCAAGTAAGCCTTCCCACCTGGAAACAACGGTGCCGTCATTGCTTAGGGGGAAGAGGGGTGGTTAATAAAAAAGAAATAGAAGGGGAGTGAGATAAGGTGTAGCGAGGAAGATAAGGGGGGACATAGGGGAGTCAGAGCTCTGGAAGAAGAAGGAGCTCGAGAGCACGGGCAATCTCTAAAGAGCTCTCTCTCACAATATCTCTCTAGACCTCGGTGAGCAAGAGGGTAGGGCACCGAGCAAGAGGGTAGGGCATGAACGAAAGGAAGGGTATTCAATCCATAAGGGGAATGGGAGGGGAGTTGGAGCTCAAAATAAGAATCAAAAGGTGAAGCCACTGTCTCAGCTTAGGATGTTGTCAAAGAAGGAACTCATCTCTCTCTCTCTCTCTCTCTCTCTCTCTCTCTCTCTCTCTCTCTCTCTCTCTCTCTCTCTCTCTCTCTCTCTCTCTCTCTCTCTCTCTCTCTCTCTCTCTCTCTCTCTCTCTCTCTCTCTCTCTCTCTCTCTCTCTCAACCTTGACCTCAACTACGTATTCAAGGGAAAAGGAAATCCAGTGGTTTTTTTTACATAAGAAATAAGGGGAATGGACAAGTACGCAAAGAATAAGCCGAGGAAGATCTCTCTTTGTCGACTTAGTGAAGCAAGAAAAGGTCAACAAGCTCAGCAAGGAACCATGGCATGGAAAAATCTCTCTCTACCTTGACGGTTTCAAACAAGCACGATCCCTCTTTTTGACTTTGGTAGATAAGGAAGGAACAAGGGCATGTCAACATGAGGGTAAATAGCAAAGGGAAGAGGTGTTTTATGGCATGAGGAGCAGTAAGGCAAGAAGGAGAGAGGATAACCTCTATGTACCGTATTTGTGAGATACAAGGGCATCAGGCAAGGAATTTTTGCCAGATACTTCCTTCCTAATTAGCTTCGAAAAGCTCTAATGGCAATCATAAGTGGAAAATTTTTCGTCTTGGTCAAATTAGGGAGCATTAAACTCTCTTAACTCTATCAATGTCATTAATGGCAAACATTGTAATTGAATTCCACTTCAGCTAATCATTAGCAGCTTAAAGCATTCAAGTTGTCAATTTTAAGCATTTAAGATGTCGTCAGAGTCTTTTTCTTTGTGCCATGAATCTTATCTCTCTAATTTCCCACAGTCAGTAGCCCACGGCTCACCTTGTAAAACCATTATCCCTGACATCTTTGGTGAACCCGATGCAAAACTGAGCCGGGGTGGCAAAATTTTGTAGAGAAATATGACTACACAGCAAGAGGCGGTCATGCAACAAATGATGTAGCAGTTTGTATACAAAAATCTCAGCAAGCATTAACAAAGAAATTACAGCAGTTTGAAGGTCGAGATGTTTCAAAATGTTGCCAAGTTTATGAGCAATCCATGGAGGATAATGGGATTGATGATCATGAAGCAATTGAAGGTTTTCACTTGATTGTCGTGCCAGCTCTTAGGGCTCTAATTGAGGAGATACAAAATGTGATGGGAATGGGATTGTGCTAGCTACGGTGGATTAAAGAGAAACATCATGCACACAAGTGAGTGTGTGTGGCTAGATTATCACTCAAGCAAATTAGGTTCCAAGATCAATTAGCTTGGACTCATAAACACAATCTTGAGTATTTGCTAAGCCATCACAAGATCACCATAAACAAGGGAGATGCAATGCAAAATATACTTGTGTTTATTCATACATGGAATGAGCTTTATGTAGCTCTACAACCTTGCACCACTACATGTGGGATAATTCCTTCTCTTCACTCGACTCACATTCTAGGACAAATCTCACACTTTACAATTCTCCCCTTGAGGTTTGGACTAGGAAGAAACTGAAGAAAAACTGACATCTCTGGCACACTCCAATCCAGGAGCAAAAGACCATCTCCAATCTAGGAGACCATTCCCAATCTAGGAGACAAACCATCTCTAATCCAAGAGATCTCAAACACCTCCCCTCAAACAGATATATAAAATTGAGACTAAGCTAGTGCAAGCTATCTCCAAAACAAATACAATTGATAGGGAAATGCAAAACAAAAAATCTAGATAATGTCGTCGTAGACTAGAAGGCTAGTGTCGCCTTCTTCTTCATCTTCATCTTTGTCTTCTTCTACCAAATACACTTTGGGCCTTGGATTTCTTATGGTGCTACCTTTGTTCCTTTTGAAACACTTGGAAGGAAGGTGACCCTTCTTCCCGCAAATGCTGCAAGTCTTCGATGATAGATAGTCCTTTGCTATGTGCCCTTCTTTGCCACACTTGAAACAAGTTTTGTTGTTAGTGTCAACTACAAAAGCTCCTCCCCTTGAAGAAGCATTCCTCCCTTGCTTCTTCTCCTTGGACTTTAAAGAGTTGATGACATCTTGAAAATCTGGTGGTGGATCCTTGTCTTCAATGATGGTCATGATCTGGTCAAAGCTAGGTAGTAAAGCTACTAGAAGAACCACAATGTTGTCCTCCTCTGGTACTGCACTCTTTACATAATCTAGTTGTGTGGTCATTCTTTTGAGGCGATTTCCCAAGCTTGCAATATCTTCGTTATGTTCCATTTGCAATTTGTATAAATCTTTCTTTAAGCTTTACTTCGCTTTTCTTTTTCCTAGCTCCAAAGTTATTTTCTAGTGCTTCCCATGCAGATAATGAGGTTTCACAATGATCAATAAAGTGTACATAATTGTCATGTAGTATAGTGATTATGATTCCTAATGCCTGCTCACAACAGATGAGAATATTAAGGAAAAGTCAGCCTTTGGGAAACAAAAATTAGAGGAGCCTGTTTTTGACGAGTTGATCAAAGGTATACAAGAATATTGTTGAGCCCGCTATGTGGGATATGGTGCACACCTCGGGAGCTTTGGTCTCAATAATGGGGTCTTTTTAGACTTTCCCACGGCTTTACCATTATTGACCACCATAAGAAATCCGAAATGAGCTAGCCCTTGGAAATTGCAATATTAGACCCACTCCACTACTCTCTATAATAAATCAATTTGAGTGGTGCGTGTAGATACTTAAGTGCTAATTTTCAAAGGCTAAAAGAAATAGCAACTAAGGTTTTGAATTACCAAAAATACATTAAGTAAACACATAAGTATAATTAGCATGGTTGACAATAACCAAGAGAACCAATTATTGAAGACCCTCCAAAAATCGAAGACCAAGAAGAGGTGCTACAACCCGAAGCTATCCTTCGGCATGGAGACAAGGTACTACGACATGGTAAGATTATCTGACGGCATCTTATTAAGTTCAAAAATTATCCTTTTGAAGATGCTAGACGGATACAAGGAATACAGCTTAAGGATAGTATGAACTTTGTCAATGCTTACAATGCTACACTAGACTAAGCCAATATAAATGCTTTCTAAATGAACAATGTTTTGTCTTATTATACTAATGCTATTTTGTGCACAAATTTAAATAGTATGCATACTTAGAATCATGTTTGTGATGACGACGTCACTCAAATACCAAGTAGAATTTGTCACTCTACTTTGTGAGTATGATATGGACTAAAGAGCAGATATGCTTGCGGCAGCTACATCTTCCAAGCACAAAATGGACTTTTCATCCATTCTGGAATGATGTGGTAGGGTGAAAAGGGATCCTCTACCCGCTAAGAGAGGTAGACTAATGACTAAGACTTTATCTCTTCTACCTCATAGTCGAGGATGACTATGATTTCAAGAGAGAGGTAATGTCATAAAATCTAATATCTAACCAATCCAAATGATTTTCTCATATTAAATTGATCATTTAATGTGGGAGAATAAACGGGAACAAGGGTTAGAATATAGATATGTGCTTATGGATCTGTCTCAACACGGGGCCAAGGTTAAAGGGGTACAAATGAGAGATGGTATGTTAAACAGAAATGCTACTTGATGGAGCTTAAAGACCTTAGGGTTAGCTTCATTAAGGACCTCCAAAAGTTAGTGTTAAAAAGTCCTTTGACCCTAGGCAAGCTAGGGCTGACCTTGAGGTGGAAATCCTACCCAAGCATGATGTGCTTGTCATGGTTGCTAACAAGGTGCTTAACGTGTTTGTGGGAACCTTGGCCAAGCTTGAGGTGCTTTTCATGCTTAAATGACTAAGGTTCTTGAAGTGTTCAATTCAAACATGATCTCTCAAGGGGCATAAACGATTTTCATGCTTAACTGACTAAGGTGCTTGAAGTGTTCAATTCAAACATGATATCTTAAGAAGCATTAAAGACACATGTCAAGATCCTCCCCATTTGGCCCTCATGATATGCTTGAATCATATAAACGAGTCCAATGAGAATTTAGATGCATAAAAATAAATAATTAAGTTCTTTCTCTCAAAGAGGAAAAAGAGGACACATGTCCAATTGATACACTTAAATAATACGAGAGAGAGAGAGAGAGGGGGGGGGGGACCAAGCATGAGGTGGGGTATACTCTTCCACACACACACACTCTCTCTCTCATTGTGTGAAGTGAAAAGTGCAAGAGCTCCGTCTCCTTCTCCAAGCTTGTTGAGAAGTTAAGAGCACACACCAACACTCTTGGTTATGGAATGCAAATCCAACCAAGAGCCATGCTTCAATGCTTAATCTAGCCATCTTCTTCATCTTCATTACTATGCTATTATGATATGCTTAGCAAGAAGAGTGGTGATAAGTGAGGAACTATTTCTTTCTCTATGAATTATTCTTCTTCCTCTTCCCTACCATCATTCCCCACTAGCTCTCTCCACCTTTGAAGGTGTTTTAGGCCTTGGGACTGAGGCATGGGATAGTTAATGCTTTTTGCAAATTTTATGTTATGATCGTGATGCATGAACCTTTCCATCTTCATTGCATCACCTAGGTCACAAGGAGCACAAAGACTGTATTGTACCAAGTCTCTCTTGATGGGAGAGTCTATAATACAAATGCCTTTTGGAGGGGGGACTGCCGGTTCCAAGTAAATCCCGTCCTCAACTATTGTCATGTTCTCTACTACTCTCTCTCCCAAAACTATAGTTCATGCCAAGTTAATTAAGTACTATGTTTATGTTGCTACCATCAATTCAGTTTACTCTCTATGTTCTCAGAGTAATCTCACAAAAATGCTCACTCTAATTCTCTTAGTTTCGCTATTTTCAAAGTTCATAGGCCATTTCCATTACATTGGTATTAGAGAATTTGGTTTCTCTTTTCTTGCTTAAGAAGAGAGGTCCTTAAGTAGCCTATTAATGGTTGATTTTGTTAATTATATTAAGGTAAGTGGGAATGGGATCTATTATCAATTTTTTTGAGCCCACTATGTGGGATATGGTGCACACGTTAGGAGCTTTGGTCTTAATAATGGGGTCTTTTTAGACTTGCCTACGGTTTTATCATTATTGAGCCATAAGAAGTCTGAAAGGAGCTAGCCCTTGGAAATTGTAATATTAGACCCACTCCACTACTCTCTATAATTAACCAACTTGAGCCATGGGTGTAGATACTTAAGTGCTGATTTTCAAAGGCTAAGAGGAGTAGCAACTAAGGTTTTGAATTACCAAAGAATACACTAATTAAACACATAAGTATAATTAGCATGGCTAACAATAACCAAAAAAACCAATTATTGAAGACCCTCTAGAAATCAAAGACCAAGAAGAGGTGCTACAACCCAAAGCTACCCTTTGGCATGAAGACAAGGTACTACGACATGGTAAGATTTGTCTCAACACGGGGCCAAGGTTAAAGGGATACAAGTGAGAGATGGTCTGTTAAAGAGCAATGCTACCTAATGGAGCTTAAAGACCTTAGGTTTAGCTTCATTACAGACCTCCAACGGTCAGTGTTAGAAAGTCTTTTTTGACCTTAGGCAAGCTAGGGCTAACCTTTAGGTGGGAATCCTACCCAAGCACGAGGTGCTTGTCGTGCTTGCTAACTAAGATGCTTAAGGTGTTTGTGGGAACCTTGCCCAAGATTGAGGTGCTTATCATGCTTAAATGAATAAGTTTCTTGAAGTGTTCAATTCAAACATGATCTCTCTAGAGGCATAAACGATTTTCATGCTTAAATGACTAAGGTGCTTGAAGTGTTCAATTCAAACATGATATCTTAAGAAGCATAAAACACACATGTCAAGATCCTCCCTATTTTCCCCTCATGATGTGCTTAAATGCTATTGGATATGCTTTAAAGGGGTCCAATGAGAATTTAGATCCATAAAAATAAATAATTAAATTCTTTCTCTCAAAGAGAGAAAAGAGGACACATGTCCAAATGATATAATTAAATAATACAAGAGAGAGAGAGAGAGAGAGAGAGAGAGAGAGAGGAGGGGGGGGGGGGGTGTGGACCAAGCATGAGAGGGGGTATACTCTCACACACACACTCTCACTGTGTGAAGTGCAAAGTGCAAGTGCTCCATCTCCTTCTCCAAGCTTGTTGAGAAGTGGAGAGCCTACACCAACACTCTTGGCTATGGAATGCAAATCCAACCAAGAGCCATGTTTCAATGCTTAAGCTTGTCATCTGCTTTATCTTCATTATTACTATTCTATTATGCTATGCTAAGCAAGAAGAGTGACGATAAGCGAGGAACTATTTTTTCCTCCTATGAATGATTCTTCTTCCGCTTCCCTACCCTCATTCCCCGCTAGCTCTCTCCATCTTCGAAGTGTTTGAGGCCTTGGGACTGAGGCTTGGGATACTTAGTGCTTTTTGCAAATTTTATGTTATGCTCGTGATGTATGAAGCTTTTCATCTTCATTGCATCACCTAGGTCACAAGGAACACAAAGATTGTATTGTACCAAGTCCCTCTTGATAAGAGAATCTATAATACAAACGCCTTTGGGGAGGACCGGCTCCAAGTAAATCCAATCCTCAACTATTTTCATGTTCTCTAATACTCTCTCTTGTAAAGGTATTGTTCATGCCAAGTTAATTAATTACTATGTTTACCATCAATTAAGTTCACCCTATATGTTCTCAAAGTAATCTCACAAAAGTGCTCACTCTAATTCTCTTAATTCCACTATTCATAAAGTTCATAGACCATTTTCATTACATGAAGGATAGAGATCTCCCTCACTTTCATTGTTCATATCCTTGCTTCTGTGGATTGGCATAAAGTGTCATCAATGGAGTTTAACTACCAGGTTGAAGACCTTACAAGATGTGAGTGATACTTGATTCACAAATCCATTAAAAAATTAAGTAGGAAAACCCAGAGGTTGCCACCACCAATTGGGTAGGATTTAGAATCTAAATCTATTATATTATTTTAGATTCACTACATTTATTGGCACTTAAATGTAGCTATTATTGCATAAATGCTATTAGAGGTTGAGATGATTAGCAAGAGAACAATAGAAGAAACCTTAGGAAAGGGCCTTTAAACCTGGACAAAATAATTTGAAAGTTCATATAGGCATGCTACAACCTCCTGCAACCCTACTTGAAAATGTATGTCTTAGCTTCTAAGTTTTCCTTTAGAACAAAAAGTTTCTCCATGTACATTTTGGAAAAAGTATAAAAGTATAAAGTTCTTTGAAACATGTTCTAACTGCTTTGTTATTGCAAGAATAAAAAGCTGTCCTGCATCATCTTTCCCACTCATGGTGATTTATTTTTTTTTTGGGGGGGGGGGGTTGGGCGTTGTCACTCCCAAATATGTAAATGTAACACGTGAGCTTAGTAGAAATAAAAGAAAGAAACAAACCAATAGGTCTGTACTCATGTCTAGTTTGGGCGAATCTCGCAAAATGCTTTAGGAATGGCATAACAAAACGCAAGTTTGCGATAGGTGGCATGGAAGGACATGACAGCAGCGGCGGTGCAAGGACTAGGTGCCAGCAGAAGACTATCTGCAAAGGCTTTTTAAATATGGTTGGAAGTTGCATGCAGCAATGTCGACCCGCGATAGAGCACGGCTGAAGGTGATTGCTGGTGAAGTTCTTTGTGGTGATCTCACTAGCTTTGACAGGCTGTGTCTCTTTTTTTATGAAGTGTCTCGTTCTCGCTGCATTGTGTTGGTCGTGTTTGTTTAAAAGGTTGTTGGTGAGGTTGTGATTGGTGATCTGGGAAGTCCTGACTGTCAAGCTGGGATTGCAATTGTTCTTACATGAATGTATGGGTATCTGCGGTGTGTTAGGATACTAGTCATTTACTGTTCGTTAAAGATGTTGGTCGTCAGGTTATGATTGGTGAGTTGAGAAGCTCTGACAACTTGCATGTCTTCTTGCATGAGTGTACAAAAATCTGTGTTGTCTTAGGTTATTAGCCATTCCTTGCAGGCACATGGCACGATTGAAAGTGAAAGCCTGTTGAAGGGAGATGCAACTGAGCCAAGCCGTGCAAAGAGGAGGGAAAGGGGTCCTAGAATAATGGAGATTAGTGTGACTATCTCAGTTGGAGGCGAAGACGTAGATGTAGTGTTATTGCCATCTATGCAATCATTCCTTTCAAAAGAGACCCTAGCTGGGTTATGTGTAGTTGAGAGGGGAGG
This sequence comes from Adiantum capillus-veneris, assembly GCF_014529385.1. Classification (NCBI taxonomy): domain Eukaryota; kingdom Viridiplantae; phylum Streptophyta; class Polypodiopsida; order Polypodiales; family Pteridaceae; genus Adiantum; species Adiantum capillus-veneris. Next base: position 65,418,348 of record NC_140952.1, read on the forward strand.
AGACGTCTTCCACCTGTATTTTCAGATGATCATCCGATTGTGGACTAGCTCATTGATCTCTGCAAACAAAAAAATCAAGCAGTATCTCAGGTGGGATAAAGATTCTCCAACGGGATCTACGGTGCTTTGCCGCGCTTTGAAATAGTGCAATATGCATACGTTCAAGGGAATGGTTGGCTACTACATCAAGGATCATGGGCAGCCGTACTTTCAAATGGCATTCCATAATATCGAGCCAAGCGACATAAACAAGGGCGTCGAGCTATACAGTTTGTATGGCGGCGATGAGCTCAAAAAGAAGGTGTGCTTAACACCAGTCAATATATTTGACGGAGCATTTATGTTCTGGAAGTTCAAATTGATGCACCCACTAGGTAGCGACTTTTTGTCGACCCTGCACAAAATGCTCAAAATGGGAAGGTACTACCCCTCATCGTCCTGGGTCACGCCATACCAAGGCCGTGGGATGGAGCTAGGGAAGACCAAGGCACTTTGGAGGTGTATGGTGCACCCATCATTAACAATGTACCAAGATTTTGTCAGCATATTCATCAATAGTCAAATGTATGGGACTTCCCATCTAGGGGCTGATTGGTTTCTGTCTCGATGGCAGGACGTGCAAAGGTGCGTTGGTCCATAGATTGAAACAACACTCTAAACCCTGTATACATTGATCTCCTAACACGTACCATCCAGCCCACCAAGTGTGGTTGCTGCTGATGAACAGCAAGACAATGAAGAAACAAAGCACAAGATCGGTGATGTTGAGTATATGCCGTTGGTTCACAAGATAGGGGTGACGATAGTTGCATGTTGCCATCTGTTGAGTTTGTGCCTTCGTTGTTTTGCTTTATTCTATTCAAATGTGCATATCTAAATAGCGATGCTGATAATTCTGTTATGTCCATCCAGGGAAGGAATGGAACGGGTTGAAGAAAGCGAGTTTTTGATGACACCAGGAGAAACGCAACCGAATGAGCTCCTGAACCAGATTAAAGACCCATGACTCGACAACATAGAAGAATTAGCAACACAAATTTTGTCCAAAATTTTTGGAGATACGCTGAATGAAAACAGATCTTTCCGTGCGGAAGTGATAACAACAAACCGTGCTCTCAAAGATGCAATTGAAAGTTACCAAGGGGAGTTGGCTGATGTCCAGATTTGCACGCTTGAGGAGCAGATTTTTGCGTTGCGCAAGCAAGTCTCATCATTGAAGACACAACTAAACAAACTAAACGCGCTCATAATCAAAATGTCAGTGATGCTCAGCAAGAACGCGATCGAGTAGGAAATATATGTAAATAGTAGCGACATCTAGTTACTGAGAGACATAACTTTTTGACAATGCAATACACCTCGATTTGGCACTTGTAAATATTCGATAATCATTATCAAAAAATTTGTTTTTGCAGTTTGTCTTCGGTTGACTTCTTTGCCTTTTATCATATTCAACTTTTGATTCATGTCTAGTAATTGGTCCAATCACTCTTGCTCCTTGCGTCTTTCTCTGTCTCTCTTGCTCTATCTCTCTGTCACTCAAGCACGTTGGTGGGCATGAAAGCCTTCCTGGGATGGTTCAGATCTTGGAGCATGTTGAGCCCACATCGACAACTGCTCACCGCACTCATGTCAATTTCTTTTGTCTCCACCAATCCAAACAGACGCTTGCCACACTCGTCACCATGTCAGTTTGCATTTGCAACATTGAGCTAGATTGCATAGTCTGGTCGTGTTTACAAGTCTTGAAATCCATGTGCTAGAGGAGCGCAGCCTCAATTCTAGGTCCATTCTTCCTGCCTTTTCCTCTATGAGTGCAAAGGAGTCAGAAGCACAAGCCTGACTGTGATGAAGGGACACCACAGAGGCAGGCCAACGCAAACACATGGCAGCACGTGCACGACACGAAGGCTCTCTTTTGCAAAAAAAACGAAGAGCGATGAGGAATCTAGATATATTCCACTTAATGAAGTTCGATGGAGTAGTATCTATATAAAGTTCATAGTGAAAAGAAAAACTCATGACTACAGCCTTCATATAGTCTTTTTTTTTTTTCAAAACTCACTCAACTGAGTGAGTCCGATTATATTGAACTTCCAAAAAAACTACATCACCAACCTTGCTCACACATTTTGAGCCAAGTCTTTAAAAAGGATACAACATGGTCGCATAAGAGCATAAGAGTTCATGGGAGCCAACATTTCCTGTGGCAAGGGGTTTGCTGCTTTTGGCAGCCAGGCAGATATTTTGGATATGTAATCTCGAGGGTGGCTCCGTGTAAAGCATGTCGGTTTTCTTATATCAGGGTGGCTCCCTCGTTAGCTTGACACTATTGTTTCCTAGCACTTTGGGTCCTTATGATGCCTTGGCTCGTCTTTGAGCAGGGCTTGTTTGTAAATTTTTTGGGATTTAATTTAATTTACTCACATTCTATGAGTTTTGCAAAAAAAAAAAGCATAAGAGTTCATGGGGTTTTTAGAGGGATCCCCCAACCCCATAATACATAATCAAAATGAAAAACAAATTGTTCACAGGGTGACACAGCTGGGATGCCAACATCCAAAGAGGCTCTGCCACCACCTACAATGATGCCCACAGGACTTCGAAGCAAACACAAACCGAAGAAGAACTAACAAGCACCACCAACTACTAGCATGATCGCTCGTCGTAGAAGAACACAAATAAGGCCGCTTAAGGGGGCAGGATGCACTCCATCACCTCTTACATACAAACTCGAGAGCAACATTTAACAAGCACCAAGACATTGATAGTAGCTCTCGCAGAGCCTAACCCACACAAGAGATAAAAACCTAAGGATGCACCTCTGCTAGGCAAAGTGTCAACACACCACCACCAAGATTCGAAACCACATCCAAGAGAGTGCCACCAAAGGCCTTCGCTGCCACTAGAAACCCCCTGCAGTCTGCACTATACCATGGAACTTCAGCCACAGAGACCAACATGCCGAACCTTTGCAACCAAGTTGTCAAATTAGCCTTTGCCTCTCGACGGAGAGGTGGGAGGGGTGAACTCCTCCCTTTGCCAAAAAATCTATAAACAAGAACAACATGAGCAAGAAACAAAGGGGGGGTGGCCAAGAGCCCCCACCTGGGATGATCCCCACCCCCATGACAAAGCCACCACCTACGATGCCCATTGCCAGCTCGCCCTACTCATGTTGAGTGCCGCCAATGTCTATCCGGAGCCTCCCTGCTCATGTAGGATGCTCAAGTCCGCACAACCCTAGCATGGCTTAGTAAAGCAACAAACTAGTAGAAGACACAGCCTTGTGAGCATAGTGAAAAGGAAAACTCTGGATAACCAATTTATTATTTGAAAAGAGTCTCCATATAGTCTTTCTTAATAAAATATATATTAAAGCCTCAACCGAAGGAAATAAAGAAACAAACTAGGTGGGTGCCCAAAACGACTTTTTCATTGTTTTGATAAGAATCTAACAAAGATAGATGTGCTTAGTTTGCATTCAATGAAAAGACTGATGTATTCCCCACCAACTAAAGGCAAATTCTTTTATGCCTTGAAGGAGAAAAGGTGAGGTGAGGCCACATGGAGGAGAGAGAGAGAGAGAGATGTCATGTGTCAGGCCGATGCTTGAGCGACAAAGAGGGATTTTTTATTGCAGTGTGAGATTCCATGAGGCGTGCAAGGCGAGACGACTCTATGTGTGTGTGTGTGTGTGTGTGTGTGTGTGTGTGTGTGTGTGTGTGTGTGTGTGTGTGTGTGTGTGTGTGTGTGAGTGAGAACGTGAGGATACAGATAGTCTTGCTCGTTGATCTGTTTGTCGTCAATGGAGGGGGAGAGGGACATAGGGTCACATGGCAATGTTTTGCTTCGTTGCAGGGCGCAGTTGCAAATGCAACAGGAGGAGGGGCTCCCATGCCTTTGAGGGGAAGGGCATGCTGCCTAGTGCACAGAGGTGCGTGGGAATGATGAGATGATTGGGTTGCAGAGGTAGGGAAGTCGAACGGCCGACAACTGTGGGGGATGAGCCGTGTCTGCACAAAGTCATCTCAAGGCAGGGGCGATGGGGGCACAGGCTTGGCAGATGAATGATGCATGCAGGGAGTTGGGGGTGGGGCTAACCATGGATGATGCTATCCATCTACGTGGGAACAAGAATGAAGGGGGACTTTCCCTTTAAGATTGGGCGAACGGAGCGGATCTTTAGGATTAATTAAGTAATGGAACGTGACTAGGCCCCCAAAACACTGTTTTTGAGAAACCCATTACTTAGTTTTGGGGGGGGGGGGGGGGGCGGGGGGCGGGGAGAAAGGAAAAGGGAAGGGTGGCGAAAAAAAAGGGAAAGGAGAAGACGGGGGGGGGGGTAGGGTAGGGGGGAGGTTTTATTGTTTTTTTTAAATAGTTAAGGGCACCCCAAAGGGTACCGTGGGCTTGTAGCCTAGTGGTTAAGGTTGAGCTTTATACTCTCTACGTGATGAGGTCAAATCCTACCCGTTAGCATTGGTTTTAAATCGTGAGTTGAATGGAGATGCTAATTGGAGATGCTAAAGCATCTTGGGAAGATTCTATGTAATGAAAACTGAAATTAGAGCCAGTAAGCACTAGTAGTAGAAGTCACAGCTTGTGAGCACTTGAAAAGAAAAACTCACAATACCAATTGGGCAAGTGAAAAGAGCCTTCGTATGGTCTTTCATAAAATAATCTATATTAAAGCCTCAATCAAAGGAGTTTAGCCAACCTTGTAAAAGGGCAGTCACCTGCTGATGACCCAAATCAAGGACAAGGTTGTTCTTGTAAAAGGGCAGTCACCGGCTGATGACCCAAATCAAGGACAAGGTTGTTGGCCTAGGAAGGCCATATAGAGGAATTGCTATCACATTATATGTAATGTATCCTTTGTTTGCACTTTAGTCTTTTCAGTATTATTTGATTACATATAATATGATTTTTTTTTATTTTAGTGTTTTTAAAAGGTGTCTCTATATTGGTGTTGATATGAGGCATTAAAAATGTGTAAAGAAGATCTCTCCCTCTCTCTCTCTCTCTCTCTCTCTCGGATGAAAATAAGGGCAAACTTGAAATTCTTTTGATTTTTAGGTCAAAATTTGAAGGTTTTGCCGGTAATAACACTAAAACTTGTGTAAATTTTTTGATTTTTTAAAAAGCAAGCTTAAAATATAACTGAGATTTTACAATTTTAGCCGATTAAAATACATTGGATCCCAATTTTTTTCCAATACTACCTCCCCCCCCCCCCTCTCTCTCTCTCTCTCTCTCTCTCTCTCTCTCACACACACACACACATACATGCACGCATGCACAAATATCAATGTTCGAAATTTTTTATAAAAATAGAGTAAAATTACAAAAAATACCGATTATTTTGTAAAATTTCTTCTTTGAATCTACCCAAAGGAAATTTTGTATGTTTTTCAAAATGATTTTTCTCGAACTTTGATGTCACACACACACACACACACACACACATACACAATTTATTACAACTAAAAATATTGTCTTCTTGATGCCACCGTAAAAACTTTACCTTGTTTTTTTTCTTCTTCTTCTTCTTTTTGGTGGGTGGGTGTGGGGGGGGGGGGGGGGGACCTCAGAATTGTGAGTGAATGTATTATAAATTCACCAAAAGATTACAAATCAAACTTAAATCAAAGAAAAGCTTTAACCATGTAAATATTCTATCTAGGAAATAAATGTCCGGCTATCAAAGGCATCGCAAGGAGAATATGCAAGTGGATACAAAGGACATGAAAATTTGGTTTTTTCAAGGTTGATTTATTCCTTGGAGGTAAGAAGTTGGGAAGTCTTGTCTTCCTTATCAGCACTCAAATTGTAAGGTACTTCTTCTTCCAGAGTGTATGGCAGACAAGGAACCGTCGGGTGTTCGAAGGAGATCCTGAGGTGGCAAGCTTCGCAGAGATTATACAAGAAAGCAAAGTGCTAATACTCTCTCTCCCAAAACTATAGTTCATGCCAAGATAATTAGGTACTATGTTTATGCTGCTACCATCAATTAAGTTCACCTCTGTGTTCTCAGAGTAATCTCACAAAAATGCTCACTCTAATTCTCTTAGTTCCACTATTCTCAAAGTTCATAGGCCATTTCCATTACATTGATATCACAGCATTTGGTTTCTTTGCTTAAGAAGAAAGGTCCTTAAGTAGCCTATTAATGGTTGATTTTGTCAATTATATTAAGGTAAGTGGGACTGGAATCTATTGTCGATTTTGTTGAGCCCATTATGTGGGATATGGTGCACACCTCGGGAGCTTTGGTCTTAATAATGGGATCTTTTTAGACTTTCCTATGGTTTTACCATTATTGAGCCATAAAAAGTCCGAAAGGAGCTAGCCCTTGGAAATTGCAATATTAGACCCACTCCACTACTCTCTATAATTAACCAATTCGAGTCGTGGGTGTAGATACTTAAGTGCTGATTTTCAAAGGCTAAGAGGAGTAGCAACTAAGGTTTTTAATTGCCAAAGAATACACTAAGTAAACACATAAGTATAATTAGCATGGCTAACAATAACCAAGAGAACCAATTACTCAAGACCCTCTAGAAATCGAAGACCAAGAAGAGGTGCTACAACCCGAAGCTACCCTTCGGTATAAGGACAAGGTACTACGACATGGTAAGATCTGTCTCAACACAAAGCCACGGTTAAAGGGGTACAAATGAGAGATGGTATGTTAAAGAGAAATGCTACCTAATGGAGCTTAAAGACCTTAGGGTGAGCTTCATTAAAGACCTCCAATAGTTAGTGTTAGAAAGTCCTTTTTGACCTTAGGCAAGCTAGGGCTAACCTTGAGGTGGGAATCCTATCCAAGCATGATGTGCTTGTCATGCTTGCTAACTAAGATGCTTAAGGTGTTTGTGGGAACCTTGCCCAATCTTGAGGTGTTTCTCATGCTTAAATGACTAAGGTTCTTGAAGTGTTCGATTCAAACATGATCTCTCAAGAGGCATAAACGATTTTCATGCTTAAATGACTAAAGTGCTTGAAGCGTTCAATTCAAACATGAATAATAAAAGACACATGTCAAGATCCTCACCATTTGGCCCTCATGATGTGTTTGAATCCTATTGGATAGACTTTAAAAGGGTCCAATGAGAATTTAGATTCATATAATTAAATAATTATTAAGCTCTTTCTCTCAAAGAGAAAAAAGAGGACACATGTCCAAATGATATAATTAAATAATGCAAGAGAGAGAGGGGGGGGGGGGGGGGGCGGGGGGGGTTGTGGACCAAGCGTGAGAGGGGGTATACTTTAACACACACTCTCTCATTGTGTGAAGTGCAAAGTGCAAGTGCTCCATCTCCTTCTCCAAGCTTGTTGAGAAGTGGAGAGCCTACACCAACACCCTTGGCTATGGAATGCAAATCCAACCAAGAGCAATGCTTCAATGCTTAAGCTTGTCATTTTCTTCATTTTCATTATTACTATGCTATTATACTATGCTAAGCAAGAAGAGTGATGATAAGTGAGGAACTTTTTCTTTCTCCTATGAATGATTCTTCTTCCTCTTTCCTTCCCTCATTCCCCGCTAGCTCTCTCCACCTTCAAAGGTGTTTGAGGCCTTGGGACTGAGCCTTGGGATAATTAATGCTTTTTGTAAATTTTATGTTATGCTCGTGATGTATGAAGTTTTTCATCTTCATTGCATCACCTAGGTCACAAGGAACACAAAAATTGTATTGTACCAAGTCTCGCTCATAAAAGAATCTATAGTAAAAATGCCTTTAGGGGGGGGAGGCGGACTGGCTCCAAGTAAATCCGGTCCTAAACTATTGTTGTTCTCTAATACTCTTTTTTGTAAAAATATTGTCCATGCCAAGTTAATTAAGTACTATGTTTATGTTGCTATCATCAATTAAGTTCACCCTCTATGTTCTCAAAGTAATCTCACAAAAATGTTCACTTTAATTCTCTTAATTCTGTTTTTCATAAAGTTCATAGACCATTTCCATTACACGAAAGATAGAGATCTCCCTCACTTTCATTGTTCATATATTTGCTTCTTTGAATTGGAGTAAAGTGTCATCAATGAAGCTTAAGAACCAGGTTGAATACCTTACAATATGTGAGTGATACTTGATTGATAAAAAACAACAATCCATTAAAAAATTAAGTAGGAAAACCCAGAGGTTGCCACCACCATTGGGTAGGATTTAAAATCTAAATCTATTATATTATTTTAGATTCACTACATTTATTGGCACTTAAATGTAGCTATTATTGCACAAATGCTATTAGAGGTTGAGATGATTAGCAAGAGAACAATAGAAGAAACCTTAGGAAAGGGCCTTTAAACTTGGACAAACTAAATTTGAAAGTTCATATAGGCATGCTACAACATGCAACCTTACTTGAAAATATATGTCTTACCTTATAAGTTTTACTTTAGAACAAAAAGTTTCTCCATGTACATTTTGAAAAAAAGTATAAAAGTATAAAGTTCTTTAAAACCTGTTCTATAAATAATCTCTTTGTTATTGTAAGAATAAAAAGCTTTAGTTTGGACCAAATTTGTTATATGTCCTGCATCATCTTTCCACTCATGGTGATTTTTTTATTTTTGGGGTTTTTTTTTTTTTTTTGGGGGGGGGGGGGGGGGGGGGGGGGGGGGCATTGTCTTTCCCAAATATGTAAATGTAACATGTGAGCTTAGTAGAAATGAAAGAAAGAAACAAACCAATAGGTTTGTACGCATGTCTAGTTTGGGCGAATCTCGCAAGATGCTTTAGGAATGGCAAAACAAAACGCAAGTTTGCGGCAGGTGGCGTGGAAGGACACGACAGCAGCGGCGATGCAAGGACCAGGTGCCAGCACAAGACTATCTGCAAAGGCTTTTTAAATATCGCTACAAGTTGCATGCAGCAAGGCCGACCCGCGATAGAGCACGGCTGAAGGTGATTGTTGCTGGTGAAGTTCTTTGTGGTGAGCTCACTAGCTTTGACAGGCTGTGTCTCTTTTTTTATGACGTGTCTCGTTCTCGCTGCATTGTGTTGGTCATGTTTGTTTAAAAGGTTGTTGGTGAGGTTGTGATTGGTGATCTGGGAAGTCCTGACTGTCAAGCTGGGATTCCAATTGTTCTTACATGAATGTATGGGTATTTGCGGTGTGTTAGGATACTAGTCATTTCCTGTTTGTTAAAGCCGCTAGTCGTCAGGTTATGACTGGTGAGTTGAGAAGCTCTGACAACTTGTGTGTCTTCTTGCATGAGTGTACAGAAATCTGTGTTGTCTTAGGGTATTAGCCATTCGTTGCAGGAAAATGGCACGATTGAAAGTGAAAGCACGTTTGAAGGGAGATACAGCTGAGCCAAGCCATGCAAAGAGGAGGGAAATGCGTCCTAGAATAATGGAGATTAGCGTGACTATCTCGGTTGGAGGCGTTCACATAGATGTAGCGTTATTGTCATCTATGCAGTCATTCCTTGAAAAAGAGACTCTAGCTGGGTTATGTGCAGTTGAGAGGGGAGGAGACGTCTTCCACCTGCATTTTTAGATGATCATCCGATTGTGGACTAGCTCATTGATCTCTGCAGACAAAAAAATCAAGCAGTATCTCGGGTGGATAAAGATTCTCCAGCAAGAGCTATGGTACTTTGCCACGCTTTGAAACAGCACAATATACATATGTTTGAGGGAATGGTCGGCTACTGCCTCAAGGATTATGGGCAGCCATACTTTCGAATGGTGATCCACGATATTGAGCCAAGCGACATAAACAAGGGTGTCGAGCTATACAATTTGTATGGCAACGATGAGCTGAAAAAGGAGGTGTGCTTAAAACCAGTCAATATATTTGACACAGCATTTATGTTTTGGAAGTTCAAATTCATGCACCCGCTAGGTAGCGACTTTTTGTCGACCCTGCACAAAATGCGCAAAATAGGAAGGTACTACCCCTCATTGTCTTGGGTCACGCCATACCAAGGCCATGGGATGGAGCTAGGAAATACCAAGGCGCTTTGGAGGTGTATGTTGCACCCATCATCAACAATGTACCAAGATGTTGTCAGCATATTCATCAACAGTCAAATGTATGGGACCTCCCATCCAGGGGCTGACTGGTTTCTGTCTCGATGGCAGGACGTGCAAACGTGTGTTGGTCCATAGATTGAAACATCACTCTAAACCCTGTATACATTGATCTCCTAACACGTTAGGTACAGGCCGCAAAGTGTGCTTGATGTGCTAATGAACAGCAAGACAATAAAGAAACAGAGCACAAGATTGGTGATGTTCAGTATATATCGTTGGTTCACAAGATAGGGGTGATGACAGTTGCATGTTGCCATCTGTTGAGTTTGTGCCTTCATTGTTTTGCTTTATTATGTTCAAATGTGCATATCTAAATAGCGATGCTGATGATTTTGTTGTGTCCATCCAGGGAAGGAATGGAACGGGTTGAAGAAACTGAGTTTTTTATGACACCAGGAGAAACGCAACCGGATGAGCTCCTGGACCAGATTAAAGACCCACGACTTGACAAGATAGAAGAAATAGCAACACAAATTTTGTCCGAACTTTCTGGAGATATGTTGAATGACAACAGATCTTTCCGTGCGGAAGTGATAACAACAAACCATGCTCTCAAAGATGCAATTAAAAGTTACCAAGGGGAGCTTGCTGATGTTCAGATTTGCAAGCTTTTTGCAAGCTTGAGGAGCAGATTTTTGCGTTGCGCAAGCAAGTCTCATCGTTGAAGACATGGGAAATATATGTAAATAGCAGCTACATCTAGTCACTGACACACATAAGTTTTTGACAATGCAATACACCTCGATTTGGCACTTGTAAATAATCGATAATCATTGTCAAAAAATCTGTTCTTGCAATCTGTCTTCGGTTGACTTCTTTGGCTTTTATCATATTAAACTTGTGATTTATGTCAAGTAAATGGTCCGATCACTCTTGCTCCTTGCATCTCTCTCTATCTCTCTATCACTCAAGGACTGCTGGCGAGCATGAAACTTGCCTTCCTGGGAAGGTTTAGATCTTGGAGCATGTTGAGCCCACATAGATAGCTGCTCACCACACTCATGTCAATCGCTTTTGTCTGCACCAATTCAAACAGACGCTTGCCCCACTCGTCACCATGTCAGTCTGCATTTGCAACACTGAGCTAGATTGCATAGTCTGGTCGTGTTTACAGGTCATGAAATCCATGCACTGGAGGAGCGCAATCTCAATTCTAGGTCCATTCTTCCTGCCTTTTCCTTTACAAGTGCAAAGGAGTCAAAAGCACGAGCCTGACCGTGATGAAGAGACACCACAAAGGCAGGCCACCGTAAACACATGGTAGCACGTGCACGACACGAAGGCTCTCTTTTGCAAAAAAACAGAGAGCGATAAGGAATCTGGAGATATTCCACTTAATGAAGTTCGATCAAGTAGTAGCTATAGAAAGTTCATAGTGAAAAGAAAAAATCATGACTAGAGCCTTGATACAGTCTTTTCCTTCTTTTTTTTCAATACTCACTCAACTGAGTGAGTTCGATTATATTGAACATCCAAAAAAACTACATGTCCAACCTTGCTCACACATTTTGAGCGGCTTTAAAAAGGATACAACATGATCACATACGAGCATAAGAGTTCATGGGAGGCGACATTTCTTGTGGCATGGGGTTTGCCGCATGTGGCAGCCAGGCAAATATTTTGGATATGTAATCTCGAGGGTGGCTCCCTGTAAAGCCTGTCAGTTTTGTTATATCAGGGTGGCTCCCTTGTTAGCTTGACACTATTGTTTCCTAGCACTTTGGGTCCTTATGATGTCATGGCTCGTCTTCGAGCAGGGCTTGTCTGTAATTTTTTGGGATTTAATTTAATTTACTCACATTCTATGAGTTTTGCAAAAAAAACAAAGCATAAGAGTTCATGGGGTTTTTAGAGGGATCCCCCAATCCCATAATACATAATCAAAATGAAAAAAAAATTGTTCACAGGCGACACAGCTAGGATGCCAACATCCAAAGAGGCTCTTCCACCACCTACAATGATGCCCACAGGACTTCGAAGCAAACACAACCGAAGAAGAACTAACAAGCACCACCGACTACTAGCATGATCGCTCGCCGTAGAAGAACACAAACAAGGCCACTTAAGGGGGCAACATGCACTTCATCACCTCTTACATACAAACCCGAGAGCAACATCGAACTAGCACCAAGACATTGACAATAGCTCCCATAGAGCCTAACCCACACAAGAGATAAAAACCTAAGGATGCACCTCTGCTAGGCAAAGTGTCAACACGCCACCACCAAGATTCGAAACCACATCCAGGAGAGTGCCACCAAAGGCCTCCGCTGCCACTAAAAACCCCCCTTGCAGTCTGGACTATACCATGGAACTTCAGCCACCCACAGAGACCAACATGCCAAACCTTTGCAACCAAGTTGTCAGATCAACCTTTGCCTCTCGACGGAGAGGTGGGAGGGGTGAACTCCTCCCTTTGCCAAAAAGTCTATAAACAAGAACAGCATGAGCAAGAAACAGAGGAGGGGTGGCCAGGAGCCCCCACCTGGGATGATCCCTACCCCCATGACAAAGCCACCACCTGCGATGCCCAGTGCCAACTCGCCCTACTCATGTTGAGTGCCGCCAGTCACAGCCTTGTGAGCACTGTGAAAAGAAAAACTCACAACTACCAATTTGGCAAGTGAAAAGAGCCTTCGTATGGTCTTTCCTAACACAATCTATATTAAAGCCTCAATCAAAGAAGTTTAGCCAACCTTGTAAAAGGGCAGTAACCGGCTGATGACCCATATCAAGGACAAAGGTTTTTTTATTTTATTTTTATTTTTTTTGGGAAGGAGGGGGGGGGGGGGGGGGGGGGGGACCTCACAATTGTGAGTGATTGTATTATAAATTCACCAAAAGATTGCAAATGAAACTTAAATCAAAGAAAGCTTTAACCATGTAAATATTCTATCTAGGAAATAAATGTCCGGCTATCAAAGGCATCGCAGGGAAAATATGCAAATGAGTACAAAGGACATGAAAATTTGGTTTTTTCAAGGTTGATTTATTCCTTGGAGGTAAGAAGTTGGGAAGTCTTGTTTTCCTCATCAGCACTCAAATTGTAAGGTACTTCTTCTTCCATAGTGTATGGCAGACAAGGAACCGTCGGGTGTTCGAAGGAGATCCTGAGGTGGTAAGCTTCGTAGAGATTATACAAGAAAGTAAAGTGCTAATATGGACACTCAAGCGAAAGCAAAATTTAAAAGATTGATCTAGGACTACTCATGTCTTGTTGTCAACAAACGGTGGGTAAAACTTAGAAATTTTGTTCAAATTCGATGGTGAAAGGCCTTATTACGATTCTTTGCTTTTCTTTAAGCGCTGAATCTTCTATGTCTATGAGTTTCGATGCTAGTAGATTTGTTGAAAGGACGCCCTTTCAACAACGTTTCCACAAAGATTCCATTAAGATTCTTCAAAGATTTTAAAGATTCCACATGAAGATGGTGATGAAGTAATGAAGATGAAGATGGATGCTGCAACATGAAGATACGAGTTCATGGACGTCATCGAATATCCCGTTATTATTATTTTGAGCCATTACGGCCACTTTTGTAATGTTTACGGGATTCTCATATTTTAAATTAGCACTTGTATTTTGGCCACAGATTCTTGTATAATGAGTAAAGCCAACTCAGTTTCTTGTAATTAAGCTCTGTAAAAGCCTAGGGACAATTCAGGTCATTTGGTCGGACATTAGGTTTGAAGGCTTGGTATATAAGCTGAAACCTAAGGCTTTGTAAGAAAAACACATTACGTTATCTCAAATAATATACAGTCGTGGGTTCTGCAGCACACAGTAGTGAGCTTCACGCACACACACCGTTGCGCACACTAATCACATTGCAGATATGAGAGTAGGAGCGTGTTAGCATCGAGGAGCTCTCCGCGTCGACGCAAGCAATGCAAGCCGAGGACCACATCGCGAGCCCGTCTGCTACGAGCTATATTTGGTCGTAAGTACCTCAAACGACATCCGTTCTGAATGATCGAGTAGTCGTTAGAATCAGGGCGAGAAGCTCTTCGTGTTGATGTCTTTACAGATCAGTTTCGGACACTTTGGAAATTGCTGTTTTGAGTCTATCGTGACAGCGATTAGAGGTCTTACACTTATGGTTTTCAGGGTTTAGGTGTTTGGCCATATAGGATATGTCCTTGTGAGTCTTGCCCTCCGATTTCGAGTCATTCCGATATGATTTGAGACTGTTTCGAGCTTGTAGTGTTTCGTAGGATGCGTTGTCTGTTTCTTTGCTTTATGGTAGTGTTGTGGTAGGATTAGTGACTGTAGAGTGTTGCTCGTGTCTAGCTCAGGGTTGACAACCCAGAGATTGCCTCCATGCCCTAGTCGGGTCAGCTACGTCCTCCGATTGACAGTTTGTTGGTCTGTGTTCTCGCTGTGCTCCATCGTCCGTCGCGGCGTACCCGCTAACATTGGCGCCGTTGCCGGGGACGAAGCACCTAAACTAACGTAGACCGCATCACTCGTGTTTGATAGTATAGCGTTTCTCTAGAGTTTTCTAGAGTATTGTCACCATTTGCCTTCTTAGTGGGAAGTCAGAGAGCGGATCTCTTGACTGAGGGATAGCCAGGGAGCCTGCGTCTCGTCGAGGTGGTCCACCATGAGGTTGAGGTATGGTTATATTATTTTGTTGTGTGTGTTTAGATTAGGTTTTATGGTTTGTGTGTTTGGTTGTGACTTATGGTTGTGAAGAACTTGAAAGAGAAAAAAAAACGCAAAGAAAAACGCAAAAGGTAAGTAGGAGGCTGTTTGCTTGCCAAAAAGCAAAAACAACCATTCAACCATCCAAAGTAGGACTTTAGGTAGTGTAGGAGATCTGATGTTGATCTAGAGCAATTTTGACATGAAAATGTGCTTGAAAACACAAAAGACGGAATTGTGTTGATTATGGTAAAAGTGCTCTAAAATGGTCGTTTGAAAGCCGATTTGAGTGCTTGTTTTTGCATTGGAGACCTTAAGGTAGGGGGGAAACACATATTTGGTCCAATCCACCCAAAAAAAAAGCTTTAAAAAATCCAAAAAAACAAAACTTTGAAACCAAATCTGCAATTTTCAAAAAAGTTGGACCTCAAGACCTTGTTTTGCATATGCTCTAGAGCTTGTATGTGAAATTTCAAAGCATTTGCATCAGTGCTTGTGCATCTAAGTGGGAGTTTGCTTTTTCTGAGTGTAAGGAAGTGAACTGTGAAATGCTTGAATCCACAAGAAAAGAAGTCCAAATTGAATGAAACTTTGGGGATAAGCTTCTAAGGGCATTGGGAACCAAACTGTCCAAAAACAGAGAAAAAAATACTTTCCAGTGGCTCTCTGCCTAGTCTATCGCGATAGACTGATGAATTGGAGATAGACTCACAATCAGGAAAAACCCCTCATACCAAAGGTAAAACACATCAATACAAGGCTGCTCCCAAAAAATGAGTGTACTTGGACACCTTCTTGACCACTAAACCTCAAGTCTGGTGTTTAGAGTCAGACTACAGAGACAAATTGGGTAAAGGGACTTGACCAAATTTCCAAACCTTGTGAAACTTGGTATACATGATCTACAAAGGGGAGGGAACACATCTGTGAAGAGAAAATTTGAAAAAAATGTCATTTTGGCATACTTGGTGAGTCTATCGCGATAGACTAAGAACCTAGTGATAGAAACCAAATTTTTCAAAAACCTCTGTGGCATAGCTTGGAAAGGTGCTATCAAGGACACATAAAAATTTTGAAGTCATTTGGACATCAGAAAGTGGGTCTAAGACCATTTGAGACATTTGAGAGGATTCAGCTTGTAGAAAACACCAAATCTGGTCTAACTGACAAAGTAAAAGTCCAAACCACTTGAAAATTGGCATGAGGACTAAGGAGAGGTGTTGGAACACAGTGGTATAGTCAAAGTTCAAGTTTGACCTATAAAAGGGGTACTTTCTTAGTCTATCGCGATAGACTCAAAGCAGGGCCAAAGAAACTGAATTTTTCAAAACCCTCTGGAGCATAGCTTGTTTAGCCTCTCAAGAGGTTACACACAAAATTTGGTGGATTTTTGGACATTGGGAAGTCATCTTATGTCTATTTTCTAGTGATCAGATAGACTCAGAATTCTAGAGTTGGAGTTAGAGACCTAAGAAAAAGTCCAAAACAAGTGAAAATTGGTGAGCAAGGTGTACAGAGCATAGGGAACACAATGGTGAAGAGAAATCTGGAAAATTTTCAAAACTGAAGAATCAGCTGAGTCTATCGTGATAGAATAGGGTTTTTTCACAAAAATTGAAAATTTTGAAAACTAACCTTAGGGCCTTGTTCTACATGTTGTTGTGAGCCTATGGTTAAATTTGGAGTATTGTAAGTGCATCTAAGACGATTACTTCATAAAATCAGAAAAGAAACTGTTGTTTGATGCAAGTTACAAAGGAAAAGTATTCCAAATTGGTTGAAACTTGGTGAGTAGTATCTCAAGAGAAGGGGGAACTCAAATCTGTAAAAAGAGTTGAAAAACTGTATCCCAGTAACACTCTGGTGATTCTATCGCGATAGACTTAGGAATTCACTGTAGAAAATTCAAAATTCAAATCTAACTTCATATTTGGGTTCAGAAGGCCCATTATACCCTGTACACAAAGTTTGAGTGCATTTGGACATCTGCAAGGGGTACTTGGTGAGTCTATCGCGATAGACAACTGAGGAAAAAATTTTGAGAAAATTTTTGAAACCAAGTATACCACTGGGTTTATCATTGCCTAAGGAGTGCACACACCAATTTTGGGCTCAAACTGACCACTTGCCAAAACATCATATAGAGCAACTTTCCAAATTACATCTCACTGTTTTGGGCATAACTTTCACATACGGACTCCGATTCCAAAACTTTTTTTATCAAAACGTAGCTTGAGAGCAGCACTACAGATCTTAGAGTAAATTGACCAATATGTTTGCATACAATTTGGTAAGTTTTGAAAAAAACGTTGTTTAAGGCCTCAAAATGCATCCGGAAGTCAGGGGTGTGAAAAACCGACAATTTGAAAGAATTGTGAGAAAACACTCACGGTTTTGGACATAGTTTTGGATTTTCCTTGACCAAAACACTTGAACACACTGAGAGAGGTATTACTACAGCAAGCTAGATCTATTAAGCCTAGAAGTCATGTCTACATCAGACTCAGCTTATACAAGCACATGGATTGCAGGGATAGATGAGCACCCGCCCAGAATAGATCTTCCAAACCTACAGTACATAAAGACCAATTTTGTGGAGAGAATTTGGACGTATAACCATGGAAGTGAAGGACTATATAGGTATATTAATGGAAATCAATTCAACCTTTACAATTGCTTAGAGCCCTACCCAGATAAACTGACAGAATACAAGCTCTTATATGTCTATACATACTAGGTCGACCGACAATGGACATCCTTATTTGTTGACAAGTATGGACAAGAATATAGAGCTATAGAAAGCACAAATCCACAAATTCCTTTGCCCTTGCATTAATTAAACATCCACTTGTTGCATAGATCTGCTTACGTCACACTGCCCAAGCCGAGCATTCACCATTTCCATCAAGCCAATGAGCAGAGAAAACCTCACATGCCCACCTTCAAGCGCCCCCTATTATCTCCATGCAACCATGTCTCTCTACTTGACTATCCACTACCATAACAAAATTTTTAACATATAAGGTCCTTTTTAGCTTTGCTAACCTCGAGGCAACTCTACTATCTTTTGCTAGTAATTAACCTACCCTCACGGCCTTGCACCCCACCTTACAACTATACATGTTGTTTATTAATCTCCACATGCATTCGGTGCAGATGTAGCCCTTCTAAGGAATTTATCACTTTACCCTCATCTAAAAGGCACCAGTCTTATAGCTATTTGTGGATTGTATCCCCCTTCTACATGCGTTTTATCCCTTCATCTTGTACATCCGCACCATGCTAGAATTGATAGCTTTATGTGCCTTGAACCCACCTTCCTTGTATGTTATAACCTGCAATTTTAATCATCCTTGACCTTACCTTGAAAGTTAATTCCATTTTTCCACCTTGTATATTCCTCGGTCTTTGCCTCGCCTAGTTGGTGACCTAGAACCAAGTTGAACCCGACCTCATAAAACTCTAATGCTAAACCATACTAAACTTTGCCCCTTTCTTTTGGTTGTCTTAAAACCTGGCATACCTTAACTTAAAAATGCCTCTACCAGCTTTTTATTGGATACAGTGTTATTATCATAACCAACCTATGTTTACTTTACTATCCACTCGCTGGACACCATTAATAACCTACCGACATAGACTTGCACCCCACCTTACAATTGTACTAAATTGTAATTTGTAAGTCTCCGCATACATCCGATGGAGATACAACCCTTCCAAGTCCCCATACATCCGATGGAGATGCAACCCTTCCAAGTTCATTTATCAGTTTAGCCTATGGTAAATTGCACTATTTTTATAGTTTGTCATTGATTTTTGCCTCGCCAAGTTGGTGACTGGTACTAAGATAGCCTTGCCCTGATAAAAACTTTAATCCTAAGCAAATTTAACCTTGCCCTCATAACCCCAAGCTTGTTTTAAGCTAAACTTTTGCCTCCACCAGACTCTTTGCCCAAACCTCAACCTAACCTTCCACCACACTCTAGCCCCAAACCTTAACCTAAGCTAGCCATGTACATCAAATTCATCCTTGCACAGCTCAAGACTTCAATCTTGTATAATGAAGGAGAGGTTGCAACAAAATCTCTTGGAGAAATCTAACGGTTTGACCCTTATCAAGGATTCTAGTGCTTCATGAAACTCCCTAGCCATTGGTACCACTTTTATGCAATCTCTCTAAAGATCACCAAAAATTAACACCTTAAAAAATTCCACTCCCACGGAATTACACTGACTTTCAACTAAGCCAATCTATTTCTTGGTATTCATCCATCACCATGAAGTTGTACACAAGCCCATTTAATGTTTAACTAGAGAAAGAAAATCTTTTTCTTGGTATACACCCATCACCATTTTAAACTCTTAAAGTTGTACACAAGCCCAATGAATGCCCAACAAAGCCAATCTATTTCTTGGTCTACATCCATCACCATTGAAACTCTTATAGTTGTACTCAAGCCCAATGAATGCCCACCTACCCACATTTCCCTCCAGAAATTCTTAAATTTCTTCCCTCCAAAAGTGCTTATAAAACAAATAGCCTAAAGAGAGAATTTTTTGTATTCATGGAATGCCCTAATGAGACTCAATAAGTCGAAACGCGTTGGCAAATGCCATGTTTGAGTAAAATCTCTCTTTTTTCCTTGGTGGGATCCCTTTTCTCCCTTTAAGCTTATGTGAAGTACTCGCACGCTTGGCTTTTATAATTAAACAAGTTTTGAAAAAAACGTTGTTTAAGGCCTCAAAATGCATCTCGAAGTCAGGGGTGTCAAAAACCGACAATTTGAGAGAATTGTGAGAAAACGCTCACGGTTTTGGACATAGTTTTGGATTTTCCCTGACCAAAACACTTGAACACACTAAGAGAGGTATTACTACAGCAAGCTAGATCTATTAAGCCTAGAAGTCATGTCTACATCAGACTAAGATTGAGACTCAGCTTATACAAGGAGATGGATTGCACGGATAGATGAGCACCTGCCCAGAATAGATCTTCCAAACCTACAGTACATAAAGACCAATTTTGTGGAGAGAGTTTGAACGTATAACCATGAAAGTGACGGACTATATAGGTATATTAATGGAAATCAATTCAACCTTTATAGTTGCTTAGAGCCCTACCCACATGATTTGACAGAATACAAGCTCTTATATGTCTATACATACGAGGTCGACCGACAATGGACATCCTTATTTGTTGACAAGTATGGACAAGAATACAGAGCTATAGAAAGCACAAATCCACAAATTCCTTTGCCCATGCATTAATTAAACATCCACTTGTTGCATAGATCTGCTTACTTCACACTGCCCAAGCCCAGCATTCACCATTTCCATCAAACGCATGCGCAGAGAAAACCTCACTTGCCCACCTTCAAGCGCCCCCTATTATCTCCATGCAACCATGTCTCTCTACTTGACTATCCACTACCATAACAAAATTTTCAACATACAAGGTCCTTTTTAGCTTTGCTAACCTCGAGGCAACTCTACTATCTTTTGCTAGTAATTAACCTACCCTCACGGCCTTGCACCCGACCTTACAATTGTACATGTTGTTTATTAATCTCCACATGCATTCGGTGCAGATGTAGCCCTTCTAAGGAATTTATCACTTTACCCTCATCTAAAGGGCACCAGTCTTATAGCTATTTGTGGATTTTATCCCCCTTCTATATGCGTTTTATCCCTTCATCTTGTACATCCGCACCATGCTAAAATTGATAGCTTTATGTGCCTTGACCCCACCTTCCTTGTATGTTATAACCTACAACTTTAATCATCCTTGACCTTACCTTGAAAGTTAATTCCATTTTTCCACCTTGTACATTCCTCGGTCTTTGCCTCGCCTAGTTGGTGACCTAGAACCAAGTTGAACCCGACCTCATAAAACTCTAATGCTTAACGATACTAAACTTTGCCCCTTTCTTTTGGTTGTCTTAAAACCTGGCATACCTTAACTTAAAAATGCCTCTACCAGCTTTTTATTGGATACAGTGTTATTATCATAACCAACCTTTGTTTGGTTTACTATCCACTCGTTGTACACCACTTATAACCTACCGACATAGACTTGCACCCCACCTTACAATTGTACTAAATTGTAATTTGTAAGTCTCTGCATACATCCGATGGAGATACAACCCTTCCAAGTCCCCATACATCTGACGGAGATGCAACTCTTTGAAGTTCATTTATCAGTTTAGCCTATGGTAAATTGCACCATTTTTATAGTTTGTCATTGCTTTTTGCCTCGCCAAGTTGGTGACTGGTACTAAGATAGCCTTTCCCTCCTAAAAACTTTAATCCTAAGCAAATTTAACCTTGCCCTCATAACCCCAAGCTTCTTTTAAGCTAAACGTTTGCCTCCACCAGATTCTTTGCCCAAACCTCAACCTAACCTTCCACCACACTCTGGCCCCAGACCCAAATCTCAACCTAACCTTCCACCACACTCTAGCCCCAAACCTTAACCTAAGCTAGCCATGTACATCAAATTCCTCCTTGCACAGCTCAAGACTTCAATCTTGTATAATGAAGGAGAGGTTGCGACAAAATCTCTTGGAGAAATCTAACGGTTTGACCCTTATCAAGGATTCTAGTGCTTCATGAAACCCCCTAGCCATTGGTACCACTTTTATGCAACCTCTCTAAAGATCACCAAAAATTAACACCTTAAAAAATTCCACTCCCAAGGAATTAAACTGACTTTCAACTAAGCCAATCTATTTCTTGGTATTCATCCATCACCATGAAGTTGTACACAAGCCCATTTAATGCTTAACTAGAGAAAGCCAATCTTTTTCTTGGTATACACCCATCACCATTTTAAACTCCTAAAGTTGTACACAAGCCCAATGAATGCCCAACAAAGCCAATCTATTTCTTGATCTACATCCATCACCACTGAAACTCTTAAAGTTGTACTCAAGCCCAATGAATGCCCACCTACCCACATTTTCCTCCAAAAATTCTTAAATTTTTTCCCTCCAAAAGTGCTTATAAAACCAATAGCCTAAAGAGAGAATTTTTTGTATTCATGGAATGCCTTGATGAGACTCAATAAGTCGAAATGCGTTGGCAAATGCCATGATGCCATGTTTGAGTAAAATCTCTCTTTTTTCCTTGGTGGGATCCCTTCTCTCCCTTTAAGCTTATGTGAAGTACTCGCACGCTTGGCTTTTATATTTAATCGAGTTTTGAAAAAAAACATTGTTTAAGGCCCCAAAATGCATCCAGAAGTCAGGGGTGTCAAAAATCGACAATTTGAGAGAATTGTGAGAAAACGTTGATGTGGGCTTTTCACAAGCAAAGCTCCCATACCCCTCTTCTCTCGTCTCCACCCCATGAAAACCCCCTCTTAGGGAGGGAGTGATAAAAGGCATTGGAAAAAGTAAGAAAAAAATAAAGTATGATTATGTAAATATATGAGAAAGGTAAAATAGGCCACCTCATGGCTGCGGTGCAGCCCATCCCCACCCTGCCTCCTTTTTCTTCACTGTTGCCCCGCCGTGTGTCCCTTTTCCTCTCCTCCACTCAAAAGGTCAACCCCCTCTCTCTTCCCCTTGTCCTTTCTCCTTTCTCTCTTCCCTCAAGCTACCCCACCTCTCACCAATAATGCACCCTAACTCACATGCAACTTATCCTATCTTCCAAAATAGTATACCCCACCCCCCCTTTCTCTCTTCTATCATATCCCATGACCCAAATACCCCCCTCTCTCTCTAAAGGGCGCCATGTCTCTTGTCTTGTAGCTAATATAACCTCCCCCACACTCACACACACTCAGTTTCACTGAAAAAGGTGTCCACAGATACATCCACACCCGGTGGTTACTTGATTTTTCTTGTGTTCACACACATCTGCACACAGATTCACCTCTGAACACACTCCCCTCTCTCCCCTCTTGTAATTACTTTATTCTCCATGTCACCTCTCACTTTTTTTCATCAACCCATCTCTCTCTTAGTCTCTCTCTCATGAGACTGCTGTTCTGGCACATATACACACAGCCTGAGAAGTGGGGCCCACAGTCACATGGCCTATGTAGATAATGATTTCTTCATTTCTAAATTCTAGAATTTCTCCCCCCTCCTCCCCTATATAAAGAGGGGTCACCATCACACTAAACACACACACAACATCACCAAAGAGTACACTATGCACTGTGTGTGCCTAGTGCGCACACACACACCCACACCATCACCATCACCACAATCACCATGCTCGTCGTGAGCATGACCTCTACACCCTTGGGCTATGGAAGATGAAGGGCAGCTAAATGAAGGATGATGGCCATAACCCTCGTGTGAGTCTTCGCCATCAACTCCCACCTATCCGCCATGTGCTCTACCACTCTCTCCCTTCTCATTCCCCTACCCTATGCTCCCCATTTCATCGCCTTATTCTCTAAATAAAGCTTGAGGTTTTGTGAGTATGTTTTCTTGCAATGTTTTGCCCATGTGAGGTGTTCGGAATCGCCACCTAGTCTTGTGTTTGGAGTGAGCTTGTGTATGTATGAAGGGTGTGCGGATTCGACATCCTTCTGTGGTGCCTAAGTACTAAGCCGCTATACCCCCTCCCTCATTCTCTCTCTCTCTCTCTCTCTCTCTCTCTCTCTCTCTCTCTCTCTCTCTCTCTCTCTCTCTCTCTCTATCTATCTCATTTCCCTTCCTCTTCATCATTACTCCCAAGCATCCATCTCTCTTGGATGAAAACTTTGTTGTGGTGGTGTGTTGTTTGCGTCCTAGCCGCTGAAGCTAGGTGGTGCCCCCTATTTGCTTTACCATGACAGGCTCGAGGCGCGCCGTTCGGTCCCCGGTGTTTTAGAGGCCGTCGGGGGTTCGGGGTTTCGTTGCTCCCGTCATTTGGTGCCCCCACTGAGGATCTTTTCATGAAACCCTTCAGTTTACAAGACTGAAACCCCTAAACTATTGTGAATGGATGAATGGCTAGCAGGATTTTCTAATTGGACGACAAAAGAAGAAGAGCTCCAAGCACAACTAGACAAACTCCGCATCTCCATCGAAGCTCGAGTGCCAGGCGTAACGGTAATCGATTTTCAGTGGGAGAGTCAACCAACACGCCAAACCCAATGGATATACATAGGCCAAGTGCCAAGAAGAAGAAGGAGAAGGTCGAAACCATGTCCGCAACCTACAACCAACCCACAACAACAACAAAATGGAAGGAGCTCTGCACAATAGAGAATTAACACTATTCTACTTTGAGAATCGGGTAACTCAAGTCAGCGAGGTAATTATCACAGTCAGTTTTCAAGTTGCACCTGATGCTGCAGCACAGATAACGGAATCATTGGCTCACACTCTCACTAGAGAAACTAGGGATCTACTGAGTTTGTTTCAGGAAAGAACACCACCCTCTCCCACAAGCTTGGACAGTGACTAAGCACCTCTAAGCTTCATATGAATCAGTACAACCTACCTCAAGACAGATCACACATACCAACACGTGTACGCTCAATCAAGGTAATACTGGACTTGAAGTCTCACTACCAGCACATCATTGACACCATGCTGGGTGGGGAGCGGTTTTTTGAGGTTCTGGCATCAGATCAGCCATTTGTCTTACCTTTGGTACAAGGCTTCTTACCTTTGGTACAAGGCAATGTACCGTTTGAAGTTTTAATCTATGTCCTAGTATAAGAGGGTATACACGCCTCCTTGTAAAGAAGAAAAAAAGTTTTGCAAGTTAAGCAGTGTGTCTTTCTAGCTCTCTCTCAGTAATCATGGCAAGTGTAGCATTTCCAACATTTAAAGGAAAGAAGGGGGAGGATTTGGTAACAGACTTCCTAGATGACTTCGAAGTAGCATGTGTAGTGAGCAGCAAAGATACGGATGAATTCCGGGTTAGAATCTTTAAGCATCTCATGAAGCTAGAAGCTAGATCATGGTACAATGCACTTCCATAAGCAACCAAGGATGACTGGGAACCCTTAAAAACCGCTTTTAAGAGGCGCTTTGGGGGAGGTACCACTTCAGAAAATTTGTGGGACAAGTTGAGAGACTTGAAGCAGGAGGGTCTTTTAGAATATGCCACCTATGAGTCCAAATTTTTGGATTTGTGGGAACGGTGGGTTAAGTCACTGGCAAGAGGGGAAGCTGAACCCGATTTCCTAAAAAAAGATCGGTTCACGCATGGCTTATGGCCGCTTCTCAAGGAGAAGGTGAAAGGTAGATTCCCGGCTACGTACGAGTTAACCGTTGAAATTGCTCGCCTTAAGGACAAGAAGCTGCGAATGAAAGCCAAAGAAACCGAGTCAACAGAAGCAGGAACATCGCGTCGACCAGCAACTACGACAACCACCATTCCACCACCACCACCGGCTCTTGGGGTAAGAGATGACCAACAAGATATGTTGGCCCATATTACTGACCAACTGCAGAATTTGTCTGTCCACTTAATACAGCAAGGGAGGAGTCAAGAAAGAGATCAAGACCCTGGAAGAGCACGACAACAAAATAGGGAGTATCATTGCTACAACTGCGAAGAAGACGGTCACGGTATGTACTACTGTCCCACACCACGACAAAACTATAATAGAGGAGGTAGGAGGAACCAATTGTCACCCCCTAGAGAAAGAACACCCCCACCCCGAGCACCAGCCCCACCAACACAAATTCTACGACCACCCCAGACACCACTACAAGCATCCATTCCACCTCTTCCACCAGCCCCACCACCTGATCGCCATGTAAACATCATAAGGCTAGACTAGAAAGGAAAAGCCGTAGTAGTGGATCCACCGACAGCAAAGGAGAGGGACAAGGGTAAGGAGAAGGTAACCTTTTTAGAACCACTTGAGGCCATGACTGTGAAAAGAGCTAGGAGGTAGAAAGCTACACAATCAGATGATGAGAGAAGCATGAGAGGAGAAACTAGCAAGAGGCCATCCAAGCCACGATGGAAATTGGGAATCACCGACTTCCAGCTAGGGGAAAGTTCTAATCCCTATGATCTAACATTGGATGTGGCAGAGCAAGGACCGAAGATTACATGGCCACAGCTGCTACATCTTGTACCTAAAGTAAGGCGACAATGTTCTAAAATGGTAAGTACAAGATGCTCCAAAACAAAGGTAGCCGGAGAAATTTCGGGATGCAACATGGATGACATCCTTCCAATTGTCGACGTAAACATAAAAGGAAAGAGGGTTGGAAACACCTACATTGATGGAGGTGCACAAATGTGTGTAATGAGCGAAGCTATGATGCTTCAATTAGGGCTCGAGGTTGATAAGCCTTCTCCATGCAAGGCAAAGATGGCAAACAACGCAAAAGTAAAGTGTGTGGGTGTGGTAAGTGCCGTGAAAATAAAAGCTTTCAACACTGAGGTAGAGGTAGATGTTTTTGTAATGCCTACTAAGGGGGAGGGCTATCCACTAATCTTCAGAAGGCCATGGTTGATGGCCATGAAGGCAAAACAGGACTGGGGTACTAGCCTTCTATGCATGACCGGTAAGAAAGAGGAGACAATCTACTACGACATGAGGATTGGCAAGCAGAAGCAAATGAATCTGGAAACATTGGCAGATGAAACCACTAGCGAATCTTCCAGTTCTGAGGAGGATACCACATCCACCGAAGAAAGTGACAGTTCCATTGATGTGATCGGTATCATTATGAAGGATCCACAAAGGGTAAGCACAACTGGTGATCCATCACCAAAAGGGAAACCCAATGAAGAGGAGAGCAAATCACCTGGCCTAGGAGGAAGTAGGTTGAAGGGTATGTTGTCTACGGAATAAACACTTGATGAGAAAGATAGTTTTTTGCAAATGTTGATGGGATTTCCTAACCTGTTCATTGATAACTATGAAAGAATCACAGGCATTACAGTGGTGGAACATCATATTAAGTTGAAGGAAGGGGTAAAGCCAGTTGTGCAAAAGCTACGACGACTGGGGGTCATACAAGAAAAGGCACCTTGGCCGAGGTAAGGAAACTGCTGGAGGTGGGATTCATCTATCATGTAGAAAACTCAGAATGGGTGTCACCCGTAGTGGTGATGCCTAAAAAGAATGGTAAGTGGAGGGTCTGTGTTGACTACAAACCACTAAATGTAGCTACAAAGAGAGACCACTTTCCTCTCCCTTTCTTGGATGAAATTCTGAATGAAGTAGCGGGTTTTGAATGCTATACCGTCTGTGATGGTTATTCTGGATACTTTCAAATACGCATAGCCTTGGAAGATCAGCTAAAAACCACTTTTATCACGCCATGGGGTTGTTTTGCATACAGGGTTATGCCATTTGGTCTCACAAATGCACCTGCCACATTCCAAAGATATGTCACATATGTTTTTCAACCGTTCTTTGGAACATCCATAAGAGTGTTCATTGATGATTTTTGTATATATATAGCTCCCGTATTTCACATTTAGAAAAGGTAACTGAAGGTTTGGCCAGGTTGCAGAGCCTAGGTGGGCAATTAAATGTGGATAAATGCCACATTGGGGAGAGTAAAGTCATTCTATTAGGTCATGAAATTTCAACAAAAGGTATCAACGCCGACCCAAGTAAGGTGTCCGCACTCATATCCCTACCTTCACCAACGACCGCACGCCAACTGGTCTCTTTTCTGCAGAAGGTGAGGTACTTAAGTAGATTCATACATCTACTATCACAACTTGTTCTACCATTGCAACAATTCACTCAAAGATCAACTTTCACTTGGGACGAGGAAAGCGAACATCACTACAACAAGGTAAAGGAGGTCTTAGCCACTCTGCCAACTATCTCACCACCTAAGTGGGATGAAAAATTCTATGTCACCTCAAGTGTTGGTGATGACTCATTGGGGGCTGTGCTACTCCAAAAGGATACGACGACATCTTTCATGAGGCCAATCTACTTCTCTAGTCGAATGATGACAGCAGGAGAGAAAGGTTTCACCCAGGTGGAACACTTAGTCCTAGCTCTTAGATTTGCAACTAAAAAGTTTAGGTCATATTTTTTGACTAATCAATTTGTGATTCTAACCACGGATGAAATATTTCCCTATGTTGTACAACACATGGATGTGTCTGCTAGGATTACTAAATGGCTAGTTCGTCTGCAAGAGTTTGACTACACGGTACAGGTAGAAAGCACGACAAGGGCAAGTTTGGGGGGACTCATGACCTACCAAGTCTTTGAAGGGAAGGAGAAGCAATCTAAGGAAGGAGAAGTCCGATTACCTCCAGTACCACTGATGGTAGAAGGAGCACACTCTCTCTACTTTGATGGAGCCTACAAGCGAGCGTCTGACAAAGCAACTGCAGGCATAGTGGTCTTTGATGACAAAGGGACAAAGGTATTTTCGTTGGGCCAATTGTTAGATTCACATTCTAACAATGAAGCTGAGTATGCAGCACTAACCAAGGGTCTACAATGGTGCGTCTCGCAAGGTGTACAACTCCTTAATGTATTTGGGGATGCTCTACTTCTGGTAAGGCAAGTAAATGGAGCATGGACATGCAAGAATCCTAGTTTAAGGACTCACTTAAGTGGTGTAAAAACCTTGTTGGGTAAGTTTGAAGAAGTTCAAATACACCATATCCCAAGGGCTCAAAACCAAGAAGAAGATGCCCTAGCAAGTGAAAGACTACAAGAAGTGGTGGTTGGAGCAATAAAACTAAAGCTCCCTCTATTTCAAGGCAGTGATGCCTTGCCTGACATCATGCATTTTTTGGAAACAGGGGAATGCCCATCAGATTTAACAAAGGGACAGAAGCAATGGCTGACGTGGAAGGCCACAAGGTATCGACTCATCAATGACGGTTTGTACTGTAAGGGTAAGGACCAAATACTCAGGAAGGTCCCTCTCTCTCAGGAAATCACGGGAGTAATTGTTAGTTGTCACGACGGGGTTTGTGGTGGTCACTTTGCCCAAGACATAACAAGTAGGAAAATCTTGCAGGCAGGCTTCATATGGCCTAGCCTCAACCGTGATGTACACCACTGGTGCAAAACATGTAAGTTGTGTCACAAGGTCGGCACTAGATCACTTATGCCTGAACCACAGACACCTATTCTCTCATATGGCCCATTTGAAAAATGGGGTATCGACGCCATTGGGCCATTACCTAGGGCCAACTCAGGAAAATTCTACATTATCATGGGGGTCGACTACATGACTAGATGGGCAGAGGCTACAGCCACCACTAGAATCACAGTGGTAGAGGTAGCTAAATTTATCTACAAGCACATATGTTGTAGGTTTGGCACACCTTTAGAGATCATCTCTGATAGAGGGCCAGGTTTCAGAGCAGACTTGGTAGGAGAATTAATTCAGAAACTGGGCATTACAAGGAGGCACTCTTCACCATATTACCCTCAATGTAATGGCCTAGTTGAAAAGGTAAATGGAATGGTTTCTAAAATTATTACCAAGCAGGTAAACAATCATCCTGGAGACTGGGATAAGTATCTACTACCAGCTTTATGGGCCTACAAAACATCATTTCGTACATCCTTGGGATTCACACCGTATCATCTAGTATTTGGTAAGGAAGCAATCTTGCCCATTGAAGTGCAACTACAAAGTCTCAGAGTAATGGCAAGCCAACTTCAACAACCCAACATGCATTTGAGAGATCACATCATCAACTTGGAAAGACTGCAGCTGGACAGAGAAGAAGCAATAAATTATTATGCAGCACAAGAAGAGCATAGATGGCTTAGCTTTAACGAGCATCTCCGGAAAAAAGAATTGAAGAAAGGAATGTTGGTGCTCTGCTACGAGAATCGCTTCGACACTCGCAAGGATAAGCAACTCCTGCTCCGATGGGAAGGTCCTTTCATCGTCAGGAAAAAGTATGCCAATGGAAGCTACCAGCTTATGGAGGCTGATGGAAAACTTCATAAAACCAGGGTAAATGGTTGGCGACTTAAACCTTATTTTCTTCGATTTGACCAGGCTCCACCTATTGGCATTCCAGATGAGGACACACCATCAGCCGCCACCTCCAACGATAATGATCAAACAGATGAACTAGAGACATTAATGCCTCTAGCCAAAAGGGGAGGGCTAATGATGGGTGCTTTTCACAAGCCAAGCTCCCATACCCCTCTTCTCTCGTCCCCACCCCATGAAAACCCCCTCTTAAGGAGGGAGTGATAAAAGGCATTGGAAAAAGTAAGAAAAAAATAAAGTATGATTATGTAAATATATGAGAAAGGTAAAATAGGCCACCTCATGGCTACGGGGCAGCCCATCCCCAGCTTGCCTCCTTTTTCTTCACTGTTGCCCCGCCGTGTGTCCCTTTTCCTCTCCTCCACTCAAAAGGTCAACCCCCTCTCTCTTCCCCTTGTCCTTTCTCCTTTCTCTCTTCCCTCAAGCTACCCCACCTCTCACCAATAATGCATTCTAACTCACCAATAATGCACCCTAACTCACATGCAACTTATCCTATCTTCCAAAATAGTATACCCCACCCCCCCTTTCTCTCTCCTATCATATCCCATGACCCAAAAACCCCCCTCTCTCTCTAAAGGGTGCCATGTCTCTTGTCTTCTAGCTAATATAACCTCCCCCACACTCACACACACTCAGTTTCACTGAAAAAGGTGCCCACAGACCCATCCCCACCCGGTGGTTACCTGATTTTTTTTGTGTTCACACACATTTGCACACAGATTCACCTCTGAACTCTCTCCTCTCTTGTAATTACTTTATTCTCCATGTCACCTCTCACTTTTTTTCATCAACCCATCTCTCTCTTAGTCTCTCTCTCATGAGACTGCTGTTCTCGCACAAATACACATAGCCAGACAAGTGGGGCCCACAGTCACATGGCCTATGTAGATAATGATTTCTTCATTTCTAAATTCTAGAATTTCTCCCCCCTCCTCCCCTATATAAAGAGGGGTCACCATCACACTAAACACACACACAACATCACCAAAGAGTACAATGAGCACTGTGTGTGCCTAGTGCACACACACACACCCACACCATCACCATCACCGCAATCACCATGCTCGTCTTGAGCATGACCTCTACACCCTTGGGCTATGGAAGATGAAGGGCAGCTAAATGAAGGATGATGGCCATAACCCTCGTGCGAGTCTTCTCCATCAACTCCCACCTATCCGCCATGTGCTCTACCACTCTCTCCCTTCTCATTCCCCTACCCTATGCTCCCCATTTCATCGCCTTATTCTCTAAATAAAGCTTGAGGTTTTGTGAGTATGTTTTCTTGCAATGTTTTGCCCATGTGAGGTGTGCGGAATCGCCACCTAGTCTTGTGTTTGGAGTGAGCTTGTGTATGTGTGAAGGATGTGCGGATTCGCCATCCTTCTGTGGTTCCTAAGTACTAAGCCGCTATACCCTCTCCCTCTCTCTCTCTCTCTCTCTCTCTCTCTCTCTCTCTCTCTCTCTCTCTCTCTCGCACTTGATCTCATTTCCCTTCCTCTTCATCATTACTCCCAAGCATCCATCTCTCTTGGATGAAAACTTTGTTATGGTGGTGTGTTGTTTGCGTCCTAGCCACTGAAGTTAGGTGGTGCCCCCTGTTTGCTTTTCCATGAGAGGCTCGAGGCGCGCCATTCGATCCCCGGTGTTTTAGAGGCCGTCGGGGGTTCGGGGTTCGCTTGCTCCTGTCAACGCTCACGGTTTTGGACATAGTTTTGGATTTTCCCTGACCAAAACACTTGAACACACTGACAGAGGTATACCTATAGCAAGATAGATCTATTAAGCCTAGAAGTCATGTCTACATCAGACTAAGACTCAGACTCAGCTTATACAAGCACATGGATTTCACGGATAGATGAGCACCAACCCAGAATAGATCTTCCAAACCTACAGTACATAATGACCAATTTTGTGGAGAGAGTTTGGGCGTATAACCATGAAAGTGAAGCACTATATAGGTATATTAATGGAAATCAATTCAACCTTTACAGTTGCTTCGAGCCCTACCCAGATGAACTGACAGAATACAAGCTCTTATATGTCTATACATACGAGGTCGACCGACAATGGACATCCTTATTTGATGACAAGTATGGACAAGAATATAGAGCTATAGAAAGCACAAATCCACAAATTCCTTTCTCCTTGCATTAATTAAACATCCACTTGTTGCATAGATCTGCTTACTTCACATTGCCTAAACCGAGCATTCACCAGTTCCATCAAGCCCCTGAGCAGAGAAAACCCCACATGCCCAATTTCAAGCGCCCCCTATTATCTCCATGCAACCATGTCTCTCTACTTGACTATCCACTACCATAACAAAATTTTCAACATACAAGGTCCTTTTTAGCTTTGCTAACCTCGAGGCAACTCTACTATCTTTTGCTAGTAATTAACCTACCCTCACGGCCTTGCACCCCACCTTACAATTGTACATGTTGATTAATCTCCACATGCATTCGGTGCAGATGTAGCCCTTCTAAGGAATTTATCACTTTACCCTCATCTAAAAGGCACCAGTCTTATAGCTATTTGTGGATTGTATCCCCCTTCTACATGCGTTTTATCCCTTCATCTTGTACATCCGCACCATGCTAGAATTGATAGCTTTATGTGCCTTGACCCCACCTTCCTTGTATGTTATAACCTACAACTTTAATCATCCTTGACCTTACCTTGAAAGTTAATTCCATTTTTCCACCTTGTACATTCCTCGGTCTTTGCCTCGCCTAGTTGGTGACCTAGAACCAAGTTGAACCTGACCTCATAAAACACTAATGCTAAACCATACTAAACTTTGCCCCTTTCTTTTGGTTGTCTTAAAACCTGGCATACCTCAACTTAAAAATGCCTCTACCAGCTTTTTATTGGATACAGTGTTATTATCATAACCAACCTCTGTTTACTTTACTATCCACTCGCTGGACACCATTTATAACCTACCGACATAGACTTGCACCCCACCTTACAATTGTACTAAATTGTAATTTGTAAGTCTCCGCATACATCCGATGGAGATACAACCCTTCCAAGTCCCCATACATCCGATGGAGATACAACCCTTCCAAGTTCATTTATCAGTTTAGCCTATGGTAAACTGCACCATTTTTACAGTTTGTCATTGCTTTTTGCCTCGCCAAGTTGGTGACTGGTACTAAGATAGCCTTGCCCTCATAAAAACCTTAATCCTAAGCAAATTTAACCTTGCCCCCATAACCCCAAGCTTCTTTTAAGCTAAACGTTTGCCTTCACCAGATTGTTTGCCCAAACCTCAACCTAACCTTCCACCACACTCTAGCCCCAGGCCCAAACCTCAACCTAACCTTCCACCACACTCTAGCCCCAAACCTTAACCTAAGCTAGCCATGTACATCAAATTCATCCTTGCACAGCTCAAGACTTCAATCTTGTATAATGAAGGAGAGGTTGCGACAAAATCTCTTGGAGAAATCTAACGGTTTGACCCTTATCAAGGATTCTAGTGCTTCATGAAACCCCCTAGCCATTGGTACCACTTTTATGCAATCTCTCTAAAGATCACCAAAAATTAACACCTTAAAAAATTCCACTCCCAAGGAATTACACTGACTTTCAACTAGGCCAATCTATTTCTTGGTATTCATCCATCACCATGAAGTTGTACACAAGCCCACTTAATGCTTAACTAGAGAAAGCCAATCTTTTTCTTGGTATACACCCATCACCATTTTAAACTCTTAAAGTTGTACACAAGCCCAATGAATGCCCAACAAAGCCAATCTATTTCTTGGTCTACATCCATCACCACTGAAACTCTTAAAGTTGTACTCAAGCCCAATGAATGACCACCTACCCACATTTCCCTCCAAAAATTCTTAAATTTTTTCCCTCCAAAAGTGCTTATAAAACCAATAGCCTAAAGAGAGAATTTTTTGTATTCATGGAATGCCCTGATGAGACTCAATAAGTCGAAACGCGTTGGCAAATGCCATGATGCCATGTTTGAGTAAAATCTCTCTTTTTTCCTTGGTGGAATCCCTTCTCTCCCTTTAAGCTTATGTGAAGTACTCGCACGCTTGGCTTTTATAACTAATCAAGTTTTGAAAAAAACGTTGTTTAAGGCCTCAAAATGGATCCGGAAGTCAAACCAACGATTTGAGAGAATTGTGGGAAAACACTCACGGTTTTGGACATAGTTTTGGATTTTCCTTGACCAAAACACTTGAACACACTGAGAGAGGTATTACTACAGCAAGCTAGATATATTAAGCCTAGAAGTCATGTCTACATCAGACTCAGACTCAGACTCAGCTTATACAAGCACATGGAATGCAGGGATAGATGAGCACCCGCCCAAAATAGATCTTCCAAACCTATAGTACATAAAGACCAATTTTGTGGAGAGAGTTTGGACGTATAACCATGAAAGTGAAGGACTATATAGGTATATTAATGGAAATCAATTCAACCTTTATAGTTGCTTAGAGCCCTACCCAGATGAATTGACAGAATACAAGCGCTTATATGTCTATGCATACGAGGTCGACCGACAATGGACATCCTTATTTGTTGACAAGTATGGAAAAGAATATAGAGCTATATAAAGCACAAATCCACAAATTCCTTTGCCCTTGCATTAATTAAACATCCACTTGTTGCATAGATCTGCTTACTTCACACTGCCCAAGCCGAGCATTCACCATTTTCATCAAACCCATGAGCAGATAAAACCTCACTTGCCCACCTTCAAGCGCCCCCTATTATCTCCATGCAACCATGTCTCTCTACTTGACTATCCACTACCATAACAAAATTTTCAACATACAAGGTCCTTTTTAGCTTTGCTAACCTCGAGGGAACACTAGTATCTTTTGCTCGTAATTAACCTACCCTCACGGCCTTGCACCCCACCTTACAATTGTACATGTTGTTTATTAATCTCCACATGCATTCGGTGCAGATGTAACCCTTCTAAGGAATTTATCACTTTACCCTCATCTAAAAGGCACCAGTCTTATAGCTATTTGTGGATTGTATCCCCCTTCTACATGCGTTTTATCCCTTCATCTTGTACATCCGCACCATGCTAAAATTGATAGCTTTATGTGCCTTGACCCCACCTTCCTTGTATGTTATAACCTACAGCTTTAACCATCCTTGACCTTACCTTGAAAGTTAATTCCATTTTTCCACCTTGTACATTCCTCGGTCTTTGCCTCACCTAGTTCGTGACCTAGAACCAAGTTGAACCCGACCTCATAAAACTCTAATGCTAAACAATACTAAACTTTGCCCCTTTCTTTTGGTTGTCTTAAAACCTGGCATACCTTAACTTAAAAATGCCTCTACCCTCTTTTAATTGGATACAGTGTTATTATTATAACCAACCTCTGTTTACTTTACTATCCACTCGTTGGACACCATTAATAACCTATTGACATAGACTTGCACCCCACCTTACAATTGTACTAAATTGTAATTTGTAAGTCTCCGCATACATCCGATGGAGATACAACCCTTCCAAGTCCCCATACATCCGATGGAGATGCAACCCTTCCAAGTTCATTTATCAGTTTAGCCTATGGTAAATTTCACCATTTTTATAGTTTGTCATTGCTTTTTGCCTCGCCAAGTTGGTGACTAGTACTAAGATAGCCTTGCCCTCATAAAAACTTTAATCCTAAGAAAATTTAACCTTGCCCCCATAACCCCAAGCTTCTTTTAAGCTAAACGTTTGCCTCCATCAGACTCTTTGCCCAAACCTCAACCTAACCTTCCACCACACTCTAGCCCCAAACCTTAACCTAAGCTAGCCATGTACATCAAATTCATCGTTCCACAGCTCCAGGCTTCAATCTTGTATAATGAAGGAGAGGTTGCGACAAAATCTCTTGGAGAAATCTAACGGTTTGACCCTTATCAAGGATTCTAGTGCTTCATGAAACCCCCTAGCCATTGGTACCACTTTTATGCAATCTCTCTAAAGATCACCAAAAATTAACACCTTAAAAAATTCCACTCCCAAGGAATTACACTGACTTTCAACTAGGCCAATCTATTTCTTGGTATTCATACATCACCATGAAGTTGTACACAAGCCCATTTAATGCTTAACTAGAGAAAACCAATCTTTTTCTTGGTATACACCCATCACCATTTTAAACTCTTAAAGTTGTACACAAGCCCAATGAATGCCCAACAAAGCCAATCTATTTCTTGGTCTACATCCATCACCATTGAAACTCTTAAAGTTGTACTCAAGCCCAATGAATGCCCACCTACCCACATTTCCCTCCAAAAATTCTTAAATTTTTTCCCTCCAAAAGTGCTTATAAAACCAATAGCCTAAAGAGAGAATTTTTTGTATTCATGGAATGCCCTAATGAGACTGAATAAGTTGAAACGTGTTGGCAAATGCCATGATGCCATGTTTGAGTAAAATCTCTCTTTTTTCCTTGGTGGGATCCCTTCTCTCCCTTTAAGCTTATGTGAAGTACTCGCAC
The DNA here is from genome assembly GCF_014529385.1 of Adiantum capillus-veneris. Lineage (NCBI taxonomy): Eukaryota > Viridiplantae > Streptophyta > Polypodiopsida > Polypodiales > Pteridaceae > Adiantum > Adiantum capillus-veneris. The sequence continues at coordinate 65,454,451 of NC_140952.1, forward strand.
GCTTGGCTTTTAAAATCAATCAAGTTTTTAAAAAAACGTTGTTTAAGGCCTCAAAATGCATCCGGAAGTCAGGGGTGTCAAAAACTGACAGTTTGAGAGAATTGTGAGAAAAGGCTCACAGTTTTGGACATAGTTTTGGATTTTCCCTGACCAAAACACTTGTACACACTGAAAGAGGTATTACTACAGCAAGCTAGATATATTAAGCCTAGAAGTCATGTCTACATCAGACTCAAACTCAGACTCAGCTTATACAAGCACATGGATTGCAGGGATAGATGAGCACCCGCCCAAAATAGATCTTCCAAACCTATAGTACATAAAGACCAATTTTGTGGAGAGAGTTTGGACGTATAACCATGAAAGTGAAGGACTATATAGGTATATTAATGGAAATCAATTCAACCTTTACAGTTGCTTAGAGCCCTACCCAGATGAATTGACAGAATACAAGCTCTTATATGTCTATACATACGAGGTCGACCGACAATGGACATCCTTATTTGTTGACAAGTATGGACAAGAATATAGAGCTATATAAAGCACAAATCCACAAATTCCTTTGCCCTTGCATTAATTAAACATCCACTTGTTGCATAGATCTGCTTACTTCACACTGCCCAAGCCGAGCATTCACCATTTCCATCAAACCCATGAGCAGATAAAACCTCACTTGCCCACCTTCAAGCGCCCCCTATTATCTCCATGCAACCATGTCTCTCTACTTGACTATCCACTACCATAACAAAATTTTCAACATACAAGGTCCTTTTTAGCTTTGCTAACCAAGAGGCAACTCTACTATCTTTTGCTAGTAATTAACATACCCTCATGGCCTTGCACCCCACCTTACAATTGTACATGTTGTTTATTAATCTCCACATGCATTCGGTGCAGATCTAGCCCTTCTAAGGAATTTGTCACTTTACCCTCATCTAAAAGGCACCAGTCTTATAGCTATTTGTGGATTGTATCCCCCTTCTACATGCGTTTTATCCCTTCATCTTGTACATCCGCACCATGCTAAAATTGATAGCTTTATGTGCCTTGACCCCACCTTCCTTGTATGTTATAACCTACAACTTTAATCATCCTTGACCTTACCTTGAAAGTTAATTCCATTTTTCCACCTTGTACATTCCTCGGTCTTTGCCTCGCCTAGTTGGTGACCTAGAACCAAGTTGAACCCGACCTCATAAAACTCTAATGCTAAACCATACTAAACTTTGCCCCTTTCTTTTGGTTGTCTTAAAACCTAGCATACCTTAACTTAAAGCTGCCTCTACCAGCTTTTTATTGGATACAATGTTATTATCATAACCAACCTTTTCTTACTTTACTATCCACTCGCTAGACACCATTAATAACCTACCGACATAGACTTGCACCCCACCTTACAATTGTACTAAATTGTAAGTTGTAAGTCTCCGCATACATCCGATGGAGATACAACCCTTCCAAGTCCCCATACATCCGATGGAGGTGCAACCCTTCCAAGTTCATTTATCAGTTTAGCCTATGGTAAATTGCACCATTTTTATAGTTTGTCATTGCTTTTTGCCTCGCCAAGTTGGTGACTAGTACTAAGATAGCCTTGCCCTCATAAAAACTTTAATCCTAAGAAAATTTAACCTTGCCCCCATAACCCCAAGCTTCTTTTAAGCTAAACGTTTGCCTCCATCAGACTCTTTGCCCAAACCTCAACCTAACCTTCCACCACACTCTAGCCCCAAACCTTAACCTAAGCTAGCCATGTACATCAAATTCATCGTTCCACAGCTCAAGGCTTCAATCTTGTATAATGAAGGAGAGGTTGCGACAAAATCTCTTGGAGAAATCTAACGGTTTGACCCTTATCAAGGATTCTAGTGCTTCATGAAACCCCCTAGCCATTGGTACCACTTTTATGCAATCTCTCTAAAGATCACCAAAAATTAACACCTTAAAAAATTCCACTCCCAAGGAATTACACTGACTTTCAACTAGGCCAATCTATTTCTTGGTATTCATACGTCACCATGAAGTTGTACACAAGCCCATTTAATGCTTAACTAGAGAAAACCAATCTTTTTCTTGGTATACACCCATCACCATTTTAAACTCTTAAAGTTGTACACAAGCCCAATGAATGCCCAACAAAGACAATCTATTTCTTGGTCTACATCCATCACCACTGAAACTCTTAAAGTTGTACTCAAGCCCAATGAATGCCCACCTGCCCACATTTCCCTCCAAAAATTCTTAAATTTTTTCCCTCCAAAAGTGCTTATAAAACCAATAGCCTAAAGAGAGAATTTTTTGTATTCATGGAATGCCGTGATGAGACTCAATAAGTCGAAACATGTTGGCAAATGCCATGATGCCATGTTTGAGTAAAATCTCTCTTTTTTCCTTGGTGGGATCCCTTCTCTCCCTTTAAGCTTATGTGAAGTACTTGCACGCTTGGCTTTTATAATTAATCAAGTTTTGAAAAAAACGTTGTTTAAGGCCTCAAAATGCATCCAGAAGTCAGGGGTGTCAAAAACTGACAATTTGAGAGAATTGTGAGAAAACGCTCACAGTTTTGGACATTGTTTTGGATTTTCCCTGACCAAAACACTTGAACACACTGAGAGAGGTATTACTACAGCAAGCTAGATCTATTAAGCCTAGAAGTCATGTCTACATCAGACTCAGACTCAACTTATACAAGCACATGGATTGCAAGGATAGATGAGCACCCGGCCAGAATAGATCTTCCAAACCTACAGTACATAAAGACCAATTTTGTGGAGAGAGTTTGGACGTATAACCATGAAAGTGAAGGACTATATAGGTATATTAATGGAAATCAATTCAACCTTTACAGTTGCTTAGAGCCCTACCCAGATGAGCTGACAGAATACAAGCTCTTATATGTCTATACATACGAGGTCGACCGAGATATTTGGTAAATGAAGGACCTCCGATACATCCACAAAAGACAAGAACCTCTAAGAGAATTCCAAAGAGGGGACCACCACCTCGATTTCACCCTAGAGAGATAACGAGAGATGAAACGATACCAGAGAGGAGTATGGTTCCATACTTTTCACCCCAAAGTATAAGACCATCTCAGCTAATAAAATGGGTAAATAGAATGTACAATGGCATATGAGACCCATGCGCCCATGTCTTGGCTTTCAAGCAAGTCCTACGAGCAGAACGAGTAGAGGACTTCCACATGCAGTATGAGGGTTTTGGACTTACATTGGAGGACAATGCACAAGCATGGTTTGAACTATTGAACCGGAGAGAGTTCACAACCATTGAGAAAATGTTGTATGAATTTGTTCAAGAATTCACCAAGAGAGGCATAAAACATAACACCCTTCCTAAGATTCAGGAATTTAAACAAGGCGAAACAGAAACAGTGCGACATGCAATACTGCGTTTCAAGCAATATGTTGCTAGATGTCCTACCCAAGAGTTACCCACGCCAGAATGTCAGATCCTATGCTTCATTAGAGGGCTTAGGAATGAGAATCTCCAAAAGGACCTATACATGAAAAGATACCAAACCTTGGAAGAGGGGACCAAAGTGGCAGTTGACCTAGTTGACAATTGCAAATTCTATGAAGATGTTCAGAAGAAGATGAATGATGCGAGTGAGAAAAAGAAAACCGCTGATCTTGAGGATCAAAGAGGGAATCTAGGACAAAACCAAGTAAATGTTGAGGAGAAAATCATAGAGAATGTGATGCAACGTAGCAACCACTCTGACCGAGTACCAGCCTATAGAATTCCTCAACAACGAAGGTGCATGACATGTGGAGGGGACCATCCGACGCAACATTGTCCTGACTATAGACCTAAGACTCCACCAGGGTTTGAGCATGTTATGTCTTAACCGCCTACATATCATCCTGTAGCGGAACAAGTGTTCTTAAGTGAAAGACCCATAGCTGCTAGAAATGCATGTGTGAGTCATGAGCTTCAAACAGAAATTAGATATGTGGTAGATCATAGGCCACTTCAAGGTCAATATCAAGTATTGCCACAACAACCAATACGTCCATGTGACAGATGTGGTAGTAGTGATCACTTGATTAAGGATTGTCCACACCATGATATCATGATAAATGTATATTGTAATGAGTGTGCAATCACACATATGATTTTGGATTGTCCTAAGAATCCAAGAAAGAAAGGTAAAATGCAACCACATGTTACCTTTCCTTCTACCAGCAAATTAGAGAAAGAACGAGCCGCAACAAAAGGAGAGACGACAACAACAACAGAGCAAGAAACCATTGCAAAAGAACAGGTGCTTAAACAACAAGAAGATGAAAGTAAGCAAGTTGCTCCAGCAAACGTTGTCACAAGAGCACAAGCAAAAGTGCAAGAGTAGAAGCCTACAAATGGAGAGACTAGTAAGAGTTCCAAAAGTCGTAGAAACTCTAGACGAGCAAGAAGGACTAGAATGAAAGCGAGACTAGAAAGGGAGAAAGGAGAAGAAAAGGCTGTTACAGCTGAGTTGGAAACAACTCAAGAGCAACAGACACAGCAAAGGGAAGCTGAAACCCTTAAACCAGTTGAGGCACCCAAGAGGCTAGTTCAGGAGGATCTGTCCTAGTGGACAAAGTCAATGAGCCTTTAGACGTGATTTTACAGGCTTATGAGGCTAGATTGGCAAATAGACAGACCTTAGAACAAAGATGGATGACCCATCCTTATCCCAAACTAGAGAAGCAGAGGCTAGAAATGTGTAAGCAGCTCATTATAACTGCTCAAGCATTGCTAGAACCACCTCCACCAGAATTGAAGGATAAGATAGTCACCCCAGTGCACAAAGACAAGAGCATTAAAGTAGACGAATTGCCTAGAGAAGAGGTGGATCATAGGTAAGAACCACTGCCAAGGTCGCGAGACTCGAGGGTAGTCCAAAATACAACAGATGAATCAATGAGGGATTTCCCACCCTATGTTCCTATAGTTGAGGAGCAGTGGCCAGAGGAGTTATGGAAGGCTGTCCGAGATGCCCAAAAAAGAGAAGAGGATGCTGGACCAACACCATTTCCTGAAATCACATTAGATAGACCACAAATGAGTGTTGATGTGAGGTCATATTATGGTGATGTAGGATCGATAGCCTCTGAAGAAATTAGACCTGCATCGTTAAGAACTTTGCCACAGTACATGGGAGATTTTGAGGCAAAGTTTGAGATTGTGAGAGTTCCATCACAGAGGCTAGGACGGACAAAATAATTGGACACAAAAAATTTGACTGACTTGCTATCCACGCCAGTGAAGTGCACAATTACGTTGGCAGAACTTTTGAAAATCGGGCCAAGTATGTGGACGGATATAGGAAAATGCTTGGAAAAAATTGGGATCAAAAGCCCGTTAAGGTTCCTGGAAAAAGAGCTAGATGAGATCGAGAAGCCTAGATCAAATGTAAGACCAGTACCTCTGAACAAAGTAGGACAGTACTGTGAAGGAGAAGATGGTAATGCCACTTTGCCTGTCGACTTCAATGGGATTGAAACGAAAGCTATACTTGACAGTGGAGCAGGAATTGCCATAGCAACAAAACGAATATGGGAGGAATGGGGTAGGCCCGCCTTTAGAACAACCAGAATAAAATTAAAGTTAGAGGATAAGCATGTGGAAAGACCCACGGGATTGCTAGAAACGATAGTGGTGTCTTCTTGTGGTATAGAGTATGTGCATAATTTTGCCATAGTTGACTTTGGCAAGAAAAATAACTATGAAATCATCCTTGGAAGACCATTCATGAGACAACTCAAGATGGTGAGGCGGTCCGGGGTGGGCAACAAGAAGAGCGGCCTCTAAACACCCTTCGAGGCTCCCGTACTGCTCAATTGGGGCTGGGGCAAGCACAATCAGAGACAACAACAACCCACAACCAGAAACCAAACAAGAAAAGGGGCACCACCTAGTTGTAGATGTGAACTAGGAAGCACGTGATATCTCCTTGTACTCAAACACACAAAGAGAGGGGAATGCAAGATAGCCATACACACCAAACACAAACATTCACCACGCCAGAGAGAGGTAAAGCGCACAAATCAACTTGAGCAACTCAGTCTTAGCCTTAAAGACTAGATGCACACAAAGCTTGATGAGAAATAGAGAGACAACACAAAACTTGACCTTGTTGCCAATACACAAATTGTCTTAGGGTCACGGGATCCCTCTCACCGAGCACCCTCTTACAATTGAAAGTTTTGGCAAACAATTCAACAAGCCCTCAAACCACCAAGCATGAAATGGCACAACAAGCTTCAAGGACAATATACCTTCAACCACCTGATGAGCCAACTTATCAAATCAATTTGGAGAGAAGAGTCGTAGTTGCAGCATACAATTGCACCCAAAACTATGAATCTTATTTATGGACAAGAGTAGGCTACAAGTGTGATTGCAGAGTATAGTATCACTCCACTCCTCTAGATGGCATAACTAACTTCAAGCTTCTCCATGCACCTATGTGTAGTGATGGAATAGAGCACTCACACTGCACACTCTACACAACTAGGCTTGAAGAGTGGTGTGTTATGTGTTGAGAATGGTGTGGTGTAGTGTGATCATATGATGATTTACAAGGGAGAGAAGGGCTCTATTTATAGGTTTTAGAAGCCCCGATTTGGATTAGGCCTAATCAAGTTTATTTGAAGGAATAAAAGATTATGCATATTTTTATTTTTTTTAATGAGGGTGGGTCTCTCTTGTCCTTTGAGTCACATGGATGTGGGCTCAAGGGAAGAGAATTATTGAGGATGAAAGGAGAGAGGGATTGAGTGAATAATTTGGGAGTGCCTACTCTAATAGAGGGTGCATTTTACAATAAGGTTAGTGGTTAGTAGTTAGTAATTATCACTAAAAAATATTTACAAAATCATTCATCAAATGGTGAGATATATGATGAGAAAAGTTAGAGAAGGGATAAGCTTGTAAAGCAAGGTTGAAGCTTGGAGAAGTTGACATTCACCTCTTTACAGCACCGGTAGAAGAAGCGGTCAGCATGGGGAAGTAGCGCGTGTCGATGAAGCTATGTTATCTTCAAACCTTGGAAAATTCATGATAAAGCCTTCATTTGCAGAGGTTAACCTTGGATTTTTGCTGATTTTTTGAAGTTCTTAACAAAGATGAATAGAGTATGGTAATATGGACATATATGTAGAGAGAAAGGGGGACACATAGGGTGTAGAAATGGAGGATGAAGGCTATGGAGGTGCGAGAGATGTGGCAATGGTGAAGAGGGTGAATTAGGACATGGGAGTTGCAGGTTTGGGAGTGGGAAGGAGAGGGAGGAGTGTGTGTGAAAGAGGAAAATGATAAAGTGGAAGAGGGAGTGTGGCTCCATAGCATGGGCAAACTGGGGTCCACCAATAAAATCATAGCTCAGCTCGTAGCTCAAAAAAATATGAAAAAAATTTGAGGTGAAAGTTCAGCTCACGAGCTACAACTTTTGTTTGTATCACCTTTTCAAATTCGGGGAGCATGTGATCTTTAAAAATTCAGCAAAACCGACTGTTTTTTCCACTGCACAAGGTCCTTGTGAGGTCCTTTTTTGGATGATTCTTTTGAATACCTCCAAGAGTGAGCTCCCCATGGTGCATGCATGCATTCCACATAGCCTTGACCTTATTTGGTAGGTCTATAATTGAAGATATTGTTGAGATCATGATATAAATGAATAGTACAACTAAGAAAATCAAATATTGAGGGGTCTAAAAAATATGTACATGTCAAATATAAATAATATAGGTGGAAAAAATATAATGGGGTCAAAATAAATCTCTCTCATTATAAGTCTACCATAAAAAGATGAATATTTCTGGTGGTCTAATTTATGAGAGTAATAGAGAATAGATGTAGGAAAGAAAAAATGACAATAGTGAAAAAATATACACATAAATAGAACTAGTTTTTTTGGATTTTTGTTGGGATGGAGTTACACCAAAAATAAGAGAAGCTTGCATGAAATTATTTTTATATGGAATAAAGAGTATGCAAAATGGCAAAAAATATGGTAATGGTGAGTCAATGTACATAGCGTAAATAACACACACCTAAGTATAAATATTTAAATAAATACCAAAATAATTATGAAAAATCCTTTTATTTAGGCCCTATATACAATAAAATATTTACACATAATATACTTTCTTTTTTTTTTTGGCTCAACTAGCCCAATGACTAGCTAATTAAGGGTTTTTAAGAAGATATGGGAAAAGTCCCCTAACTCACACACACCTATATACAGTGAAATGGTAGGGATAGCCACAGTGTTTGGATGATTTTGGTAGGGTGGGTTAACTCACTATGGCAATTACGGAGAGCCGAAAAACGGCTATCAATGGTACAAGATTGGGGTTATGATTATCTATACTTGAGACATGCTGAAACCACAACACGTGTAAATATGAGAAATCATAGTTACCAAGATGTAACTAGAACGTCCGTGGAAGATTTTGATTCTGCAACACAAAGTGGATCAACAGACCATCCGTGGATGGGAAAAAGGAAAGAAATCTGGATGTGCGGAGCATCGGAGTGTAGTGACTTTGGGAGAAATGAGAATGCCTTAGAGAGGGTCTTAGAAGATGATGCTTACATAAGAGAACCTTTTCCGGAAGAGGCGTTAGAACCGCTAGAGTGGACTCAGATATTGGCTACTTTGGATGTCTGTGTTAATGAGACCACACCAACAAAATTTTGCGATGAGAATGGGTATGACATAGTCCCCTACTACATGCTAAGGGTTATGGGTGAGACAGATGACGAATCTGAGTATGAGTTCGAAACAGGGTTATCATCTATGGGGATAACACAAAACCAGATACCTAGCCCGAATACTGGTCATATAGAAATAGGTGCTCTTTGCGATCAGTGTGCGATAACACACTTGATTACAAACTGTCCAACTCGAATGCATAGTACAAAGGAGGAGCCGCAAGTCAACGAAGCAAAGTTGCAGGAAGAAGGGCTAAGATTCAAAGAAGATGCTTCAGGTCCAGCGCCTACAAACGAGCAATATGAAGACTTGGAATCAATCAAAGAAGAGGTGCAGCAAGTGACAGGAAGTTCAGACACTATTGGTGACATTTCAACAGCTGAAGTCGAGGAAGAAGAGCCTATGACTCTACAGGAACCAAATGTTGATTTTGTCTCTCCAAAAGACATATCAGAGGAAATGGTGGTCAAGCAAGAGCTAGAACACACAGATAAACTCAGAAGTGTGAACAATGAAGAAGAAGACGACAAGGAGTCCAGGCCAAAGATTGCTCAAGTCACTCAAGAGAACACAGGCAATCTAGTACCAAAGAAGATCAACTTTTTGCTAAGTGCACAAGACGGAGTCAAGATTAATTTTATGGCAGAAATTGATACAAATTCCACGACTAATGTCATGTCATATGGCATGTGGTTACTTCTAGGTAAGCCAAAGCCTTATGATATTCAGATAAAGGTAAATCTCTCACCTGAAGTAGATGTTATAAGTATGGGGATTGCAGAAGCTACTCTCCAACTACACTCGCAGAATGTCAAAGAAAAATTCTTGGTGGTAGATTCTCGACAAATGGGAACACACTTGATTTTGTCCAAGCCATGGGCAAAAGTCTTTGAAAACGAGCCTGAATCTTCAACAATGGTTATCACAACAAGCTATCAAGTGGCAACAGAGATCAAGCCTACGACAGTTCAAAGATTCTTGGCTATTAAAAAAGGCAAAGCTAAAATAAGCCCACAGTCTCTAGCCCAGCCAATGCAAGTGCAAGACAAAGCCTCTACATCAAAAACCAAACCATCAACAAAACAATGGAAACCCAAGCAAAAAGTCTATCAACCAAAGTTTCCATCACCCGAAAGCCTCCAAAGGAAGTCAAAACAGGTCAACCAAGTGCTAGTATCCAAGGCACAGATTAAAGTTAATGATCCAATTTGGATACAATCACAGGAACAACCTCAACAAGCACAGGTAACAGGATGGATCACATCAAGCGAGTCAATTATTGCACAAGGCTACAAGAAAGGAAATTCAGATGTTTGGGTCAACAAGCCCAAGATAACAACTTGGCGATATCCATCCCATGACAACCAATCAGTCAGGAATCAACAAAGCCATCAACGTCAATCACATAACTCAATCAAGAGAAAGGACAGGTACAAAAAGCAAAAGAGAAGGTCTTCAATTGGACAAACCATACGACAAGTTTGGGTAATGAAATCAGAATTCTACCAGACTACCCAACAAAGTCAAGTGAAGATCACCTCCAAGCAAGTCCAAAGATTCATTCCAGTCGAGTTACTCGAAGCACAAGGATTCTATGAGGTAACTTTCAAATCTGGTTACCTAAGGTAGTAGCTTATCAAGGAATCACCAAGGAAAAGCAAGAAACATCAAGAAATGAAGAGCAGCCACCCGCTACACCCAAGAGTACTGCAACCTATAGATGGATCCCTCGTCAATTACTACAAGAGCAAGGCTTTTACAAAAGTAACAGCCATATTTGGAAATTAAAGACAAGGTACCATCAAGTCAAAGAAGAAACAAGGCAAGTGGCAAAGGAGATCACACCAGGCCCAAGAACAATGTGGGTTCCAAAAACCGCGATTGAGGCTCAACAACAAGAAAGATACACAACTCCTTTACAGCCTCTTAACAACCAAAAGAAAGCAACGGTAAATGCGGAGGTCGCAGTTTTGAAGAACACTATCTCGAAGAAGAAGACTTCATCAACCATTGCTTCAACATCAATACCTGTCTCATCAAGCAACCACAATTTGCTACCAAGGAATGAAGAGCAGATATATGCCAATGTATTGGACAACGTGGCATCTCAAACAGAAACTAACGAGAAAGGCCTAAACATCAAAAGCATATGGAATTGGATTTCAGGCCGCGATCAGGTAAGTCCAAGTCACCATTAAACTTACATGGCATAAGAGTCTAGAGTCGGGCAGCTAAGCCACTAAATGAGCAAAGTGTCAGACCTAAGCTTCAAGTTAATATTTTTCTGTGGTCTATGAGTCTAGCAAATAGGTATAAGCTCAAGCTGGAGAGTTGAGCATACATAAAGTCATGTTGCTCATGCTGGAAGAGGTGAGCATAAGAGTCAAAGTCCATATAATATATAAGGTGGAGAAGGCGGAGTAGTCCAAAACAAAAACACTCACGCACTTGACACAGTGAGGAAGAGTGGAGAAACCTCGACAGCAAAAACCCTTCTTGTGAGTAGTGAAAGCTTTTGAAGCACTCATGCTATATGTTTTTCTTGCTACACTAACTCCATGAAGAACCCATCAATACTCTTCTTTTGCACCGCATCTTGTTTAACATGCATAACTCTGTGCAAGCATATAGATGTCCCATCATTGGACATATGCATTAGGCACTCTTTTTTATTCCACCCATGCACTTACACAAACAAATGACGATGACCAAGCGGAAACAGGTTTTATAAGCCTTTGCTCAACAACAATGACTCTAACTTCAAGCTACTAACACTTATCCATGTATATCAAGTCCATACTAGTAGCCATATGGCCATCTGTACTTTAACTCAGCATAACTCTATAACATCAGAACCTAAGTACATATAGCTTCGCATTTAATTATGACTAAAGATATTTTTTCCCACTGGGTTTTTCCCTTTAGTCTTATCCAGGTATCTAAGACCTTCATTTTGTATATACGCTACATTTTACTTTTACTCTTTTTATAACAGCAAAAACAAGAAGAACCACGATATCCCCACACTACTAATTGCAAATATACTGACAAGTCAAAAGGGAGAGGCCAAAAAACAGCTTGACAAAGCTTCAAGTCAACTTACAGGTACAACTGCGAGATAACAACCACAGGAAAAGCAAATACTAGAGCTACAATGACAACGACCTGCTGCACCAACAAGTCGATACAACCTCATGCAATTCAAGATACAACAACCAATCGGAGGGGGAGAGTTCCAGGCTTCAGATACACTACAGGTACATCTTCAAGGCAGCTTTAATATCACGCAAAGTGACCAACTACAGAAGAGGCTGCCACAACAACTTCAACCAACACCAAGACATCAAGAACTCGTCAAGGCCAGCAAAGACATAGGGTTTTGTCGGGGACAACAAGAATTCGGAGGGGGAGAGTGTTGAAAGGACGCCCTTTCAACAACGTTTCCACAAAGATTCTAGCGTCCTTTCAACAACGTTTCCACAAAGATTCCATTAAGATTCCTCAAAGATTCTAAAGATTTCACATGAAGATGTTGATGAAGTAATGAAGATGAAGATGGATGCTGCAACATGAAGATACAAGTTCATGGACGTCATTGAATATCCCGTTATTATTATTTTGAGCCATTACGACCACTTTTGTAATGTTTACGGGAACCTCATATTTTAAATCGGCACTTGTATTTTGGCCACAGATGCTTGTATAATGAGTAAAGCCAACTCAGTTTCTTGTAATTAAGCTCTGTAGAAGCCTAGGGACAATTCAGGTCATTTGGCCGGACATTAGGTTTGAAGGCTTGGTATATAAGCTGAAACCTAAGGCTTTGTAAGAAAAACACATTACGTTATCTCAAATAATATACAGTCGTGGGTTCTGCAGCACACAGTAGTGAGCTTCACGCACACACACCGTCGCGCACACTAATCACATTGCAGATATGAGAGTAGGAGCGTGTTAGCATCGAGGAGCTCTCCGCGTCGACGCAAGCAATGCAAGCCGAGGACCACATCGCGAGCCCGCCTGCTACGAACTATATTTGGTCGTAAGTACCTCAAACGACATCCGTTCTGAATAATCGAGTAGTCGTTAGAATCAGGGCGAGAAGCTCCTCGTGTTGATGTCTTTGTAGAGCAATTTCGGACACTTTGGAAATTGCTGATTTGAGTTTATCGCGACAGCGGTTAGAGGTCTTACAGTTATGGTTTTCAGGGTTTAGGTGTTTGGCCATATCCGATATGTCCTTGTGAGTCTTGCCCTCCGATTTCGAGTCATTCCGATATGATTTGAAACTGTTTCGAACTTGTAGTGTTTTGTAGGATGCGTTGTCTGTTTCTTTGCTTTATGGTAGTGTTGTGGTAGGATTAGTGACTGTAGAGTGTTGCTCGTGTCTAGCTCAGGGTTGACAACCCAGAGATTGCCTCCATGCCCTAGTCGGATCAGCTAGATCCTCGGATTGACAGTTTGTTGGTCTGTGTTCTCGCTGTGCTCCATCGTCCGTCGCGGCGTACCCGCTAACAAGATTCTTCAAAGTAGTATGAGACTATAACACTCGTCTTCGATAAAGATTTTAAAAATAATGCCATTATCTTCAACTATTGCTTGAATCTTGACCAACTATGTAAGCAATCTTTTGAAATTGCTTAAATGATTAACCATTCAAGTTTGTGGTTATTCTATGAGTGCAAAAAAATAGATGAGAATGATGATCTTTGAGTGTTTACTATCTGGCTTCTTTTGCTATAATGCAAGACCCAATGTGATGCACTAAAGTGTTGTGAATGTGCTCTCCAGTGATTCCCAACGCCTTATCATTTTTCATCTCCCATTGTGAGCTCTCTTCTGTATTAGTGTGTGTCTCTCTTCATTTTACAATATGCCACAAACCTTTTTCCATTAATTCACATTAGTTTTGTAACCTAATAGGACATAAAACCATCCTTTAAGGGTTTTGATAAAACCCTCCAAACTCATACAAAATTCTTTTTTTTTTAACCCTTTCTTAAGATACCACTACTTATTAAAAAAATGAACAACTTTGAAAATTCCTCACTTCTTGGTAGTGGTAAGCTTTCTTGGTCATGGTAAGCTTCCAAAGTTGTTGCACCATAGCATTTCAGTGAAAATAACATTTTTTTGCAATCAATTGCATACTAGGAAGGCTAAGGATTTTTCTAGACAGAATCTTAATTTTTTTCATAAACTTCAACGATTTAATGATCATACCATGTTGTTCGTTTAGCCTCACAATTATGTTTTGGGACAAATATTAAGGTTCACAAGTTTCTTTTTTTTTTTTTTTTGCAAAACTCACAATTGTGAGTGTATAGTATTAACGGCCACCCCAGTAATCCAGAAGATCGTGATGTCTCCAATTCTTAGGTCAAAAGATGAGAGCTGGCAATAAGTATCTCATATTTTATGGAAACGGTTCAAAGCGTAGGCTAGGGCCTTGGCACAAATCAAAGGTCTCCCGCCGGATTTCCCAAAGCCTCTTTTCCTATATGACAACATATTTGAAGTTTTGGGGAAGACAAATCAAGAGGACCTTTTCACTTCCAATCTAGATACCATACAGGTTCCAATAGAAAAGGAGCCAATGGAAGAGGACAACCTGAATGGGAACTCTGTTGAAGAGTTCCTGGAGGCAGAAGCATTTGTTCCCCTGTGAGGTCCCCACCCCGCTGTTTCCAATGGTGGATCTGATGGTGAACCCGGTGGCCACTAGATCTATTGCGGAAGCAAACAAAATGGTTCAGGATTCGACTAGCGGACAATCTCTCATCACAAAGTGAGTCGAGTTCGAGCCTACTAGCAGGGAAATCTAGCTCCACCTCGCAGGGGAAGCATACTCGAACTATCTAGCGATCCTAAGACCCACCTTCCAAGAGGAGAGAAACTCCGAGTGCCTTTTTCCCCATGTTTCAGAGGCACATACTCTCGAGGATTCGCCGCTCTAGGGGCAATGAGTAATACCAATATCGAGTAAGCACTATGGGGACAGAGAGTTCCCGACCAATCGGGACCACCCATCTCGTAGGCATGGGCAACCTGAGCCAAGCCCCCACTTTCCACCCCCACACTCACACTTCCTTGTGTGACCTAATTACTACCACAAAGGTTGTTCAACATAAAGATTCCTTGTTTAATTCCGAATCACATTGTTCGTTAATACAGCCCTTCAACCAGTATTGCAAACAACACCAAGACAGAATTCTAGTAAAAATTCTACTCAAACTTATTCATAAAAATTCCAATGTTCTGGAGATACAACATCCCCCCTCCAGCGAGAGTTTACTCCTCCCGTTGTCGCCTAGCTGCCCATACAACTAGGTATATCCACCGCATAGAAAGCACGACATGGACATTCCCACCGCTTAACCAACAGACGTGGGTATCCACCGCTTAACCAGCAGTCGTGGATTCAAGAGCCCTTAACCAGGAACTCTGCCCCTGTGATCAGGAGGGGTTCATGACTAATTCAACATTGGAAATAGAATGAACATGCCGAGCTAAATTTTCCCTAGCAGACATTCTTTCCTATTGCAACAGCATTCCCATCAATCAGTTCCTTCCTACTTTAGAACTTAATGTACAATGCTTTCAATGCCGAGGTTTTCGTCGGATTTCTCCAGCATGATTGGGGATATAGCATTCCTAACTAGCGTATGCAATGTTAGTTTAAACAACTTGAATAAAAATATGATCTACCTCTTCCCCTTCTTCATCGATAGCCCGTGAGATGGCCGGTATTTGTTCCTCCATGGGAGCCTTCCCCTTCCCGTTGACATTGCTCGTTCCTGCCTCGCGATCGTGGGCACCACCGAAGCGAGTCCTCTTAACCGGGGCCATTTCTCACTACTTTAAATGATTAGCTTGGAGAAAGAGCTAAGGTTCGCAAGCATCATAACAGTCCAGTGGGTAGATTAGTGACATTAATTAATCCTTCCTATAGGATAGATCTAGATTTTTCATAAAGCAATCATTAAGGATGGCACATAATCCTATGTGAACCGGCTCTAAAGATAATTACTCGGCTTACATGATTAAGAATAATAGGATTTCACTAATGGAATTATCAGAGAGATGAATTAAGTATGATTAATCTCTTTCCTAGCAATTAGAGGGTGCAGAGTCACCGCATGCATAGGTGTGAGAAAAACCATCTCTTAGAGACTTAATGACAGATTAATCTTACCTTAATTATATCTTAATGCATAACAGAGATGAATCTAAATCAACTACAATATTAATGCGTGATAGAAAGAGTGGTTCTCATCAATCTACACAATTACTAGCTTACCGATTAATTACTATACTGCCTAGAGAGAGAAAATTATGGTAATTATTCTCTAATCATTAATTGAGAGTGATGAATGGCTGATAATTCAGCTATGGGATGATGATTACACAATAGAATATGGTTAATGAGAATTTAGAGAGTAATTATAGAGAATTTCGACTAGGAATAAGCATAATAGACGAGAAATTTAGACGGTAATGAAAAGGATTTGCAGAAAGCATTAATTAAACCGTGGTTACCGTGATTAAGGGCTGATAATCCTCTCGATTCTCTGATCTTATCGAGCTTCTTGAAACGAGAATTCGACAGCACCTCCCTCCTTGCTTCTCCTTCAAAAGGTGTGTGTTCCGGCAGCACCTTCCCAGAGTGTGTGTAGGTGTGTGTGTGTGTATGTGTGTGCACTGTGTGTGTGAGCATATGTGTGTGTGTGTGTGCAGGTCTTTAAATAGGCCTCCTCAAGCTGAAAATCGATCTGGGTTGCTAAATGCATCTGGGAGCTTCTCCAGTTAAGCATGGCAAGTCCAGTTCCCTGCCCACCAAGTGTCAGATTGGCTTGGTTAATTGGTTCTGAAACTGAGTTGCTGGCTTGGAAACTCTCACAGGACTCCCACAAAGCAAGAGGGCGCCCCCTAGCTGCTATAGCTGATCTGGAGTGGGCTGGAACCTGTTCCCACACAGTCCCGAGCCCCCGGTACCTCCCCGGACAATTTTTAGAAAAATTGGTTCTAGGCTAAAACGGGTCATACGAGTCGGATTTTGATGCCGTAAATTGCTATCCTAAGCTCTATCTAAGACGTACTGGCCCGAGTACCTGCCATTTTTAACAGCCCCCGGGGTCCGAAATGCATTTTTTTTCAATTTCGGGGTACTGGTGCAGATTTTCGAGACGGTCAAAACTAGACGGGTCGGGTGACCAAAAAATTACTATATTTGGAAATTTTTCACAAAAATTATTTTAATTCACATTTCGAAGCTTTATGACATTTTAAACATCATGGCACTGACAGAATTCGGAAAACTGCTAAAAATAGTAACTTTTTTCCATTATGATCATTTCATGGTACAACGGTGCTCTTTTTGGTTGGGGTCAGAGACCTTACACCCCCTTTCCCAATGATGGATACTCTCTCTATTCAATCTTGGAACGTGAAGAGATCAAAAACCCGGAAGAAGGGCACTCTCATCTGGGAAGAAGTGAAGAAAGAGAAGGCAACCAATTTGTTGGGCCTTCCAAGAGCACTATTTGGATGCTCGTAGCAAGAAAACAAGTTGTAGGAAAAAAAACTTATAATTTATGGGGAAGGAAGTGACGGTTTCAGTGGTGTCTTGTTCATTGCTGACAGAGATTTGGAGCCAAAGATGGTTCTAAACCACCCCTCTGGACGAGTCCTTGGTGTTAGAATCAGATGGGACAATCAACCTATCACCATAGTAAATGTTTACGGCCCTTGCAACGCAAAGGATAGAGCTAAATTGTGGATGCAACTTAGAGATACTCCAATCGAAGGGGAGTGGCTGATGGTTGGAGATTTCAATATGGTCGAGAAAAGCAAGGATAGAACAGGCTCCGCGAGTATACTGGCTCGCCCAGAAAAGTCTAAATGACTGAGCTTATGTGAGAAGTGGGCTATGATTGACTTGTGGGAAGTGGGCCCATGGGATAGCATGCCTGGATTCACCTACACAAGCCTTCAGTATGTCTGCACTGCCTCCCGGCTGGACAGATGCTACTGCTCTCATCAAGCTGACTGGATCTCATCGACGTTAGAGATGAAGGTAATCTCAACAAAAAGCCTCTCCAATCACATGCCATTACACTTACAACTCGAGAAAGATAAAGGGGGGAGGCAATCCCCAAGAGGGGAGAAAAAGCTTCTGGTTACAGGGACACACCTGTTCAAAGATTCTCCCCTCAGAAGCATCACCAAGAAAGCGTTGGGAAAGCTCAAGAAAGATGTGGGGATGAATAAACCTAGTG
Source organism: Adiantum capillus-veneris (assembly GCF_014529385.1). Classification (NCBI taxonomy): domain Eukaryota; kingdom Viridiplantae; phylum Streptophyta; class Polypodiopsida; order Polypodiales; family Pteridaceae; genus Adiantum; species Adiantum capillus-veneris. The sequence continues at coordinate 65,472,451 of NC_140952.1, forward strand.
CTTATAATATATTTTTTTGGAGTGTACAAAAAGCTATCAAAACTTTGGGTCCTCGAGTTAAAAAAGCCAATGAGGCACATATCAAACATCTCACAGAGGAGGTAGCGCAATTAGCCTCTAGGAAGGCTCCCGGCACTGGCTACCAAGGATGAGCACAAGCGATGGCTTGAAGCTAAATCTCACCTGGCCAACGAACAGCTGGAGGAAATCAAGAAGGTGAGATTGCTCTCTAGGGAAACTTTCCTTCAACCAGAGCCTTCTAACCAAGCACATTTTTTTAGGGCTCTGAAAGTGAGGAAGAGTCGAGGCCGCATGCAAGTACTCGATGATGAGAAAGGGAATACAATTCAAAACCAATATGAGATGGCTAGACTTATGCTCAATTATCTCCGCCAGATTATAGGCCAACCAGAGACCCAATCTCAGGAAGTGGAAGAAGCCCGAGCGGCTTTACTTGGGAGTGTTGAAAAGAAGGTTCCCCAGGAGGAAGCCAACTGCATGAAAAAGGCCTTCTCTGAGGAGGAATGCTCAGCGGCACTAAAATCTCTTGGCAATGAAAAGTCCCCCGGTTGGATGGACTAACGGCTGAATTCTTCAAAGAATTTTGGGATGATCTCAAGGGCCCAGTCACACGGATGGCCAATCAAGTTGTTTCCGAAGAGTCATTGGATGCAAGTGTTAAGAGAGGGCTTATCAAGCCCATCCCCAAACAGATCTGGTGCTCTCAACTTAAACATTGGTGTCCCATTACGATGATGTCAGTAGCATACAAAATTATTGCCAAGGCGATAGCTCTCAAACTTGCCCCCCTCCTGAGTCGGATCATCTCTCCCCATCAACACGAGTTCATTCAAGGGAGATCTATATATGACAATATCTTGGCAGCAATGGTAGGAATAGAGTATGCATCCTTCTCCAAGCAAGAGTGCATCTTGCTGCAGCTGGACCTTGACAAAGCCTATGTTAGAATAGAGTGATCCTACATAGAAGAAGTCATGGGAGCTCTGGGCTTTGGGCCTCGCCTTTGTCACCTCATACGCACACTAGACATTGGCAGCCAATCAGGGCTCCTGTTTAATGACAGAATTATGGGCTCTTTTGAGGTTAAAAGTTCTATAAAGCAAGGATGTCCCCTGGCCCCCTTGCTTTTCATCATCGAGTCGCATCTGCTTATTACGATGCTCGAGGCCAGTACTGCGTGGGGAGAGATTCAAGGTCTGGCATTACCGGGCAACGACCAGCTATACTAGCCAAAACGTTCGCACATTATTTGCTCCTATTCTTGAAGGCATACCCTCAAGTTGTCAGGAGAGCTCTGGAGATTGTGCAAACATTTTCCGTGGCCTCGGGATCCAAGTGCAATATAGAGAAGTCAAGGCTTATCTCCTTGTCAGAGAATGACTCTTTTGACCCTGCAGTCTGGACAGGAGAGATTATCTCAAAAGGGAGTGTATCCAGACACCTAGGAGCCCTTGTAGGGGTGGAGGTAACCCACAGGCAAAGGTTGCAATGGGTCCTTGAAAAAATAAGCTCAAAAATGAGAAGATGGGAGTTTGTTCTCCTTCCCTTCCAAGCCGGATTAGAGTGATTAATGCTTTTATGATCTCGTATATTGCTTTCCTCAGCCCCGTGCTCAAGATGGCTAAGTGTAACTGGAAAGAATTCTTAAAACCAATGAAAAGGTTTCCTTGGAAGAACAACACAAAAACCTCCCGGCCATGGCAGTGGGCTAGATGGGAGGTAGTTGCTCTCCCAGTAGACCAAGGAGGGCTCTGCATGCCACTGATTTCCTAGCATCCCATGAAAAGGTGGGCTAGATCTTCACTAGCTATTCTGCACCCCGAGCAACGATCGGACCCGATTCCTCTTTCTTGTATCTTTACACCCGTTGACAGAGCACCCCACATCACTTTTTGCAGAAATATCTTCATATATTGAGGCCACCTTGGCTTCCAGATGTTCTCCATGACTCCCTCCCACCGTTTGTCCGTCCAGTGCCTCTTCCATAATTTGTTGAGGGGGCTACACCAATTAGCCTCGTGCATTAATGCATGGTAAATGCCTTTAGAATGTGGTTTCCAAAAGAGGCTACTCCAGGGCCATCTCCAAGCGTCCCATTCAAAGTTGGATTCACAAATTGGCATCACCACCTTATCAAGCTCTTTCATCACCCTGTAGACTAGTAAGATCTCAAAGCCATTCAGTTGAAATTGGATGGCAAAAGAGACAGCAGTATTCCAGCACTTCCTGTTGCCATCCCAGAATTGCTCTAGTCAAACGATCTTCATTTCTTCCATTCTAGTCACATCTCATCAAAGGTTATATAGCCATGCTCATTGATGCTACAAAGTGAATTTTTTCTTAGGTCCCCATGGGACTTTACATTCATAAAGAGCCATGGACCACTTCAAAAACATTTATAGAAAAAAGTTTCACCATTGAGAATTTTGTGCATGATACAACAATAGTAAAGAACAAAAGATCTCACAAAGATGATTTTTCATGTGTTATAGGTGAAATTCTTTGAAAATTACACAATTTAAGTTGAGAAATGCTTTGCACCTTAAAAAAATTGAAAGTTAAACTAGTAGCCAAAAAAATGTCAAGTTGTTTTCAACCAATAAGCCAACTTTGTGGATATATAATATCAAAAGTTTCTTTTTGAAACTCGCCAAATAATAAAGAAAAACTGGTCGCTTAGCAAGACATAAAAGTGTCCCAAGACATATAAGTAGCCCATTAGAAACCTAGTGGTAAAACTTTTTTTTTTTCCCATGTGTGGAAGTTAATATCATTAAATCTTTCTTTATTTTCTAAAGGTGCCTTGACAAGATCTTATTGCTTGTAGGTCACAAGGGCAATGTCAAATGTCGTACAAAAATTGGCACTTAAAGAACAACATATAAAATAACCTTAATGGGTGAAATAGCTCATACAAATCCATTTCATGTATTGGCTTTTTTTTTTTTTTGGGCAAAACTCACAATTGTGAGTGGATAGTATTAAGAAGATAAAAAAATATACACCAACCTCAAGCTCAGACCGAGCCTTGAGGGTCCCGAGCCTTGAGGGTCAAAGGAGTACAAGTTTTTTGCTTTACAGAGAAACCACAACTACTCCTAGGCTTTACTTATTATAAGATGTCATCATGACATGTATTGTTCTAGACCAGTCCTCTTAGGTTTGTTTGCTTTTCTACAATCCGTTGCCTCATATATGGTAGAAACCATTTCTATCCTTTTGAAATGAACTCCTTGGCAAGTTGCAGGAGAGTTGACTTTTGGTTCTTGTTTTTGATTTACTTTAGGATTTGCACTTAATGTATCTAATATGATACTTTGATCCTTATGATGGTTTCTTCCCTCTGAAGACATAAGGAGCCCCCAAATAACAAAGAGGTTTTCAAATAATCACTTGTAGTGTGTGAATAACAATCAAAGAAACCTTTTTTCAAAAGTTTATTAATAGAGTAACATTGCTCTAGAGGAGAGAAAATGACTATGGCAAGGTCAAATGGGAGTGGTAACAAAGATGATCTCTGTGCTCAACCTCTGTGTATGTATGGAGTACGAGGATGAGGTCACCTAGGCCCATTTAACACATCTGTGACATTGGATTAGGTTGCAAAGCACTAGGTATTGAAAGCCTATCATGATGCTAATATTGGTAGCCAATGCTAATTACTCCAAGAATAGAATACTTGCTTTGCCTATATCATGTATCCATTAAGAGTTGAGAGCTCTGCATAAAAGCATCTATTGATTCCTGCTTGGGATATCCTCCATACAAAGAAGCAAAACGAGCTTCTATTTTGATTTCGCACTAGCGTATAATTGAAGCTTTTTACCAAATGCTTAACAATTGCAAACATTAAAACCAGAGAAGCTAGGTAGATGATCAAAAGCATGAGAAGCTATATACCTCTTCCGATATCATATTGTTGGAATCCTAGCAATGGAAATGAAGAAGCAAACTAGCAGAAGCCATAGCTTTATGAGTACAATGAAAAGGAAAACTCACGACTACCAATTTTTAAGTAAAAAAGAGCTGCTAAAATAAATTTCCTAAAACAATCAATATTAAAGCGTCAATCAAAGTAGTTTGGCCAACCTTGTAAAAAAAGGGCGATCCCTTGCCTGAATCAAGGAAAATTTTAACCATCAACTTCTATCTAGGAAATAAACTAGAAAACTATGATGGCCTAGGAAGGGATCATCCTAACATAGAAGAGGCTTGTTTATCCCCATTTTTTATGATTCAAGGGGTCTCTCCAACCTACCTATATCTTATTGTAGCAGCAAGAACCACAAACAAAATTCTCAATCCATAGGATATACCTAACTAGACTAATGCATGGAGGTTACAAGTGTTTATCAAACTCATGAAAAACACAGTCACAGCTTGCTTCTAGATAGCAATTGTCAATCGTTGATAGTTTTCACTGACCAAAACTTAGTCTCACAATCGCAAGCCCTATATGTGCATTTCACTGAGATAGAGTGATTCAAATGAAACCAAACTTGCTAGGTAAGTAGACAAGACCTATAGAACATATGTATGGTCTCAAATCCCTGAACCAATGCTTCATTCAAAAAGGACATTAAGAATAGGCTTAATTTTAGCAAGCTATTTCGATGTTAGATACACACATTAGCTCTATTTAGGGGAGCTCTAACCTCAAAACAAACACATGAATCAAGCATAGCAAGAAAAAAAAAAGGTTGGCCACGCCAAACCTTTGAAATTTTGCAAGAAACTTACGTTGATGCGGAGAGCTTTCACCTTGAACACCATGCCTCTCATGGAGTCACAATCTCACCTTGCATAAGGGAGATACTAGCACCAAAAGTAAGAAGGTAGCTAAAGTGCTCAAGAGGAGTGTGCACTCATATTTATTATCCAAAAAAACTTAAATAAATTTAAAATTTTTGGCTTTTATACCTTAGCAAAAAGGTCAAATGGGGTTTTTGAGTCAAAACAACTCTCTAAACCGGCAATCCAAGTGTTGAGGACAAATTGAATACAGCCCGGAAGCTCATAGCCCTAATCTAATCACGATCTCATTTACATCCAAAAAATTAAACAACCTACAAAAATAGACAAGAAAAAAATTGTGAAACAACCCATTGAATCCACTTTATCAAATGAGATAAAAATTACAAACATGCCACATTGGATCTAGCTTTCATGGAATTTTTAACTCAACATCAAGCATTTCCCCCCTCTTAGTCCATGTCGTCTCATGACATGACTCACTATAGACCGGGGTCTTTGGGTAAGCTTTTTGATCCCTCTTTTCTAGCATCTTTCAATTTTCCTCCTCGTTTATCAGCATTTGTGGAAGTGAATTCTTCATTTCTATTACAAAGTAGCCCATAAACCTTGCCCTTAGATTTGTGAGGACAAGGCCAAAGATTTAGAACCTGAGCTCAAAAAATCATATACAAAATGCTTCATCAAAAGTCTCTATGTAATAGGATGGCAAAAAGGATAGCCTGGTATTCGGCATAGAAGCCAAATACAGCTTCAAAAGATGGCTATTCAGGCAGGTCTTAAAAGAGGTCTTGAGCTCCTTCAAGAAAGCTCATCCATGGTTCATAATTATTATTTTGGATTATTACATGCTCATTAAATGTCTCTATGCATGTCAAAAGCATGTGGCAGATTGTATACATCATGACACAAGCCAGATCAGCTACTCCTAAAGCATCTTTGCCATAATTTTCAAAGTTTCTTCGATAGAAGCTTCAACATGATATTATAGCTATAAATCTCACTATCTATAAATTGGAAAAAGAGAGGACAACATAATATTACAACTTAACAACTAGAACCAAAAGAATTAATTGATCATCCACAAAAGCCATATATTTCCTTGAGAGGACTAGACGATGCAGTACCATATTTTTATTATGTTTCAACCCTAAGATGTGGTAAAGCTACCCATAATGGGAGGATATCCCTGCATATTGCCTGAGTATGTTGTCGAACATCTCTGTCAAACCACCCCTTTGTAAGGTAATTTTGCTAAGCCGTGGTAAAGCTACCCTTAATTGACATTCAGCAAAATTTTGGAGTATTTGAGGCCAAACTTTGGAATGAATCTTTCGTTATACCTATGCTCATAATTACATACATTTTTCACCATCAACACGAGAAAGGTGGTAGGGAGAAACTTTACACATATCATGTATTTACAACTATACATTGTTGTACATTACACCCTCAAGGGGAAACCGTGGGAACGACTCCCCCAATAGGAGAGGAGAATACACCCAAGAGAATGCAACCCCATGAGCCTCGAACCCTCAACCTTGGGGTTACATCACAAAGGTCTCACCAACTGAGCTACTCTTCTTGGGTTATAATTACATACATTAAGAAATTCAAATCTGTAAAGCACTTTATTAATTACTACAATCTTTGAGGGCTTACTACTTCACAGATCACACAATCAGAAGCTTGATTTTTCCAACTCTCAATGGCATCCAATTAATGAAGAGTGAGGGTGAAGCTTGTATAATGAAAAATATATGAGTGTTGCAATGGCAACTCTTTTCCACAAAAACCATGCAAGAAACATAGAAACTCATGGCTCTTTTTCCAACAAAGATTTTGCAATTAAGTAATGTAAAGAGGAGCATCAGATACCTTGTAGAGCAAGAAGATATTTCTCTACAAAGCTTAAGCATATGTAGGTAGAGAAGGAGAGTCCTTGTATAAGAGGAGAAATACCTGCTACGTAGCATTAATTTGAACATAGCTCCCTCTTACAGTGTCTTGATGAAAAAACGGTGAACACATATTCGATCATGCAGACAGGCCAGCCGAAGAGACACCAAACAAGGGACTATAAAGAGTCAACCTTGGGGTTCACTATATAATCATGTTAATATACCACGTGAGTTCAAGTAAAAGTTTTGTATTAGTGACAATTTAAGCAATTTAACAGAAATACATTAACAAGAGGAGTTTTTTTTATACATTTTGGACAAAAATCGAGTAATTCATGAAAGAATAAGGGTCAATCTATTCATCTAAACATTTTAATAGAGGGTTCTTTTTAACACACTGCAAACACACGTTATAGAGAGGGCTTCTTTATAGTGGATCCCTCAAGCAACTAACCTAGCACTGAAGCCTCTTGGGTGCACACACACACACATCTACTTGCCCAAGAGATCTTCTTAGGCACACTCATCCAGATTTAAGGCCCTCTATAAACACTTTTAGAGTTTGTTTGAGAGAGCCCTCTAACCCCATTCTTAGAAGTTTAATGAGTCTATCACCTCAAAGTTGCCTCCCGTTGAGCTTGATAGACTTGGCACTATATAAGGGTGTCAACAACATCTCTGCTTGAGGGAGTAGGGGGTACCCGGCTGGGAAAAATGAAAAAAAAAGTGAATCAATCGAGATTCGATGTCGGGCAACGCAGTGGCAGCAAAAGAGATCTCAATTGCGACGCAGGCAGAGAGCAAAAGAGGGTGAGCAGGTGCGGGAGGCGACAAGCAAACGAACACCATGCGCACAGTGCAACAAAGCAGAGGGACGGGCAGACAAACACCATGCGCGAGGGCGACAAGTAGAGCAATAACAGAGGCACATAGGTTGAGGGTTATATTTTTCTATTGCATGGCTTACACTTCAAAGCAGATACATGCATCGACCGAGTGGTTAGGGGAGCATGACATAGGTCATTACTCAGCCGGTGAGAGATCGAGACCCATGCTCTCTTTTGTAAGGGTATGGCTAAATGGTAGGAAAGAGAATCCAAAGGAATCTCTAGTCGAATTGAATAAAACCAAGAACTGCCAATAGGTGAGAAATATGGGAGTAGAATCCATTAGCCAACCATGTTTTATTTCTTTTGTGTAAGTCTCCTCCCTCTCTCTCTCTCTCTCTCTCTCTCTCTCTCTCACACACACACACACACACACACACACACAATATGTTCATTTAGGTGGTTGTCATAGTAATGTCATCGTCTATCATTACCTTGGCCAAACATCTCTGATCAACCCCGCTTGGGGCTAACGCTTAAAGCCATTAGTGGTTGCTAATCGGAGCCTTGCAACCTAAATTTATTGGCCTTTTTCCACTTGGAGGCTCACTACATTGGGACAAGCTTTGTCAAGAGCACGACCAATTTGTTCAAGGAGGATCAAGTTGTTAGTGGAATAAATGGGCACCAGAGGCGACTCTCATAGGGTGGCAAGCACCATCATAGACTTACGGGTGATTAAGAGTTGCAAGCAAAGTTATAACATGCAGAGTGGTGGTGATGGGACATGCAATGTGAAGGTGACAAAAACTAGCTAGAGCATGCATTGTTTATGAGTAGGAGATGTGAGGGAATGATGGTCACCCTTGCTTTTAAAATAGCAGGTATAGTGGCCTCGAGGAGCTATGCACAATGTCATGCCAAAGCCAAGGTACCTAAAGGAAAGTGGTAGATGAGTTGCATGACCAAACCAGCACGGTTGTGCGGCAAAATTAGAGATGTCAAATGAGTGCATGGCGGACATGGCCAATCTAGGTGGCATCAACGGCCTCTTGGGATGAATGAGAGAGAGAGAGAGAGAGAGAGAGAGAGAGAGAGAGAGAGAGAGAGAGAGAGGAAGAAGAAGAAGGAGCCCGATGACAAACAGCTAGAGCATAGAGTAGCTTGCTTCTTACCTAGAGGAGCAGAAGCTTCTACAATATTGTTAGCCTCCTCTCATCATTGTCATCATCTTTGTGTCATCATTTCATGGCTTTTGAGATGTAGTGTTTACATATTAAACGTTTTGTCACACACTACTAGAGGCTCTTCAACGTATCGATATTAAGCATGCGACACTTTTTAGGCTTTTAGTTGGTGTTGATATTTGTGCCTTTATTAGAATTGCTATTTGTGCCTTTATTTGTATCGATATGTGCATCACAAATAGTGATTGTGAAAAACATGCACATATCGACGCTCAGAGAGGCAAAAAAAATTTTGAATTACGATGTGAGCTCATTTTGAGTTATTTGTGGCACACAAGAAGTAGGATTTCTGTCTTCTTCAAATCGTACTGCAGGTAAGCTTCATCTTTCTCACTCTCTCCATCTCTTTCCACCCCATCTCTCTCTCTCTCTCTCTCTCTCTCTCTCTCTCTCTCTCTCTCTCTCTCTCTCTTGTATTGTGTGCACAACGTGCACCAAAAAACATACATACTTACACACAAAAATACATTTCAAATCTACACATACACTATTTATATCTTCATACACCTAGTTGAACACAAGCTTAAATAAAGTTTCAAATATTTTTTAAAAATTATATTTGAATGCTCTTAGTTATTTCACATTATTTCTAATCAGATTAAAACTTTACATTGTTTTTTAGTTTTAATTTTAGATTTTAAAACTTCTTCAAGTATAAATATAAGATTTAAGATTTGATTTAAAACACTCTAGAAATTTTAGCTTTTTGTTTACTTTTATGTTGAAGTTTAGAATTTAAATTTATATTTATTTTCTAAATTTAAATTTACTTTTGATTATAATGTAGGTTAAGTTTTTTATTTTAGAATATATTAACTTAGGTTTAGGTTTAAGTTTACATATTTTAAGTTTAAATTAAAGTTGTAAATTAATGTTAATCATTTTTGTTTTTCAATTTGAGTTTTAAAATTAAGCTCAAACTTAGGGTTTGTATTCATAATTTAAATCGAGGTTAAGTTTTTAATTTAAGATTGTGTTTTTAAGTCTTGATTTAGGTTGTAAATTCAAATTTAAGTTTAAGGTTTAAAGTTAGGTTTAAATTAAAAGTTTAGTTTTAACTTCATGATATAAATTTAGGCTTCCATTTTTTTAGTATAGGTTAAGATTACAATCTAACATTAACTTTTCAATTTACATTTATGATTTAAATTTGAATTTAAATTGTATTTTTAGTTTTTTGGTTAAAGTCATAGTTTAGGTTGTAAGTTTGTGTTTGTAAGTATAGATATTGTTTAGCTTTAGGTTTTTGATAAAATGTTACGATTTAGGTTTAAGTTTAGACTTAGGTCTTGGCTTATGTTCATGTTGTAGATTTAGGTTTAGGATCTCAACGTTGTATCTTTTAAGTGTCGGATATACTTGTATCTTTTAAGTGTTGCTTATACGCTTATGTTCAGGGTTATTGTTGTATGTTTAGAATTAAGCCGTAGGTTTACGTTTAAAGTTATGGTTTTAAATTTAGGTTTATTATGATTATAAATTAATGTTTAAATTGTAAGTTTATGATTATAAGTCAAAGTTTAAATCGTAAGTTTAGGTTTGGATTTACAATTTATACCTATGTTCTAAGCTTAGGTTTACATTTTAAATTTAGTTTTAGGTTTTTGGTTGTGAGTTTTATGTTTTAAGTTTAGACCGAAAGCTACATATAATTTAAGTTTGTATTTGTGGTTACATGCAGTTTAAGTTTTATGTTTTAAGTTTAGATCGAAGGTTACGTAGAGTTTAAGTTTGTATTTGTGGTTTTTAATATTGGTTTGCAATTTTTTTAAGTATAGATTAAGGTTATGGTTTAAGTTTAGATTTTTTATTTACGGTTATGTTCTAAGTTTAGGTTTAGATTGTATGTTTAGTTTTAAGTATTAACTTTAGATTTCAGATTATGTACAATTAGGTTTTCATTTATTGCTGTCATATACATGTGGTAGTGATGTGTGTGAACACACTTAGGACTGTCAAGATATTTTTTCTTTCACTATGAGATTTTTTTTTCCGTGCATTGTATACACACCCATCACTCTAATACTATCTTATATTTCCATTGCACACTAAGCAATACACTCTATTGTGTGTCTTGAACTTTTTTCGTCTTCTCCCAGCCATGTGTGTTTTCTTGCAACCCTAATTCCAACAATTGGTATCAGAGTAGGTTGCGTCCTCTCGAGCCTAATCGCCAGCAGCTCCAACACACGCCTGCTCACTTTCTTAGACTTTTGTGAGCTTCGGCGAACGTCACCAGGTCGACAAATACTTTGGGAAATCTCGTTGAGCTTGGTGTGCTCAAATTTATAATTCGAGTTCATTTCAGTCTTCATTTCCACTACAAGCAGTACTGCACATGCTATTTTGTCATTTTGTGCAAAACTTTTATCTGTGTCGTTTTCTACATAATAAGTCCCTTACAGTATTATATGGTTTGTGCTATGTAGCACGTGTTCTCGCTTTGTTTCTCCTCTTTTCCGGTAGTTTTCACATCAGGTGCAGCATTTGTCATGGCTGACAACAATACAGATGTGTTCAAGATTTTTGGTACTGAGAAGAGATTGGATGGGGACAATTACCCTATGTGGGCTTACATGATGCAACATGTCCTTGTGTCAAAGGCAGTTTGGAACATTGTGCAGGGCATTGATGTATGTCCTAGTTTTGAGGATGTTGCAAGTTTTGGTGGCAGAATTGTTGCTGCCATAGCTATTTTGCCTACGGCTGAGCAAGCTCGGTGGGATGTAAAAGATGCGCAAGTTCATGCATTGATTGCATTGTCAGTGAAGCGCACTATTACTCCTCACATTCGTTCAGTAAAATCTTCAAAATAAGCTTGGGATATTCTGGTTGGTCTTTGTGCAAGTCGCAATGAGGCAAAAATTTCATTAATGCGTAAAGAGCTGGAGTCGAAGATCTTGCATGAGGAAGATGACATGGACACTTTCCTTGTTGGTGTCAAGAATATGAGCAACTTATTTTTGCAAGCGAAGTCATTTTAGACAATTCCCTTGTGCATACTGCTCTTAATGCCTTGCCACATTCTTATCAGACTTTTGCTAGAACTTGGAGACTTATGACCCAAGGAAATCATGAAGTTGTCAAGTTTGATGCATTATGCACATTGTCGTTGCAAGAGTCACTTTCCAACAAAACAGGACTAAACAGCGTGCAATTGAACAAGCCTTTATTGTTGCTCAAAGAAAAGGTGGTAACAGCAATGTAGCCACTTCTCATGGTTGTTCTGTGAGTGGTAAATCACCTGCTCCTAATGCTTTTGTTGGCAGCAATTTGTCTGGGAATTCTAATGATAAGGGCAAAAAGAAGATGCATTGTCATTATTGTAAAGAAAACTATCACTTGATCAAGAAGTGTCTTAAGTTGAAGGCCAAAGAGACTAAGAAGAAAGAGGTTGGTTCCACCACTAATGCTAGTTCCACTACAAATGCAGCTATTGTTGAGTCTTCTGTGAAAAGAGACTCTGATGTTGATGTTGATGCAGAATGGGTTTTTAGTGCAAAGTGCACGTATGATCCTTCTGTCCATGATGCATGTTTGTCAGTTGCTGTAGATGCTCAAGTGTGATACTTTGACAGTGGTGCTACAAAGCACATTACCGCTCATCGTGACTTGTTTACCTCTCTCGAGGATGTCCCTCTTGGGAATTCAATCACTTGTGCCAACAATGCCTCTTAACCGGTCAAGGGAGTTGGAAAGATTGTGCTTACTGCTATGAATGGCAGTTCTTTCACACTTGTTGATGCGCTTTATGTACCTAGGATCAAGAAGAATATTTTGTCTGTATCTACACTTGCTAGACTTGGACTTGTCAGGTTTGTGGATGAAAGATAAACAGTACATGATCTCAGTTTCGGTGATAAAATTGTTGCATCTGGCATAATATGTCATGGGTTGTATATGCTCACTTTGTATGAGAAGTGTGAGCAGAATTTTGCAAATGTAGTTGTGGATTCTAAGGCTATTTCAGATGCAAAACTTTGGCATGCACATTTTGGACATGTGAATTTTGCCAGTTTGTTGTGTTTACAAAAATTTGATATAGTTCCTTCTTTGCCACCTCTTGAAGCACCCGTCAAACATGTTTGTGAAGGTTGTATTTTGGGTAAGATGCAGCATTCAAAGTTTGCAAAGGATGGTTCAGTTAGGGCCACATGCAGGTTGCAGCTTGTGCATAGTGGTGTTTATGGGCCCATGCAAACCCCGTCCTTGGGCAATTACCTCTACTTCTTCGTGACTTTCATTGATGATTACTCCATGCATGTATGGGTGTATCCACTTAAAGCAAAGTGCGAAGTGTTTTTGTGCTTCAAACAATTTTTGGCTATGGTTGAAAATGTCTCAATATATACTATGGGCACCCTCTGTTCCGATTGAGGGGGCGAGTATATGTCTCATGAATTTAAAGCATTTTTTGCTAGTCAAGGGATAAAACCCCAATGTAAAGTTCCTTATACGCCTCAGCAAAATGGTGTTGCTGAGAGAAAAATAGGTCACTTACGGAAATGGCATGATGTATGGAAAATCAAGCTTTTTTACATTCATTTTGGCTTGAGGTCATCATGTGTGCCACTTATGTACTTAACAGGTGTCCTACAAAAGCTTTGCAGTTTATGACTCCATATGAAACATTGCATGATAGAAAGCCTACTATTGAACACATGCGTGTTTTTGACTGTTTGGTATATGCTTTGGTGCCACAAAACACAGCGCAGGAAATTGGATGATAAGGCTATCAAATGTATTTTTGTTGGTTATAGTGCTAAAATCAAAGGTTACAGGTTGTACCATCCACACAAAAAAGCGTATTCTGGTTTCACGAGATGCTGTGTTTGTGGAAGATCCTATTCATCCCTTTCTATCATGTACTAGAGACAGTAATGTAAGCTCAAAGGATATTTATGACACTTTGTTGCCTCTTTTCAGTGGTGGAAGTTCGAATGTAAAGTCCAATGAGACAAATGTACAACCTATGGGGGTTTCTAAAAATGTTACAGTTACTAACGCAGATGTACATGATGTACTTGATGAAGAAAGGGCTAAGAATGAGCAGGCTAGATGTATGCATAAATGGCTAGTGCATACTTTGCGTGATAAAAAAGTAGATGCACCTTTTTCTGATCAAACTCGTTCAGGTTCTTGCCATGCATCTTATGCATCAGATTGTTATGCTTTGAATGTGTCTAGCTTATGTGGTGTTGAGGAACCTCTATCTTTTGATGAAGCACAGAATTCAAAAAATTGGATGGTGCCATGCAATATGAATATGATGCATTTATAGAAAATGATTTGCCTCCTGGAAAAAGACCACTGGTACGAAGTGGGTTTACAAGTTGACAGGAAAGCCGGATGGTGAGATTGATCGCTATAAGGCTCGACTTGTTGCAAAGGGTTATGCACAGCAAAAAGGCATAGATTATGAAGAGACTTTTTCTCCACCTTGTTGTATGACTATTGTGCGTTTTCTATGTGCATTGGCAGCAGCTCATTTTGGTTGGTAATGTACATCAGTCAGACATTGTTACCGCTTTCTTGAATGGTGACATATTTGAGAAAGTTTATGTAATGCAGCCTCGTGGTTTTGTCAAGAAAGGACAAGAGGATAAAGTGTGCAAGTGTAAGAAAGCTTTGTATGGGTTGAAGAAATCTCCGCGTGCTTGGTATGAGAAGGCTAACACTCATTTGGTCAAATGAGGCTTTTGTAACAGTCCAACAATAAACACATTGTATGTAAAGCGTGAGGGTGTTGTACTTCTCATCATGGTTCTCTATGTGGATGATTTTCTTATCACTGGACCAAATGAGAGACATATTGCTGAGTTTAAGGCTTGTTTGAATGCTACTTTCAACATGAAAGATTTGGAATTGTTGCATCATTACTTGGATATACATTTTAAGCAATGTGATGTTGGTATTTCCTTGTGTCAGACAAGTTACATAGAGACATTGCTATGTAAGTATAGACTTGAGGATTTCAACCTATTGCCACTCCCATGGACACATGCTTGAAATTGAGTCTTCATGATGCTGGTGATAACGTCGATTTCACTCTTTACCAAACTGTTGTTGGTTGCCTCATTTATGTATGCAACACGAGGCCGGATATTCAGTTTGCAGTCTCACAGGTCAAAAGATTCATGCATAGCCCAGGGTCTAAGCATTGGCACGTTGTCAAGAGGATTTTTTGCTACTTGAGTGGCATGTTGCATCTTGGCTTTTTTATTCCAAGGGGGAGTCATTGCCACCAGATTTACATGCTGTTTTGGACTCAGATTGGGCTAGCCTAGCTGTTTTGACACGCAAGTGTCCACAAGTGATTTTTTTTCATACTCGGTAGTTCATGTATCTCATGGTTGAGCAAGAAACAACCTACTATATCTACTTCTAGTTGTGAGGCTAAGTATAGGGTAGTCTTCATAGCTACGGTTGAGGGTGTATGGCTCAAACGCCTTATGGATGATTTGGGTGTTGGACAAGACACTACCAACACTATCTACACTGACAGTCATAGCGCATTGGCAGTTGCGAGAAACCCATTTTTTCATGCTTGCACAAAGCATATTCAGGTGCATTACCACTATATCAGGGAGCGGCTCTTAGCAGGAGAGATCAGCTTGGCTTATGTGCCAACAAAGGACAACCTTGAAGATATTTTCACAAAGGCATTGTCTTGTGAGAAGCTTTCCGCAAAGCTTTGGGCTTACTCCTCTTTGTGGATTGATTATGTCCTCAAGGCATGGCACTTCCCTATACTCTACATGCTAGCTCTTGATCACCGCATCACTCCCAGGAGGGATTTGTTACCATATACATGCAGTAGTGATGTGTGTGAAGACACTTAGAACCGTCGGGACATTTTTTTCCTCACTAGGAGGTTTTTTCCCCGTGCATTGTATATACGCCCATCACGCTAGGGTTATCTTATCTTTCCACTACACACTAAGTAATACACTCTCTGTTGTGTGCCTTGAGCTTCCTTTGTCTTCTCCAAGCTGTGTGTGTTTTTTTGCAACCCCGATTCCAACATTTATAAAATTTCAATTTTGTTTGAGCTTTTTAGTTTAGGTGTAGCTTACGGTTTATAGTTTAGATTTAAATTATAAATTTAGTTTTAAGTTTATGATTAATTAAAGCTTAGGTTTAGATTTAAGTCTATGATTAAATTTTAAGATTAAGGTTATAATTTAATTTAAGGTTAAGGTTTAAATTTACATTGTAGATTTAGTTTTAGATTTGAGTTTTACTTAGAACCTTATTTGAGTTGGAAAACCCCCAACCCCCCCTCCGCCTTTTCTTTTCTTTTCTTTCTCCTCACCCTTCCCTTTTCCTTTCTTGCGCCCCCTAAACTAATTAATGGCTTCACTAAGTAGCTAGCCAAAACGACTTTTTAACAAACAATTAATTAATTAATTTTGGGGGGGAGGGAACGACTTTTTAACAAACCATTAATTAATTAATTTTGGGGGGAGGGAAAAAAAGGGGGGGGGGGGGGGGGGGGGGGGGGGGGGGGGGGGGGGGGGAAAGTAAAAGGGAAGGGTGGGGAAAAAAAGCAAAAGGAGAAAGGGGGGATAGGGGTAGGCTAGGCTTGGGGGGGGGGGGAGGGGGGGTTGGGGTGGGGTTGGTTTTAATTTGTTTTTTTTAGTGCTTAAGGGAGCCCTAAGGGCAGCCAAGGCAAATAGCCAAATGGTTAAGGCTAGTAGGGAGACAAAACGACTTTTTAAGAAGTCATTAATTAATTAGTTTGGGGGGAGGGAAGAAAAGGAAAAGGCAAGGGTGGGGGAAAAAAAGCGAAAGGAGAAGAGGGGAGGGGGGAGGGGGGAGAGGGTAAGGGTGTATCCTTTTTTTTATGGCTCAAAGGGAACTCAAAGATGAGCGTAGCATATAGCCTAGTGGTTTAGGTTGAGTTTCATAGTATGTACGTAATGAGTTCAAATGCTACTCATTAACATCGGTTTTAAATGGTGACGTGCATGGACATGCTAATTGGAGATGCTAAAGGATCTTGGGGAGATTCTATGTAATGAAATACAAAAGTAGTAGAGCCAGTAGTAGTAATAAAAAAGGACGTTTTGGGAAAAGATTTGGTTCTACTTTGAACCATTAATTAATTAGCAGTAAGATTTCATATCTCTTAACAATTTCAAAAGTAAAAGTCCCTCTGTTCCTTGTTCTCACGCAGTGTCCATCTCTTCGCCTTCGCGCTCATCTCTGTTCCTTGACCTCAATGAGCACTGATTCGCTACTACTCCTCAAGGATGAGCGCAGCATATAGCCTAGTGGTTTAGGTTGAGTTTCATAGTAGTATGTATATAATGAGTTCAAATGCTACTCATTAACATCGGTTTTAAATGGTGACGTGCATGGGCATGCTAATTGGAGATGCTAAAGAATCTTGGGGAGATTCTATGTAATGAAATACAAAAGTAGTAGAGCCAGTAGTAGTAATAAAAAAGGACGTTTTGGGAAAAGATTTGGTTCTACTTTGAACCATTAATTAATTAAGCAGTAAGATTCCATATCTCTTAACAATTTCAAAAGTAAAAGTCCCTCTGTTCCTTGTTCTCACGCAGTGTCCATCTCTTCGCCTTCGCGCTCATCTCTGTTCCTTGACCTCAACGAGCACTGATTCGCTACTACTCCTCTGTATACTGCCCAATCCATGCGCCGCGCTCCCGTGCACGCTCCCTTTCTCTCTCGACACATTCTATCCCGCCTACCCCTTCAATCCCCCCCCTGTGGAGCTGGTCTACTTCTGTTGCATGCTCGGCAACTCAAAAGTGGCATCCTTCTCGACTCTCTAGTCTTCGCCTCCTCCTTGCAGCCACTCCCATCTACGCTCCTCTCAATCTGGGTATCCTCACCTATAGCACGAGAGAGAGAGAGAGAGAGGCTTAATCTCGTGCAGTCGAGTCCCTCCCCAAAAACTGCTATAACCAGCAGTCCTCTGCATACGAGCAGGGTGTTGCTTCGATGTGCTTCCGCCCTGTGCTACACGGCCTCCTATGAACACAACATAGCATCTCCTTCCCAACATCTCCTCCTCCTGCTCGGGTACAAAGTTGTACACCATGCGCTACTGCGACCTGAGCGCAAGACATAAAGAGAGAGAGAGAGAGAGAGAGAGAGAGAGAGGGAGGGAGGCAGGGAGAGTCGGTCTGAAAGTCTTTGTCTCTTAATCCGGGCCCTCCACTCCAAACGAGCAATGTCCCCTTCCCCCCCTTCTGCAACATCTCCTTGGCCTAGAGTGTTGTTCCCATCGGCGAGTGAGAGACAATAAAAGAGACAAAGAGAGCAAAACCGGCTCCCTTGCAACTTGGCATGCAATTCCTTTTGTGCCTCGCTTCCCTGGTCGACCCACATTAAAGAATCTACTCTCTCTCTCTTCATCTCTCTCCACCACGTGCCTTCAACCCTGCCCAAATATTTTCTCCCACTCCCTTTTTGATATTATACCAACAAAGCATCTCACCCATGTGCCACTTAATGAGCCCAAAAAAAAAAAGCTACTTGCATTTTGTAGCATAAGGTTAGTTAATCGTTTAATTTTACATTGTAGAGCTAGTTGTAGGTTTAATGGTTTAGGTTGTAAGTTTTTTAGGGTAATGGGTTAAGTTTCAATTGTAGGTTTAAATTAAGAGCTACATATGGTTTAGGTTCGCATTTGCGTTTTTGAATTTATTCACAGATTATGATTTAAATTATAGATTTAGTTTTAGGTTTAAGCTCTCAATTGAAGGTTTAAGTTTAACTTAGGTGGCCAAAACGTTTTTTTTTCATTTGTTTTGATAAGAATTTAGCAAGATGCTTGGTTTGCATTCAAGGAAAAGAAAAAGAGAAACTTTTCTTTGTTTTTTTATTTCCAGACCGATGTAAAGGCATTGAATACTTTGTGCAATTATTTTTTAGCTTAAGAGTTTGTTTGATCTCAATATGTATTCTATAACAGTAGGGCGAGTGCCCTTTACACGTATCAACAACTGCAAGATGAAGGTTAAAGTCCAAAACAAGAAGAAGAAGAAGAAGAAGCTCCTCTGTGCATGATAAAGAGGAAGAGAGAGAGAGAGAGAGAGAGAGGCCGCCGAAGGTGGTTGGCCGTACTAGTACTTCATAAGGGAATACGTAGGTTCTGGACAAGAGGCACGATGGCATGTGGATGTGAGAGAGAGAGATAGGGCAAAGGGAGTTTTGGAAAAAAAAAAACAGGGTTGAGTGTATTTTAACCAACTGAAATCGTAAAACCTCAATTAGATTTGAGCTTGCCTTGAAGAAAACCGGGAAATTTAGAGAAGGTTAGGGAAAATGTAATTTTTTAACCTTGAATTATGGGAACAAACCTACGTAAACAAGGGCATGACTCGTGGTGCACAGAGACAGAGCCATGTCCTATGTCAAGGCGAACGTGTAGGGATATTTTCGCATTGTTGTTTGCAATTGGGAGAGGCCAAAATGCAAAGGAGTGTAGGCGCAAAGGGTTGCTTTCACGAGGCTGAGACTCAACATGTTCAAGCTACCTGTGTGGTAACAATCCAGGGAAGAAGCGATCGACGTCTCCTGAACAAGTCAACAGGGGGATGGGGCATCCGGCTCGAGGTGGATCGCGCTGTCGTTTGTTTGTAGGGCAGGCCCAAGCTAGAGCCCGAGGATGTGTGTGTGTGTGTCTGTGTGGCACGCGTGCGCACGTGTGTAGGCGTGCAGCACAGGCCTCAAGCTGCAGATGGCAAGAAGCGACGAGGGCAGGAATGCGCCATCGATATAGGGAGGACTGGTGTAAATAGGAGAAAGGGACGAGGAGTGTATGCAATGGCCTGCTCGGAAGGGAACTCCAGTGATGCTAGCATTAGCAAGTGACCAAGGGGGGTGGGGCAAAGCTAAGGCAATGCTGATAGCAACAGTCAGCATGCGAACGTGAGCGTGCAGTGACGAGATTGCATGAAGAGAACCAAAGCGATGGGTATGCTGTGCAGTATAGGAAGCGAACGTGCAGAGGTAGATGGGGATAGAGCAAGCATAGGAATGCGCTTCACCTCGTTTTGCTTCTAGATAGAAGATTCCAAAAGCATCGAATCTTAAAAATTAATAGGTTTCTTCCAAAATGGACCAAGGATGCAATAGAGATGCAATTTAAGGTTTACAATTTAAGTTGCAAGTTTACCTTTAGGGTTACACTTTAGTTATAGGTTTGCATTTTGGTTTGCGTTTTCAAATTATGATTTGTGTTTTTAATTTTTGGTTTCCAGTTTGAATCTCTTTAGTTTAGGTTTATATTAGGTTTTTCAGGTTTACTGTTTATAGTTAGGTTGTAAATTTAGGTTTGCATTTTTTGCATTAGAGTTAGATCTTTGAGCGAGCTCAATGGAGCGAGTTTTAGAGCGAGCTTTTTTTTTTTGAGAGCCGCTCTCCGTACCTCTCCTTCCTCCTCTTACTGCTCATGTGCTTCCTCCTCTTCCCTTCCTCCTCCTCCAACATCCTTCCTCTCTTCCATCTACTCCTCTAATCACCTTCCCTTCCTCCAGCTCCTCCTCTAGAAACCACCATCCCTTCCCTAAAGTCCTGCTATCTCCTACTCTCTTCTTCCTCTCTCTTTCCTTAGTCACTCTATAACCCCTCTCCTTATCCCTATCTCCCTCTCTCTCTCCCTCCTCCTGTTGTCTTCCCTCTGTGCATGTGTCTCTCTCTCGCCCGCCACCCCTCTCTCTCGTTATCTCCCCCTCACCCCCTTTGCCTTCCCTCCCTTCCTGGAATAAGCTCCACCCCTCTCTCTCCCCTCTCTCTCTCTCTCTCTACCTTGCCACCATGCCTTTCCCTCTCATCCTACTGTGTGTGTGTGTGTGTGTGTGTGTGTGTGTGTGTGTGTGTGTGTGTTTGAGAGAGAGAGAGAGAGGGTGGAGAGAGCTATTTAAAAAAAAACTAAGCACTAGCAGTATCTCTAGTGCCTCCTTTTTTTTATAAAAGAGGGAGAGAGGGTGAGAGAAAGACAGAGTGATAGCAGGAGGGGAAGAGAGAGGGGGGGGCTATTGGGAGGGAGAGAGAGAGAGAGAGAGAGATAAAGGGAAGAGGGCTGGCAGGTAGAGAGAGAGTAGGAGACTGGAAAAGAGAAAGAGAGGGAGTGCGGAAGAAGGGGGGGTTTGGATAGGGTGAGCCCCTCTTTATTTTTAAAAAAACAATACACTTCCCCACTCTCCCTCACAATTTTGTCGCCTCTCTCTCTCTCTCTCTCTCTCTCTCTCTCTCTCTCTCTCTCTCTATCAATCTCTCTCCCACTACATCTTACTTTAATCTTTCTCTTCCTCCTGTCACACTGTCGCTTGAGTCTCTTCAATCCCAAAGAGAAATGAAATGGAATGGAATGAAATGCTATATTAAATGTCTTCAAAAAGCCAAAATGACCCATGAGACCAAACTGATACCATCTTGGTGGATCTAATGCAATGTATGGGTACAAAATAAAATGAGAGAAAATGGGAGGAAGGGGGGGGGGGGGGGGGGGGGGGGGGGGGGAGGAGAGAGAGAGAGAGAGAGAGAGAGAGAGAAAGAGAAGGGGGGAGAAGGGTCCGCAAGGGAAGGGAAGGGTTCGGTGATGGCGGGGAGACTGTGAGAGAGATGACTTTTTTTTTTGGCCTAAGAGCCCCTTGCACTCCCTTTCTTTCCCTATTGAAAAAAAAAAAAGAACTACACTCCACTCTCCCTTCTCAGAGTCCCCCCCCCCCCCCCCCCCCCCCCCCCCCCCTTCTTCTCGGCAAGATATAAGTAGTGGTTTGAAAGATGGGATGCATTACACTTGCTACATGATGCCTCAATAGACTCCCAAATGAATGAATATTTTATACAACGTCAATGTATTACGGCTTCGGAGAAATATGGGGGGTCACACTTCATACATTACACCACCCATATTGCCCCCAACTTAAAAACAATGGCCTTTGCTGAAAGAGGAAACCATACTCACCCTTACATAATTGAGCAGATCCCCTTGTCATCGATACACGCTATCACAACCATTTTGATTAGCTCACACTCCCTTCGATGTGAGAAAGGGCGTTGGGGAAATGGAGAATAGTCAAATCAAGTGTGCACATTATGCTCACTGCAAGTTCAAGAGTGTGAGTACCACACACTTCTAGAGTGCTCAGCTTTTGGTCACATGCGAACTTACTTCCGTCACATTTTCAGCCATGACCTAGACTTACACACTTTCCTCTCACAGCCATAGTGTGGGCTCTTCATTGCGACTCTCATCACCACAATTTTGGACCATCAAGAATCACTCATCAGCCAAAAAAATACTACATCACATGTAACTTTGGTCCCATATGTCATATTGATGTCCGAGGACGATAATAAAATCTATCTACCTACCTCTCCCTCCCACACTGTTCCCTCCCTTCCCTCTCTCTCTCTCTCTCTCTCTCTCTCTCTCTCTCTCTCTCTCTCTCTTTCTCTCTCATTTTACTTTGTACCCATGCATTGTATTAGATCCACCAAAACTGTATCAATTTGGTCTCATAGGTCATTTTTGCCTTATGAAAATGCTTAATATAGCATTTCATTCTATTTTAGTTAATATAACAATTCATTCCATTTCGTTTCATTTCTCTCTAGGATTGGAAGGACTCCAAGGGTGGTGTGGTGGGGGCAGAGAGAGAGAGAGAGAGAGAGAGAGAGAGAGGGAATAGGGGATGGGGAGAGGGGTGGCAAGGAGCTAGAGAGAGAGAGGAGAGAGGAGAGAGAGAGAGAGAGAGAGGAGAGGATCGGGCGGGGGGGGGGGGGGGGGGGAGGAGGAGAGAGAGAGAGAGAGAGAGAGAGAGAGAGTGGAAGGGGAAGGGGAAGGATCGGAGCTAGGGAAGAGGGAGGGGCGGATGTAGAGCAAGAGGTGGGGGCCAGAGAGAGGAAAGAGGTGGAAAGAGCTCTAGAGAGAGAGAGAGAGAGAGCGTATGTCACACGTGTCAATGCAAGGAACTTGCCGATACACCGTGTGCGAGCCACAAATGGCTCCAAGCACACAACAAGCCTAAACTAGTAAGCTCAAAGAAGGCGATGGTGTGTCACTCACCGCTCTACGCTTGCTTCGTGGAGGATTCCTCGCCGCGAAGAAGAAGGAGACGCCGCTACACCGCGCTCAACCGCTTCACCGCTGTTGTGCCTTCGTAATGCTCGATCGCCCCCACTCTCTCTCTCTCTCTCTCTCTCTCTCTCTCTCTCTCTCTCTCACACACACACACACACACACACACACACACACACACACACACACACACACACAAGGAGGTGAAGAAGAAGATGGAGATGGAGATGGAGCAAGAGCACTCTTCTATTGCACAAATGAGAGAATGAGTGAATTTTAGGTTTAGTTGGCTTTTATATGAGCTTACCCCATTCACACTTGGGCGCCCATGCTTAGCCAACTAATCCCTTGAATGTCCCAGCTAGAGTGCACCTCTCATCGACGATCACTTTTACCCTTTTCCTATTGGACCGACAAGCCCGGTACCTGACTCTACCAAATAAATAATACAATGTTCACCGTAGGTTACAACGTCCGTCTCGTAGGTGATAGGGTGTCTGTGAGCCGTGAGGGTTAACATGCCCCCCTTCCTGATGTAGATTCCGTCCTCGGAAGCTATTGAGTTGAAGCTCGTTGGTCGAGGTGGAAGAGCATTTGAGATGAATTTCCTTAGCCTTCTTCAGTCACTGCAAAATCAAACAACATTGCACAGTAATTGCATTCTCATAAGCGATTAAAAAGCATATGCAGTTTTAGGCAGACAATTGATTGGTAACAGAATTTTAAACAATTTGTCAGCAATAAGCATTATATTGCAATGTAATCAAATGCATAAACAGATGTAAAGGTAAAAAATTGAACAAGTCTGGGGTCGTTAATTTAACGGTCGAAAGGCACTAGAGATCGACTATTAATACCATGGGTAAGCTTCTTAATTTTCTCTGGTTAATTAAGTTGTTTAATCGCGAGAGCCAAGTATTTCATGTTCGAGGGCTGACTAGAGGCTATACCTAGAGGACTTGTAGTTAACCTTTCTTTTAGTTCTGCCTCCTTTTGTTGTTGTGCTAACTCTCGGTTTTGACGTCTTCTTATAGTTCGACTCAATTTTGGCTCTGTAACCTCCAATTGAGCAAGGTCAATGGGTCGCGGACTGCACCACATGACACTCTGGAGATGTTCACCCCAATTGTCTACTAGCTTTCGATGAGCATCACATGCCCCTAGATAGCTAAGCCATTCTACAGTAGATCTTTCCTTGTTTATCCTAGCTCTCACATTTGCTCGATATCGTCGTCTCTTATATGACCTTTTTTTCTTGTTAAGGTTTTGATTTTGGTAAATGTTTGAACTCGACTCGCCTGATAGGTCTTCGCTTGTATCTTCTTCGCTCTCATATAAATTACCATTGATGGTCGTACTAGGCCTTGAGTGTTTAGTTTCTATACTTGGTTCACTCGATGTTTCCTCAGGTTTTGAATCCATTTCTCCCTGAGATTCCGTTTCTGATGTGTATTGGCCTGAAGCCTTTAAGGAATCATCAGTTTCACTCTCAGGTAGGTGTGCCTCTTTCTTATCATCGGATGTTACATGTGCTACACCTAGCATGTTTACTGGTGCAATGTGTGGTATCTCTTCCCCATCTGGTGTTACCCAGGTTGTTCCTCTAGCTCCCCATGTATCTATAGTTGCTGCTAGGTGTACCCAATCGACATTGTCTGACTCAGCCATTCCGGGTAGGATATCCATATAAGGAGAGTTCTCCCCAATATCCGTGTCTTCGTTACACGTGTAACAATATTGTAATGGAGCTGAGTGAATTGTTGTGTCTGATCGATTATCAATGATGAATTTATTTCCTAGAGGATGCGTTCGACCACTTAAAAGATCAACTCGAATGACAGAGTCTTGGAACTGTAAGTAGACGTGGTTTTTGGACCAGTCATGCACCATTTTTTCTTCCCTCATGAATGGACGCCCTAAGATCATCTCAAATGAGATAGGATGCTTGGAAAAATCCATAACAATGAAAGTCTGCCTTACCTTGTGTCCCAAGACCTTGATCCTGAGATCCTTTAGCATTCCAATAGGCGTAACAATAGATCCATTAGCCATTTTTACCACTACGCGTGTGGCTTCAAGGTGAGGTCTCCCCATAGACTCCCAACAACTCTTTGTCACCATGCTAACTCCCGCACCACCGTCAAGGATCCCCTTTACAGTTTATCCTTTAGTAGTGATTGGTAGAGTAGCATTAGATTCATCACCTTCAAAGTATTGCCCCAACTTGTTAACGGGTATTTCAATTACAAATTCATGTCCCGCTAGGTTAGACGGTGGTGCTAAATGTTCCTCATCATTCATAACCGAGTCAGGCTTGTTCGTATGTGAAAACTGTGGTAATCCGGCCTGTAATTCTCCATTGAGGAAGGCTCAAAGAGATGAGACTAGCTCGGGGTCTTTATATAGTTTGGACATGATGGTGGTTCTAACTTCTGAAGACATGAAATCCATCAATTTGGCAATGTTTAACGGCACCTTTTGGCCTTGAGTCCCTTGACGTGGGGAAGATGGGATCTCCATTTCTTTGATAGGATCAGGTAGTCCCTCTGTAAACATTCTTTCCGTCAAGAAGTGAGTACGCCCACTTTCCCATCACTTTAAGTCACTTTCTTCTTGGATGACACTAGGTATGTCCAAGGGTCTATGGACTTGGTGAGATTGTTGTTGTGTAGGGAACACGGTGTCTGTAATCTGGATCTTCCTAGGTGCTGGTTCTAGATCCCTTTGGGTATCTTCTACCAAACTCCTTCAATGCTTGACTCGCTCAATCTCCTCTATAGGGTTTGGGTAAGTTCCTATCTTCTTTTTGGATCCTGACCATTGTGGCTCATGAAGATCTTCCTTGTTGGTTTCTATGTTAGTGGTCGTTTTGGTCTCCATGGTTTCACCTGAATCAGAATCTTCTTCAGCGTCGTTCATATATACGGGGTCGTCACCAGTCCCTATGTTGGTCTTTGAATTAGGGTTTGACTTCGTTGCTTTTTGCGATCTCTTTCTTCGTGTTTTCTTCTTTTTCTGAGATTGGGCAATTGATGCCGTATCTCTTTCCTCAAGAATATAATTTTGTTTTTCGAGCATCGATCGTGTGAGTACATTTACTGGTACCACAGGTGTACGTTGTGATGGCTCCTCCGTAACTTCAATCAAGTTTAATGGCGTGATCTTCGGTGCATTTGGATTATTTGGACATTGGGCAATCAAATGATCTATGCCACATCGATTACACATGATTATCGGCATTGTAGACGTGCTCGCTTGATTGGTTTGCATTAGTGTGGCGTTCTTTTGTAGCCTAATAGGACACTCGGCTACACGATGTGGACCTCCACACTCATAGCATTGAAGAGGTGGTCTCTTAGCAGTGTAGTTGATATTTTGGCCTCTTGCCGCAAGAGTAGCTACTTGATATACAAGTTTGACTTGTCCCCAATAGTCCTCCATGTAGTATTGTGGACTTTCTTCAACCGCATCCATCCCATAGGCGATATTAGGATCTATATCTTCCTCATAGCCTTCCAAACAAGAAATAGATGACTCACAACCCACTTGATTCACAGAAGTGATTCTCGGATGTGGTGGTTGCGGTCCTAGCACTGGAGGTGGTAAGGGTGTTGTTTGAACAACATTTTGGGCCCTAGGGACCATGTGTTGTGCTATTTGTTCAAGAGATGGGGCCGGCATCAATGCAGGCACTCGAGGTGTGTCTGTCCATGCTAAGGTTGGTCTATTGGCCATCGCACGCTTAAATACTATGCAATCCTTAGCTTGATGACCATACCTCCCACAGGCATTGCAGTTCCCATTGAATTTTACTCTAAAAGTAGGGCATTCACAGGTACTATGTGGTCCATAGCATACTGAGCACCATTGTTGCTCCCTTGTTCGATACATATGATTGTTTTGCGGAGCACGATTGTCTCTAAGACTCTCTTGAATAGCCTTGGTGAGATCTGCTACAGTCATCTCAGATATCTTTGGCTCCTTAGCAATAGGCTTTAGGGTCATTGGCTGATGCCCTGATGCTTGTGAGCTAATAGATTTAGACTCAACAGACACTCTTTCTCCTTGAATCATTAAATTATCCTCCAATTGGATCGCATTGGTGGTGACTGCTTCCCAAGTGGTGATACCTCTAATTACTAGGCCATTGTAGATATCCTCATGTCGTAATCCCCTAATGAATCTATCAAGCATTTGGTTATTGTTGAAGCGCTCATTTGGATTACAACGAGAATTCAAATGCTTCAAGTGACTTATAAAGTCTCTCACCGACTCTCCTTCCTCTCGTTGGACTTTCTAGAGTTGAGAGGCTACACCCCAAAGTACTCCCTCTCGTATGTATTCTTGGGTCTTGGGTTGCACTACCTTGGGTCCCCGCCGAGGGCGTAGACCCTAGCGTGGAAGGATAGTGAGTACCCCCGTAAATCGAAGCACTAGCTAGTTGTTCGGACTCTAGCACACAACCAGAGCATAGATACATGTGCTTTGGGTGCCCTACAAGTGTCGGCAAGTACCCTCAAAGATTACTTGCTTTGTTTTGTGGGTGTTTTGCACCCCATTTTCTCCTTGATTTTTTCTTGTTTTTAATGTTTTTTTAATGTTTGATTTTTTTTTTTGAAGTGTGTGATAGCTCGAAACGAGCGTATCACTTGAAGGGTCGCTGTGTGCTTTACAGCACAATTTTTGGGCATCTGACGTTCCGTTGGTCCTCAAAAATCAATTTTTAGCTACGTGTAAAGCTAAAATTCGTTTTTTTAAAAGGTGACTGAAGCCTAGGCCTGAGCGTGAGCTTGGGCTTGGGTCTGGGAGATATTCCCGATCCCAGTCCTACCTTTAAAAAAATTTTTTAAAAAAAAAATTTTTTATTTTTTTTTTAAAGGATAAAGCCGCCGCGGCCTACGTGAAAGCACACACACACTCTCTCTACCTACTTCTAACTAATACACCTACTCTTACACACTAACACACTCTATTAACTCTCACTAATCTCCTTCCTACTTACTGTACACAGAAAACTAACCACCTTAATACACAGAGAATAAACACAGAACCTTTGAAATCTCTATTAACAAAGAAAACTAACTACCTTAATACACAGAGAATAAACACACAAACCTTTGAAAACTCCATTAATAAAAAAAACACACAGTATAACACCAAATCCCTCTTCTCAACACACACACACTCCTTCCTTACCTTTCCTACAATAGAAATTGCACCACGGAGAAGCACAGAGTGCTACTCGAGCTTCATGTATGGCATTCCCCGGCAGCGGCGCCAAAAATGTGCGCGTATGTCGCACGTGTCAATGCAAGGAACTTGCCGATACACCGTGTGCGAGCCACAAATGGCTCCAAGCACACAACAAGCCTAAACTAATAAGCTCAAAGAAGGCGATGGTGTGTCACTCACCGCTCTACGCTTGCTTCGTGGAGGATTCCTCGCCGCGAAGAAGAAGGAGACGCCGCGCTCAACCGCTTCACCGCCGTCGTGCCTTCGTAATGCTCGATCGCCCACTCTCTCTCTCTCTCTCTCTCTCTCTCTCTCACACACACACACATACACACACACACAAGGAGGAAGAAGAAGAAGATGGAGATGGAGATGGAGCAAGAGCACTCTTCTATTGCACAAATGAGAGAATGAGTGAATTTTAGGTTTAGTTGGCTTTTATATGAGCTCACCCCATTCACACTTGGGCGCCCATGCTTAGCCAACTAATCCCTTGAATGTCCCAGTTAGAGTGCGCCTCTCATCGGCGATCACTCTTACCCTTTTCTTATTGGACCGACATGCCCGGTACCTAACTCTACCAAATAAATAATACAATGTCCACCGTAGGTTACAACGTCCGTCTCGTAGGTGATAGGGTGTCCGTGAGCCGTGAGGGTTAACACACAGAGAGAGAGAGAGAGAGAGAGAGAGAGAGAGAGAGAGAGAGAGAGAGAGAGAGAGAGAGAGAGTCAAGAAGAGAGAGAGAGAGAGAGAGGAGGAGGTCCTTGGCTACTCCACTAGAGGGAGGGGCAGCAATGGGTGATGGTGGTAGGAGTAAGGGCGGCACATGGTGGTAGTAAGTTAGCACCACTAACCACCCGTGGTGGGCTAGGGTGGTGGGTGGTGATCGGTGCTAAGGGGTGGCAATGGGAGGTAGTGGTGGTGGGATGAAAAAATTAAAAGAAAGCTCGCTCCAAAGCTCGCTTCTTGAGCTTGCTCCATAACCGTCCCCTTTGCATTAAGTATAGATTTGAGGTTTTGGTTTTTGGTTTAGAGTTAGATTGCACATTATATTATATTGTACGTTTTAGTTTTAAGCTTGTGGTACAGTTAAGAAGGTGTTGGGCCTCTAACTGTGAGAATTCGCCACTAAATTGTTGACAAAGATCACTTATTCAAAAGAATGAAAACTTCAATCCATCCATGGATGCTCCACTCAATCACAAGGCCAATAATAACTCAAAATTCTTGTGTGTGTGATTATTTTAGCCTCGACCCCAATTACAGTGCTACAATGGTTGTTTGCCCTAGGATAAACCTTATCTTCCTCATTCAATTCTTTGTTGGAGACCATTTTATGGAAGCTTGGCCCTTCCATACCTCACATGCGCGAATACAAGGAGTAGACTGCACCAATATACCATAGAAGAAACATGTATATCCCTTCTTAAAGAGGCTTCAAGTGTTGATATTCTTCTTCAAACAAACTCTCCCCTTAGTTAAAGTCATAGAACCGTCAGTGATGTGGCATTCTAAGCCATGTTTGGTCAAAAATGGAATTTTTTCACCATTTTATGGCCTTTTTAGTCCAAAAATGACCCATTCTTGTCGTAAAAAGCCCAAACGACCTGAAAAAAATCCTTAAAATTGTGGAAATTTTCTCTTGGGCATAATTTACATGCTAAACTTCATTTTTCACTTGCTTTGACCTCTAATCACTTCATTGATGGGGCTATGCTTGCCAGTTGCTATTTTTGGACGATGTTAGCCCATATTGAATTTTCTAGGCAGAACGAGCGTGACATCTTGTTGCATTGATATATGTACATTTATAAACCAAAGTAGGTATGTTATATTGTGATAAAACATGCAGTAGAACCACGTCGAGGGCCTCGCCTCCCCGGTACGATACATGCATGACTGCAACTGTGGAAACCGTTTTCACACATTATAGCATTCTTAGGCTAGGGCAATTGGACAACTTAAGGAAAACCCGCCTGATAACCCCAAAATTCCCTTTCTATATGAGAACCTCATGTGCTTTGGGATGCCAACCCTGAGAACCTAATGACAACCAAATGATTGGTTCCCATACTGAAGTTGGAAATTGGACCATGGAGGAAAGCTCTCTAGAAGAGAGCCTTCCTCCGTATTCTCTAGAAGAAAATACGGAGGAAGAGCTACCCAAGGTGGAAAATTTTTTACCCCTCTCTCAATGATGGAAGACATCTCTATCTAGTCTTGGAATGTGAATGGCATCAAAACTTGCAAGAAATCTACTCTATTATGGGATAAGATAAAGAAAGATAGGGAAGTCTATCTAGGAGTATCACTTGGATACATCCAATAGAAGGAGACAAGCAATAGGCAAGCGGTTAGTGCTTTATGGAGAGGGAACTAATGGTTTTAGTGGCATCCTCACTATTGTGAATAGAGACCTCACTATTGTGAATAGAGACCTCGAGCCAAAGGTGGTCCTAAACCACGCTCTTGGGAGAATCCTAGGGGTGAAGATTAACTAGGCAAGACAGCCTATCCCCTTCACCAT
The DNA here is from genome assembly GCF_014529385.1 of Adiantum capillus-veneris. Classification (NCBI taxonomy): domain Eukaryota; kingdom Viridiplantae; phylum Streptophyta; class Polypodiopsida; order Polypodiales; family Pteridaceae; genus Adiantum; species Adiantum capillus-veneris. The sequence goes on from NC_140952.1 coordinate 65,503,023, forward strand.
CTACATCTTTGGGGCAATCATAGCACTCTAAGTCGTTTGATTTTCAATCTAAGAAGACTCGCATGGAACTCAACACTTTGATCCCATAACTTCATACATCATCCTAACCCTCGATGCATGTGCACCATCTGCAACACACTTTGACCTTCACCTTATAACTTGCACACCATGGCTCTCATTGACAAGACGTTTGGACAAGTTCAAAAAATCACATTGAAGAGCACAAGATCCACACTTTAGCTTACACTTTATTTAGATTTTAGCATCCCTCCCAAGTATCACAAAAACGTGACCATTTGGCCTGTATAATCACATAAATAATACATTTCTAACCCCTTTTGCACAGTGCAGCTACACCAACATGTTGCCATACATGCTTGAGCTCTAGTAGACAGCCAAAACGACTTTTTCAAAAGCCATTAATTAATTAGTTTGGGAAGGAGGCGCGGGGGGGGGGGGGGGGGGGGGGGGGGGGGGGGGGGGGGGGGGGTGGGGGGGTTTAATAGGTTCACCTTTCTCCACATCTAGCATCTAATAATAGTATAAATTCTCTTCAAGTTCCATTTTGTCTCAAGTTATGTTGCTATTTTTCACTTCACTATTGTCCTTTAATAGCTAGTACTTGTTACAATGGCTGATTGGGTGGCCGAGCATATTGGCCTTGCCACCCCCAAAAAAATTCACCTGTAGGCATAGAAATATATGATTATATTATTTGTATATATTTGTGTTGATATGATGACATAGATATGCAGACATAGACGCAAATAACGATGCAAATATAGACGATTTCTTTGCGATGCAAATAAAGACCCTCATATCAATGTTGTGAGCATGATAAAACAAGTTCATATGCGTCGATATGGGGTCATAAGTGTGAAGAGCCCCTTATATTGACATCAAGCTAAGATTGAGGATAACATGATAATTGGTAAATCTTATAAGATTGAGGATCTGAACTGCTCTCAATTGATATCTCACGTAGCTAAGCATTTAAGGCTTGACACGTGCTCCTAGCATTTAAAAAGCGAAACCTTTAACAAATTATGAAGCTAATGAAGATGAGAATGCTCATCAAATTGGTATTGATAGCAACAACATTGGAACTGACAACCTCAAATGCCTGAAAGTTTGGATACTAGGTTGTAGATCCTATCAAAATATGTCGTTGATAATTGAACATGGCTATGATATAAATCTTGATTTGTTTTGGCCAAGTTAGTTTTATCCTAGAAGGAGTTTCCAAGAAAGATGGAGAGAGAGAGAGAGAGAGAGAGAGGGGGGGGGGGGGGGGGGATGTTGTGTGCACATGATAGGCATTTGGCCAAAGTTTTGGTGAATCTAGTTATCAATTACCATGGCCATCGATAGGTTTTTGCACACATCATTTCCATTTTGTGGCACTCACCCAATCTTGTATGCTTTTCTGCAAGTCTAATAGCATGCAGTTCAGAAGAAAAGGCCCCTGATTGGTTGGTTGTATATAGATGCTTTCCACATATTAGAACACTTACATTAATTATCAACAACAAGATAATAAGCTCAAAATTTGCCAAATGTTGGAATCAAGTTATGACTTCACAAGAGGCTCCCATGTAGGTGTTATAAACAATGTTGTGAGAACTTAGGGAACTTCCATGAGGATTCTCCACCCTACCACTATTTATATAGGCATCAAATTTAGAATCCCCTGTCCACACCTAGCAACCAGTCATTGGCATGGGTCCGTGACCCCCCTAGGTTCGCCCTTGGCATTACATTACTCCCCCCTTGGAAAAGCGTTTTCGTCCTCGAAAAAAAAGTGGTAATAACGTCATAAAGAACACTAATTTTTTCGACAGGGGCATGTGAGAGCCTAGGAAATTGCCATGGGGATTCTCCACCCTACCATCCTTATATAGGACTTTGGCCATCAGATATAGAATCCCCTATCAACACCTAGCAGTTGGCCCTTGGCTTGGGTCCGTGCCCCCCCCCCCCCCCCCCCCCCCCCCCCCCCCCCCCCCCCCCCCCCCCCCCCCCCCCCCCCCCCCCCCCCCCCCCCCGGGTTTCCCCTTGCCATTACTCCCCCCTTGGAGAAGCGTTTTCATTCTCCAAAACAAAAGTGGTAATAGTGTCATAAAGAACACTAATGTTTTCAACAGTGGCATCCTTCATGGATCCAAGCGTGCGGTCCTTTTGATCGGAGCATGGTTCAATAAATCAAGAAGAGCATTTTGATTTTCCAAATTATTATCCTTTTGAAACCGTCTTGTGTAACTGGCCCATATCAGTCATAGTGTATATACTCCATTTAAAACTCACTTGGGTATGATAATGAGTTATCAAAACTAAGATGTACCCAAAAGAGTACCTCTTTTCGTGACTTTTCATGAAAATAACTAGCTGACGTCCTTGACTTGTTATCAATGTTCATCAGTAAACAACTCCACCGTAATCGGTGTTCAATTTTGAGAACCTGATTTAAACATAAAGAGACTAAACATAGTCTCACAACATGCTTTGCTTCATGGTAAGAAAATGCCAACTAGAGAGATAACCTTCCTAATTGGATTGCTTGGTGCTAACGTACGCGCTTAGCATATCCTTTAGCACAAGATTAACACTTGTCAACTACCTATTCTTTCTAGATAACTGACAAAACTAAGGTGTGTTTTCCACTATTTATAGACAGTCCTCCAAAATGACTGGTAAATATGATCATAATTCCTTGTATTATTCTTGATTAATCAATCATTTTAGGAACAACCATCTTGGTTAACTGTAGTGAGTTGATCTCAAAGCACCCAAATTGAGCCATGAACTCTATTGATGATTGATAGATCTACAATTAATCTAATAGAGATAGTACACATAGAGTGAGAAATTCTTTAGAAGCTATGAATGTCATGAATGTGCATGTTGCTCCAAATCAGCCTTTGCAAAACACTAGAGCCCATAACACCTAGTGTGCATGCATTTATCCAAAACATATCCGAACATGTATATACATAACCCGTACTTGCCAATGCTTATGGTTAATGGTATGCTCACGGCTCATGGGAGAAGAACTAAATACTTTCCACATGAAAATCTTGCTAGCCTATTTAGACCATAATAGAATGTGAAAATCCATCATGTCTAGGTACCAAATGAACTAGTTCATTAACAGAACATAACTTTTCTACATGTATAGACAATCATCCATTGAAGTTGTTTAATAATACTTGTAACCTTATCAAGTTTTACTAAGTATTCGACAATTTTTGGCCGCTGAAAGTGTTCCTGATTATAATGTGCTCAAAATGGTCTAGTGAATGGATTTGACCAGAACCTAAGGACTTTTTTGTGACACACAATTCAAATAATGGGTGCGAGTGTCAGTCCGAAGGACTCATATTCTCCACATGAATATAAGGATGTCGAAAAAAAATGGCATCCATCAAGTATGAGAGTTACTTGTGTGTGGAGTTAACTATTAACACTCACTGACATGAGTGAGAGGGACCCTTGTAAACATCGCCCCACACTTGGCCAAACCGAACTCCGTGAGTTCCTAGACCATGTTTCTCCTCTTGTGATAACATGTGCCAAATAGAAACCCAACAAGTAGGTCCATAACTGCAAAAATGTATTTCAGATACTATGGCCCATAATAGTTTGCTCCTACATTACCTTGTCATGTCTCTGAAGAGCAAAATGGATGAAATCATTCAAGCTAACACATCCTACTTAGAAAATGCAAGCAAAGCATATTCAAAAATAGAATAAACCAAATCATATGCGTACCTGAAGGGTGAACATAGCGTGTACTTATCCATAGTCAAATGCACATGACCAGATCTCCCACCTGAAAAGACGTAGTAACACTAATTGAAAGATTAGTGAAAATCAAGCAGTAATGCATTGGTAACCATGGGTGTTGCCTTTGCAATCCAAACCCCTTGGTAAGACTCTGCATGGAAACTGCTCAAACTAGCAGCCAACGGTGACCAACATAGTCTATGGGTCTAATAGTGGTTGAAATCAACTTTGGAAGTTGAACTTGTTCACTATCCCTTGGCAGATTGCTTACCTCTTTCCTTAAAAGTACAATTGTGATGAGATCAAATGGGGATCATCAACACCTATGGAGTGATTGTATGTTAGCTAGGTCATACCCCTAAAAATATCACTCCTAGAGAAATAATCATTGCTAGAACTAAGCAATATCTCTTCTCAAGCTAGAATCTGAATCTCAAAATAATCATATATGTCCACGGACAAGAGATAACATCCCGAAGAAAGTAGTTAGATTAGACTTTTTTGGATTTGCAACAAGAGATTACCTATTGGGAGGCTCTCTGAATCTATTCGTGTCATAAAATATAATATCTAACTTTACCAAATGATTTTCTCATATTAAACTGATCATTTAATGGGAAGATAAAAGAGGAACAAGAGTTAGGATATAGATATGTGCTTCTAGACCTCTCTCAACAAGGGACCAAAAGGAAAAATTGTTGCATCTCAATAGGGGTCCAAAAGGAGACGGTCTATCAAAGAGTAATGTGCAATAAGTGCTTCTAGATTTACCTCATCAAAAGAGACTAAGAGGATAGATGGTTACATCTCAACAACGGTCCAAAAGGAGGTAGTCTATCAAAGAGCAATGTGCATCTAATGGAGCTTAAAAGACCTTAGGGTGAGATTCATTAAAGACCTCCAAAATTTAGTGTTAAAAAGTCCTTCGACCGTAGGCAAGTTAGGACTGACCTTGAGGTGGGAATCCTACCCAAGCATGAGGTGCTTGTCAGCTTGCTAACTAAAGTGCTTAAATTATTTGTGGGAACCTTGCCCAAGCTTGAGGTGATTCTCATGCTTAAATGACTAAGGTTCTTGAAGTGTTCAATTCAAAGATAAACTCTCAAGAGGCATAAATGTTCTACATGCTTAATTGACTAAGTTCTTGACGTGTTCAATTCAAACCAACTGACTTAAGAAGCATAAAAGACACATGTCAAACTCCTCCACATGTGGCCCTCATGATGTGCTTGAATCCTATTGGATAGGCTTTAAAGGGGTCCAATGAGAATTTAGATGCATAAAAATAAATAATTAAGTTCTTTCTTTCAAAGAGGAAAAAGAGGACACATGTCCAAATGATACAATTAAATAATACAAGAGAGAGAGAGAGGGGGGGGTGGACCAAGCTGGAGGGGGGGGGGGTATACTCTCCCACTCTCTCTCTCTCTCTCTCTCTCTCTCTCTCTCTCTCATTATGTGAAGTGCAAAGGGAAAGAGCTCTATATCCTTCTCCAAGCTTACTGAGAAGTTGAGAGCTTACACCAACACTCTTGGCTATGGAATGCAAATCCAACCAAGAGCCATGCTTCAATGCTTAAGCTTGCCATCTTCTTCATCTTCATTACTGTGCTATTATGCTATGTTAAGCAAGAAGAGTGATGATAAGTGAGGAACTATTTCTTTCTCCTATGAATGATTCTTCTTCCTCTTCCCTACCCTCATTCCCCGCTAGCTCTCTCCACCTTCGAAGGTGTTTGAGGCCTTGGGACTGAGGCTTGGTTAATTCTTTTTGCAAAGTTTATGATATGCTCGTGATGCATGAAGCTTTCCATCTTCATAGCGTCACCAAGGTCACAAGGAACACAAAGATATTATTGTACCAAGTCTCTCTTGATGGGAGAATCTATAATACAAAAGCCTTTTGGAGGGGGGACCGGCTCCAAGTAAATCTGGTCCTCAACCATTGTTATGTTCTCTAATACTCTCTCTCATTCAAAAGTATTGTTCATGCCAAGTTAATTAAGTACCATGTTCATGTTGCTACCATCAATTAAGTTCACCCTCTATGTTCTCAAAGTAATCTCACAAAAACGCTCCCTCTAATTCTCTTAATTCCACTATTCTCAAAGTTCATAGGCCATTTCCATTACATTGGTATCAGAGCATTTGGTTTCTCTTTTCTTGCGTAAGAAGAGAGGTCCTTAAGTAGCCTATTAATGGTTGATTTCGTTCATTATATTAGGGTAAGTGGGACAGGGATCTATTATCGGTTTTCTTGAGACTATGTGGGATATGGTGCACACCTCGAGAATTTTGGTCTTAATAATGGGGTCTTTTTAGACTTGCCTACGGCTTTACCATTATTGAAACATAAGAAGTTCGAAAGGAGCTATCCCTCAGCAACCTTCTATGTTAGACCCACCCCACTACTCTCTATCATTAACCAATTTGAGCCGTGGTATATATACTTAAGTGCTTATTTTCAAAGTCTAAGAGGAGTAGCAACTAAGGTTTTGAATTGCCAAACAATACACTAAGTACACACATAAGGATAATTAGCAAGGCTGTCAATAACCAAGAGAGTAGAATGAACATTGATAACTTTGATTTTGCACATGAAGGTGCTAATGATGATTCCCCAAAATTCGTGCTTATGGGATGTCCCTTCCTCTCCAATAGGAGAGAGAGTTTAGGAGGCCTCTTGATTAGACTCCCAAAAGAAGACTCTCTCCCATAAGAGAGGAGGAAAACAAAAAACGAGAATTAAGCAAATCCCTAAGTTCCTCTGAAGATGTGGCTCTACGAAGGCGACAGTCTAGACTGTCGCCAACTTCTCCTAAGAGCAAATGGTCAACCCATAGTCCTTCTCCTCGTCATTCCAAAAGGGAAGAGAGGAAACAAAGGAAGAAAAAGGCAAGAAAGAGGTCACCCTCTTCTCCTTCTTCTTCACCTTCCTCCTATTCTGACGAAAGCAACAACTATTCTCCTAGAGAATACAAGAGAAGAGGACATCACAAAACTTACCCTACATGGCTAAGGTCCCAAAAGCTCAAGAAATTCAAAGAGGGAGGAAAGAGTATCTCTTTTCTGACCTATGATGACACCTTTGGTGCCACCAACAAAGTATTGGCCTTCATCCAACAATTTTATGTGGCCTTTGGAGATGAGGGCTTCATGGAGTCCTCCAAGATACACCATGTAGCCTATGCACTTTTAAAAATTTTCTCGTCAATGATGGGCTAGCCTTTATGGCAACGGCGAAGCCCCAAAGACATGAAAAATTATAAAAGTTTTCATAATGAAGCAATTCCTTGCAAGCAATGCCATGGACAAAGTGCTCACCGATGGTAAAGCTTGAAGCTTTTCTTCAACGACTCTATCCACAAATATGTAGACAAGTTTTGGGATTTACATCTCAAAGCTAAATTCTTTCAAAGGATAGACTTCGCCGAACAAAAGAAACAATTTTGTGCGGTATTACCTGAAGAAATGGCCCAAAGACATGAAAAATTATAAAAGTTTTCATAATGAAGCAATTCCTTGCAAGCAATGCCATGGACAAAGTGCTCACCGATGGTAAAGCTTGAAGCTTTTCTTCAACGAGTCTATCCACAAATATGTAGACAAGTTTTGGGATTTACATCTCAAAGCTACAGTCTTTCAAAGGATAGACTTCGCCAAACAAAAGAAACAATTTTGTGCAGTATTACCTAAAGAAATGGCCAAGTATGTCAACTCACAATAGCCTAGCACTATCATCGAAGTCATCCACCACACGATGGTTGCTTCAAGAATCAATTTCCAACAAGGGGCGAGAAGAAATTTCAAGCCCATGGGAAACAAGGATCGAAATGAATCTAAAGGGAAGAGCAATGCTCAAAACTCTTCCCAAGGCAACACCAACACCAACAACAACAAGGCCAAGAACAAAGGAGCTTACAAAGGTAAAAATAAGCTCTCTCCCGAAGAATTAGAGGCCTTTCATAAAGACCATAAATGCTTTAAATGTGAAGAGCAAGGACATGGTTATCATTCTTGCCCCAAAAGAAATGTAGCAATGACACTCCTAGAGCTTCCATGGTTGAAGCTCCAAAAGAGGATACTCATTACAACTGCTCATCCCTCTCCTATGCTTGGGGAAAAGTAAGGGAGCATGATTCCCTTATTCTCTTTGACCCTCGCTCTACTCACAACTTCATATCAACAGAGTTGGCCACTAAGTTGGGCATTCAAGCTTTTGAGATGTGAGATATCGTAATTACTGATGCAGCTTTCAAGGGATAGCAAGCCTCCGTTACTCCCTTGATTGGGAAGTTGTTGCTTCCTGTTCAAAGCTATGTTGACAAAGAAGACTTTTTAATCTCTCCTCTCCAACATGAGGATGTTATCCTAGGGGCACCATAGCTCAACCGCATAGCTGCCAACATGAAGTTCCCTGAAAGGAGAATGTACTTCACCTACAGAAAAAAGAGCATGAACATAGATGCTAACAAGTCGGGGTACACCATATCCCTGGTAAATCCGCTTGATTTTGATAAGTCAATGAAAAGCTCAATTTTTTAGTATATGATTTTTGTTAGAAAATTTGTAAATGATTCTAATGTTTTCACAAGTAGCAGTAAAGGGAATCAAGAGGAATAGAGTTGTCTAATTTCCTAAATGGATTCCAAGATATTTTCATTGATGTAGATAGGATATAGATATGTGCTTCTAGACCTATCTCAACAGGGGACCAAAAGGAGAAATGGTTGCATCTCAATAGGGGTCCAAAAGGAGACGGTCTACCAAAGAGAAATGTGCAATAAGTACTTCTAGATTTACCTCAGCAAAAGGGACCAAGAGGAGAGATGGTTACATCTCAACAGGGGTCCAAAAGGAGGTAATCTAACAAAGAGCAACATGAATCTAATGGAGCTTAAAAGACCTTAGGGTGAGCTTCATTAAAGACCTCCAAAAGTTAGTGTTAAAAAGTCTTTTGACCTTAGGCAAGCTAGGGCTGACCTTGAGGTGGGAATCCTACCCAAGCATGAGGTGCTTGTCGGCTTGCTTACTAAAGTGCTTAAATTATTTGTGGGGACCTTTCAACGGTTTCCATTCTTAATTGACTAAGTGCTTGCAGTGTTCAATTCAAACCAAATGACTTAAGAAGCATAAAAGACACATGTCAAAATCATCCACATGTGGCCCTCATGATGTGCTTGTTGGAATTAAGGTTGCAGAGAAACACACACAGCTTGAAGAAGACGAAGGAAGCTCAAGGCACACAATAGAGAGTGTGTTACTTAGTGTGCAATGGAAAGATAGATAGCCCTAGAGTGATGGGCGTATATACAATGCACGGGGGAAAAAAACTCCTAAAGAGGGAAAAAATGCACCGGCGGTCCTAGTGTGTTCACACACATCACTACCACGTGTATATGGTAACAAATCCCCCCTGGAGTGATGCGGTGAACGAGAGCTGGCACATGGAACATGAGTAAAGGGAAGTGCCATGCCCTGAGGACAGAATCAGTCCACAAACGGGAGTAAGCCCAAAGCTTTGCGGAAAGCTTCAAGCTTCTCACGAGACAATGCCTTTGTGAAAAGATCTGCAAGGTTGTCCTATGTTGGCACATAAGCCAAATTGATCTCTCCTGCTGAGAGCCTCTCCCTGACATAGTGGTAATGCACCTCAATGTGCTTTGTGCGAGCATAAAAAACTGAGTTCCTCGCAACTGCCAATGCGCTCTGACTGTCAATGTAGATAGTGTTGGCAGTGTCCTGTCCAACACCCAAATCAGCCATAAGGCGTCTGAGCCATACACACTCAACCGTAGCTGTGAAGACTGCCCTGTACTCAACCTCACAACTCGAAGTGTCCACAGTAGGTTGCTTCTTGCTCAACCATGATATACATGAACTGCCAAGCATGAAACAAAAACCACTTGTGGACACTCGCGTGTCAAAACAACCAGCCCAATCTGAGTCCGAAAAAGCATGTAAGTCTGGCGGCAATGATCCTCCCTTGGGATAAAACAAGCCAGGATGTGAAGTGCCACTAAGGTAGCAAAAAATCCTCTTGACAGCCTGCCAATGCTTAGACCCTAGGCTATGCATAAATCTGCTGACCTGTGAGACTACAAACTGAATATCCGGCCTCGTGCTGCATACATAAATGAGGCAGCCAACAGCAGTTTGGTAAAGAGTCACATCAGCAGGATCACCAGCATCATGTAGACTCAACTTCAAACCTGTTTCCATGGGAGTGGCAATAGGTTTGCAATCCTCAAGTCCAAACTTACATAGCAATGTCTCTATGTAACTTTTCTGACACAAGGCAATACCACCATCACACTGCTTAAACTGTATACCCAAATAATGATGCAACAGCCCCAAATCTTTCATCTTGAAAGTAGCATTCAAATCAGCCTTAAATTCAGCAATGTGTCTCTCATTTGGTCCAGTGATCAGCAAATCATCAACATAAAGAACCACAATGAGAAGTACATCACCCTCACGCTTTACATACAATGTGCTTTCTGTTGGACTGTTACGAAAGCCTTGTTTGACCAAATGAGTGTTAGCTTTCTCATACCAAGCACGAGGAGATTGCTTCAACCCATACAAAGCCTTCTTACATCTGCACACTTTGTCCTCTTGTCCTTTTATGGCAAAACCGCAAGGCTGCGTTACATAAACTTCCTCAAATATGTCACCATTCAAGAAAGCAGTAACAATGTCTGATTGATGTACATCCCAACCAAAATGAGCTGCCAATGCACATAGAAAATGTACAGTAGTCATACGACAAGTGGGAGCAAAAGTCTCTTCATAATCTATGCCTTTTTGCTGTGCATAACCCTTTGCAACAAGTCGAGCCTTATGGCAATCGATCTCACCATCCGGTTTGCGTTTCAACTTGTAAACCCACTTCGTACCAATGGCCTTTTTTGCCAGGAGGCAAATCACATAAAGTCCATGTGTCATTCTCTATAAGTGCATCATATTCTGCTTGCATAGCAGCCATCCAATTTTCTAAATTCTGTGCTTCATCAAAAGATAGAGGCTCCTCAACATCATGTAAACTAGACACAGCCAAAGCATAACAATCTGATGCATAAGATGCATGGCGAGAGCCTGAACGAGTACGACTAGACAAAGGTGCATCCAATTTACTGTCACGCAAAGTGTGCACCAGCCATTTTTGCATACCTCTAGCCTGCTCATTTTCAGCCCTTTCCTCATCAAGTACATCATGTACATCTGCATCAGTAATAGGCTGATCTAAAACATTTTCAGAAACCCCCATAGGCTGTACATTTGCCTCATTGGAACTTACATTCGTATTTCCACCACTGAAAAGAGGCAACAAAGTGTCATAAATGTCCTGTGAGCTTACATTATTGTCTCTAGTACATGACAGCAAGGGCTGAACAGAATCTTCCACAAACACTACATCCCGAGAAACCAGAATACGTTTTGTTTACGGATGATACAACCTATAACCTTTGCTTTCAGCACTATAACCAACAAAAATACATTTGACAGCCTTATCATCCAATTTTCTACGCTGCACTTGTGGCACCAAAGCATATGCCAAACAGCCAAAAACACGCATATGCTCAATAGAAGGTTTTCTATCATGCCATGCTTCATATGGAGTAATAGACTACAAATCTTTTGTAGGACACCTGCTAAGTACATAAGTGGCACACATAATGGCCTCAAGCCAAAAAGAATGCGGCAAAGCTTGACTTTTGACCATACAACGTGCCATTTACGTCAGTGACCTGTTTTTCCTCTCAGCAACACCATTGTGCTGAGGTGTATAATGCACTATACATTGGTGTTTTATCCCACGACTAGCCAGAAATGCATTAAATTCATGAGACATATACTCCCCCCCTCGATCGGAACGGAGGGTGCCCATAGTACATTTCGAGACATTTTCCAGCCATAGCCAGAAATTGTTTGAAGCACATAAAAACTTCGGACTTCGCTTTAAGCAGAAATACCCATGCATGCCTGGAGTAATCATCAATGAAAGTCACGAAGTACAGGTAATTGCCCAAGAACGGAGTTTGCATGGGCCCACAAACATCACTATGCACAAGCTGCAACCTGCATGTGGCCCGAACTGAACCATCCTTTGGAAATTTAGAACGCTGCATCTTACCCAAAACACAGCCTTCACAAACATGTTTGACAGGTGCTTCAAGAGGCGGCAAAGAAGCAACCATATCAGATTTCTGCAAACGCAGCAAACTGGCGAGATGACCAAAACGTGCATGCCAAAGTTTTGCATCTGAAATAGCCCTTGAATCTGCAACAGCATTTGCAAAATTTTGTCCACACTTGTCATACAAAGTGAGCTTATACAGCCCACGGCACAAAAGGCCAGATGCAACAATTTCATCACCAAAACTGAGATCATGAACTGTACATCTGTCATCCACAAATTTGACTACAAGTCCAAGTCTAGCAAGTGCGGATACAGACAAGAGATTCTTCTTGATCCCAGGTACATAAAGTGCATCAACTAGTGTGAAGGAACTGCCATTAGCAGCAGTGAGCACAATCTTTCCAACTCCCTGAACTGGATAAGAGGCGTTGTTGGCACAAGTGACTGAATTCCCATGAGGGACAGACTCAAGAGAGGTAAACAATTCACGATGTGAGGTAATGTGCTTTGTAACACCACTATCAAAATACCACACATGTGAATCTGCAGCAACTGACAAGCATGCATCATGGACAGCAGGATTGTAAGTGCACTCTGCGCTAAAATCCCATTCTGCATCAACATCAGCATTACAGTCTCCTTTCACAGAAGACTCAACAATGGCTGCATTTGTAGTGGAACCAGCATTTACAGTGGAACCACCCTCTTTCTTCTTAGCCTCTTTGGCCTTCAACTTAGGACACGACTTGATCAAGTGATCATTAGCTTTACAATAATGGCAACGCATCTTCTTTTTGCCCTTATCACCAGAATTGCCAAACGAAGTGCTGCTAGCAGAAGCATTAGAAACAAAATTTTTGCCACTCGCTGCACAACCATAAGAAGTGGCTGCATTACTGTTACCACCCTTTCTTTGAGAAGCAATAAAAGCCTGTTCAACTGCACGCTGCCTAGTCCTGTTTTTTCTGGAAAGTGACTCTTGCAACAGCAATGTGCATAATGCATCAAACTTGACAACTTCAAGATTTTCTTGGGTCCTAAGTCTCCAAGTAGTAGCAAAAGTCTGGTAGGAATCTGGTAAGGCATCAAGAACAGTCTCCACAAGGGAACTGTCTGAAATGACTTCACCTGTAGAAATAAGCTGCTCATTGATATCCTTGACACTAGCAAGGAAAGTGTCCATATCATCTTCCTCATGCATAATCTTCGACTCCAGCTCTTTACGCAGCAAAGCAATTTTAGCCTCATTGTGGCTTGCATAAAGACCTGCTAGAATATCCCAAGCCTGTTTTGCAGATTTTGCTAAACGGATGTGAGGAACAATGGTGCGCTTCACAGACAACGCAATCAATGCATGAGCCTGCGCATCCTTAACATCCCAACGAGCTTGTTCTGTCGTAGGCAAAACAACTCTAACAGTTGCAATCCTTGCAGCAAGACCTGCAACATCCTCAACATCGCCTACATCCTCAAAACCAGGACGTACATCAATGCCCTGCACAATGTTCCAGACACCCTTTGACACAAGAACATGTTGCATCATATAAGCCCACATAGGGTAGTTGTCCCCATCCAGTCTGTCCTCAGCAGCAAACATCTTGAACACATTTGTGTTGTTGTTGTTAGCCATGGTAAATGCTACACCTGATGTGAAAACTACCTGAAAATAGGAGAAACGGAGCGGGAACAACCTGTGCTATATAGCACAAACCGTAGAAGACTATAAGGCACCTGTTATGCGGAAAACGTCACTCACAAAAATTCTGCACAAAATGACAAAATAGCCTGTGCAGTACTACCTGTAGTGGAAACGGAGGCCGAAATGAGCCCAAATCAAAATTCTGAGCAGACCGAGCTCTTTGAGATTGCCCAAAAATTCTGTTGACCTGCGAATGCTTGCCAAAGCTCACTGAAATCGAAGAAAGTGAGCAGGCATGTGCTGGAGCAGCTGGCGACTAAGCCCGGGAGGACGTGACCTGCTCTGATACCAATTGTTGGAATTAGGGTTGCAGAGAAACACACACATCTTGGAGAAGACGAAGGAAGCTCAAGGCACACAATAGAGAGTGTGTTACTTAGTGTGCAATGGAAAGATAGATAGCCCTAGAGTGATGGGCGTATATACAATGCACGAGGGAAAAAACCTCCTAAAGAGGGAAAAAATGCCCCGGCGGTCCTAGTGTGTTCACACACATCACTACCACATGTATATGGTAACAGTGCTTGAATCCTATTGGATAGGATTTAAAGGGGTCCAATGAGAATTTAGATGCATAAAAATAAATAATTAAGTTCTTTCTCTCACAGAGGAAAAAGGGGACACATGTCCAAATGATATAATTAAATAACACGCGAGAGAGAGAGAGAGAGAGAGAGAGAGAGAGGGGGGGGGGGTGGACCAAGCTTGAGAGGGGGGGGGTATACTCTCCCACACACACACACACACTCATTATGTGAAGTGCAAAGGGCAAGAGCTCCATCTCCTTCTCCAAGCTTGTTGAGAAGTTGAGAGCCTACGCCAACACTCTTGGCTATGGAATGCAAATCCAACCAAGAGCCTGCTTCAATGCTTAAGCTTGCCATCTTCTTCATCTTCATTACTATGCTATTATTCTATGCTAAGCAAGAAGAGTGATGATAAGTGAGAAACTATTTCTTTCTCCTATGAACGATTCTTCTTCCTCTTCCCTACCCTCATTCCCCTCTAGCTCTCTCCACCTTCGAAGGCATTTGAGGCCTTGGGACTGAGGCTTGGGATATTTAATGCTTTTTGCAAAGTTTATGTTATGCTCATGATGCATGAAGCTTTCCATCTTCATAGAGTCACCAAGGTCACAAGGAACACAAAGATTGTATTGTACCAAGTCTCTCTTGATGGGAGAATCGATAATACAAAAGCCTTTTGGAGGGGGAACTGGCTCCAAGTAAATCCGGTCCTCAACTATTGTTATGTTCTCTAATTGTCAATACTTTATCAGGAATTTGGATGATACAAAGACAATACGCGTTGGATATGCTTGAGAAGTATGGAATGACAGCGTGCAAACCGGTTGATACACCTCTTGTTCAAAATGTGAAGTTGTTGATCAAAATGCAAGAGAAAGATAAGATAGGATGGAGCGGATGTTCATATCTAATAGCTTCTCCTATTGACAAACAGATGTCAAGAAAATGGACCTTGTCGAGTTGTCATCGAGAAAATCAGCCTTGCCAAATCATGCATCTTATTGAGATTCCTTAGATTACCCAACCTTGAAAGAGATAGATCCTCAGGCTTAGATATCAAATATCATCTAACTGTCAAACTCCGTGGATTTTCTGTGACCTTGGTCCTTGGCCTGGAAGATCGTATCAACCGTGCTATGGTTGGCTTATAAATAATAGTGCATATGTGTAGAAGCCATGGGACACCTTGGAGCATTGTCTTGATCAACTTAAATGCACAAATATATTGTCTGGATCCATGCCCCAACAAAAATTTAAACCCAAAAATCGCAAATGGCAAAGTGAGATTTTTGTGGGTGTCTTGGGCTGCAAAGAGCCGGCCATGCTGAACCTCTTTATATCCGTTAGAAAGCCTAGCAATAGGCCTTGCTGTGATTCTTGATTCTAGCCTTCAAACATCATATGCTAAGCCTTCACCCCCACCCTTTGTCTCGACCTCTTTGCATGAGCATGCAAGCCTAGAGAGATACCATACTTGTTTTTCTCCAAATAGCCTATGCTTTGATACCAGTGTGAGAACCCAAGGAGTATCCATGAGGATTCTCCGCCCTACCACCCTTTATATAGGCCCTTGGCCATCAGATTTAGAATCCCCTGTCCACACCTAGCAGTCACAGCCCTTAGCATGGGTCGACAGCCCCCCTGAGTTTGCCCTTGGCATTACAAATGTACCTCGGTGCGAATGAAAGAAAGCACCATTTGGGGGCTATGGCACTAGAAAATGGCTTGGAGGTGCTCAAAGCGACATTTTTGACCTATGGTGGCAAATCAACTCCAAATTGATTCAAAGTCAACATGGGGGTTCTACTCAACATATGGGACAAGCCCAAATGCTTCAAGGTAGCAACAGTTGTCAAAACTAGAGTTGGGGGCAACACCACGAATCTTAAAGAGCAAAGCAGAGAAGTCTACTCCAAGTCAATCATTTCAAGCCCAAAATTGCTAAATTTTATGTAATAAAGCCTTTAAAAAATAGTTTTAGCAAAATATATGCAAGGGTAGATAATAAGTGTGACTATAATCTAGTAGCCCAAAATGACCCAATTTTGATAGAATTTTTTTGCACCTTGCTTCCACATGTCATACTAAGCCCATATATTCACTAAAACCAGAAAAAACATTTTTGGTATGCCCAAAGGGCAGAGCCATAGAGATGGGTTCTCTTTTTGGCTGGCTAAAAATCGAATCATGTTTTTATGAGGAGAAAAATTGGCTGGTGAGTGCACTATAGCACTCAAGAGAGAGTAGTGGTGGGTTGTTGAAAAATATGAAGCGATTCAATTAGGATAATTTTTGAAACAAAAAAAATCTATTGGTGAGTGCTACAGTGAGCACTTAAGAGAAAGTTATGAATGAGAGTGGTGGGTTGTTGAGTCGGGTGACAATCTTATGTGTTCTCCTTGTTTTTTCTCAAAATATACTGAGGTAAGATTTTTTTCAAGATTCTATTTCTCAATGTTTTGGATAATAGAGTCCTCTTTACCTTGATTATCTAAGATCGGTTTAGTGAAAGGAGGAAGGTTAGCTATGCCATGTGGCCACGTGTGATTGGGTTGCTAAATGGGGATGTAGAGAGAGAGAGAGAGAGAGAGAGAGAGAGAGAGAGAGAGAACAAAGCAACGGCGTTTAAAAAAAGAGATCAAAAATCAAGGTTTGCATTGAGCCTCGCCACCCTCGCGTAGACCAGACAAGGCCTGCCTCTGTTGGTGCTGGTGGGTTGTGAGTACTTCACAGAGAACGCAATTGCAGAGCCGGACAATAGCGGACAGAACTGTGTGGTAAAGAGAGACAGAAAGAGAGAGAACTCTGCGAAAGAGAGCCGGACAGTAGCAGCAAGCATTGCACAGCAGAGGTAATTGATGGAGGTAATTTGTTCGCTTTGCATACATGCTTCTACAATCGTTACAATTTCACTGCAGGTCAGAGAGAGAGAGAGAGAGAGAGAGAGAGAGAGAGAGAGAGAGAGAGAGAGAGAGAGAGAGAGAGAGAGAGAGAGAGAGAGAGAGAGAGAGAGAGAGAGAGAGAGAGAGAGAGAGAGAGAGAGAGATAGAGAGAGAGAGAGAGAGAGATAGATAGAGAGAGAGAGAGAGAGAGAGAGAGAGGGGGGGGGGGGGTAAGGGCCGAAAACCTCTGGACTGTTTTCAGCATATGTGAAGAGAGGGCCTCAAGTATGCCTTGCTCGACATGTATGCCAAATACGGTGTACTTCATAAAGCACAAAAAGTGCTCGACTATCTTCTTGTCCAAAATGCCGTCTCTTTGAATGTTGTGGTCGCAGGATATGCCCAACAGAGGCAGGGCCAGGAAGCGCTAGTCTGTTTTGAGCAGATGCAAAGAGAGACTCTCCAAATGCAATCACCTACGCTTGTATCTAGAAGGCATGTGGGATATGCCCAACAGGGGTAGGGTCACGAACCACTGGACTGTTTTCAGCATATGCAAAGAGAGGGCAGCTCTCCAAATGACTTCGGCGTACCAATGTTGGATTATGCTACTGCTCAAAATTCCAAATATTCCCGCTGCCACTGACGTGAGGATGTCACCCCCCCTTACTAGTAGTGAAGTGACCTCCTTAAAAATCACTCAAACACCTCAGTTGTGTTGTACAATATGCGGCCTCCCAGCTGAAAACACTCAAATGCGGTGTTCTTCATAACGCCCAAAAAGTGCTCGATGAGCTTCCTGCCTGGAATGCTCTGATCGGGGGATATGCCCAACAAAGGGAAGACCAGGAAGCGCTGGGCTATTTTCAGCAGATGCAAAGAGAGGGCAGCTCTCCTAAATGCAATCAGCTACGCTTGTATCTTCAAGGCATGTGGCATTATGCAGATGCTGATATGGGCAAAAGAATTCACGATGATATTGTTAGCCATAGGTTGTCGAAAAAAAACGAGGTACTTGGCACTATCTTGGCATGTATACCAAATGTGGTGCACTTGCGAAAGCACAGAAAAGTGCTTGAGAAGCTTATTGTTCGAAGCGGCATCTCTTCGAATGCACTTACTGCATGGTTGTCGAAAAAAACGAGGTACTTGGCACTGTCTTGGCATGTATAGCAAATGTGGTGCACTTGAAAAAGCACAGAAAGTGCTTGAGGAGCTTACTATTTGGAGTGGCATCTCTTCGAATGCTCTGACTGCACGATATGCACAAGAGGAGCAGGCTAGGAAGCTGTGAAATGTTTTCAGCAAATGTTGATATGGACACAAAAATTCATGATGATAGCTGTGAGACTGTTTTCAGCAGATGTGAAGCGAGAGCTATATCCACACGCAGTTGCCTATGTGTATATCTTAAAGGCATGTGGATCTTCCCAAGATGCTGATATGGACACAAAAATTCATGATGATATTGTTCCTCAGATAATTGCAAAGAGATGTCATGCTGACACTCCCTTGGTCGATGTGTATGCCCAATGTGGTGCACTTGAGAAAGCACAAATATTGCTCGAGGAGTTTTTTGTTTGAAACAGCATCTCTTGGAATGCACTGATTGCAGAATATGCACAACAGGGGTAGGGCTAGAAAGCTCTAGGCTATTTTCAGCAGATGCACAGTGAGGGCCTTTGTCCAAATGCAATCACCTACGCATGCATCTTGAAGGCATGTGGCTCTATGTAAGATGTTGATATGGGCACAAAAAGTCACAATTTCTTTGTTCGTTAGAGGCTTTTGAAAATAGAGGTTGTGGTTGGCACTCCCTTGGTCGATATGTATGTCAAATGTGGTATGATTCAGAAAGCATAAAACGTGCTTGAGGAGTCTTCTTGTCCGGAATGTCGTCTCTTGGCACGCACTGATTACAGGATATGTGCAACAGGAGAAGGGACATAAAGCTCTAGGCTGTTTTTAGCAGATGCAAAGCGAAAGTATCTCTCACCATTCAGTCAACTATACTTTTGTCTTGAAGTCATGTGACATCACCAGTAAGAGAAGGACAGACCATCACTCTTCTTTACTGAGGTGAGGATGTCACCCCCCTTACTAGTAGTGAAGTGACCTCCTTAAAAATCACTCAAACACCCCAGTCGTGTTGCACAAAATGCGGCCTCCCAGTTGAAATCACTCAAATGCGGTGTTGGGAGGTGGAAATCACTCAAATGCGGTGTTCTTTATAAAGCCCAAAAAGTGCTCTCGATGAGCTTCCTGTCTGGAATGTTGTCTCTTGGAATGCTCTGATTGTGGGATATTCCCAACAAAGGCAGGGCCACGAAGCGCTGGGCTTTTTTCAGCAGATGCAAAGAGAGGGCAGATCTCCCAAATGCAATCACCTACGCTTGTATCTTCAAGGCATGTGGCATTATGCAGATGCTGATATGGGCAAAAGAATTCATGATGATATTGTTAGCCAGAGGTTGTCGAAAAAAAACGAGGTACTTGGCACTGTCTTGGCATGTATACCAAATGTGGTGCACTTGAGAAAGCACAGAGAAGTGCTTGAGGAGCTTATTGTTCGGAGCGGCATCTCTTCGAATGCACTGACTGCAGGGTTGTCGAAAAAAACGAGGTACTTGGCATGTATACCAAATGTGGTGCACTTGAGAAAGCACAGAAAGTGCTTGAGGAGCTTATGTTCAGAGTGGCATATCTTCGAATGCTCTGACTGTAGGATATGCACAAGAGGAGTAGGGCTAGGAAGTTGTGGACTGTTTTCAGCAGATGCTGATATGGACACAGAAATTCATGATGATAGCTGTGGACTATTTTCAGCAGATGTGAAGCGAGAGCTTTATCCAGACGCAGTTGCCTACCTGTATATTTTAAAGGCATGTGGCTCTTTGCAAGATGTTGATATGGACACAGAAATTCATGATGATATTGTTACTCAGATGCTATTGCAAAGAGATGTCATGATGACACTCCCTTGGTCGATGTGTATGCCAAATGTGGTGCACTTGAGAAAGCACAAATAGTGCTCGAGGAGCTTTTTGTTCAGAACAACATCTCTTGGAATGCACTGATTGCAAGATACGAACAACAGGAGTAGGGCTAGAAAGCTCTAGGCTATTTTCAGTAGATGCATAGTGAGGGCCTTTGTCCAGATGTAATCACCTACGCATGCATCTTGAAGACATGTGGCTCTATGTAAGATGCTGATATGGGCACAAAAATTCACAATTTCTTTGTTCGTCAGAGGCTTCTGAAAATAGAGGTTGTGGTTGGCACTCCCTTCAATATGTATGTCAAATGTGGTATGCTTTAGAAATCATAAAAAGTGCTTGAGGAGCTTCTTGTACGGAATGTCGTCTCTTGGCACGCACTGATCATGGGATATGTGCAACAGGAGCAGGGACAGAAAGCTCTAGGCTGTTTTAGCAGATGCAAAGCGAGAGTATCTCTCACCATTCAGTCAACTATACTTTTGTCTTGAAGGCATGTGACATTACCAATAAGAGAAGGACAGACCATCACTCTTCTTCACTGACGTGAGGATGTCACCCCCCTTACTAGTAGTGAAGTGACCTTAAAAATCACTCAAACACCTCAGTTGTGTGGCACAAAATGCGGCCTCCGAGCTGAAATCACTCAAATGCAGTGCTGGAAGGCGGAAATCACTCAAATGCGGTGTTCTCATAAAGCCCAAAAAGTGCTCGATGAGCTTCCCGTTTGGAATGTTGTCTCTTGGAATGCTCTGATTGTGGGATATGCCCAAAAAAGGCAAGGCCAGGAGGCACTGGGCTTCTTTCAGCAGATGCAAAGAGAGGGCAGCTCTCCCAAATGCAATCACCTACGCTTGTATCTTCAAGGCATGTGGTATTATGCAGATGCTGATATGGGCAAAAGAATTCACGATGATATTGTTAGCTAGAGGTTGTCGGAAAAAACGAGGTACTTGACACTGTCTTGGCATGTATTCCAAATGTGGTGCACTTGAGAAAGCACAGAAAAGTGCTTGAGGAGCTTACTGTTCGAAGTGGCATCTCTTCGAATGCACTGACTACAGGGCTAGGAAGCTGTGGACTCTTTTGAGCAGATGCTGATATGGACACAGAAATTCATGATGATAGCAGTGGACTGTTTTTAGCAGATGTGAAGCGAGAGCTATATCCAGACGCAGTCGCCTACGTGTATATCTTAAAGGCATGTGTCTCTTTGCAAGATGTTGATATGGACACAGAAATTCACGATGATATTGTTACTCAGATGCTATTGCAAAGAGATGTCATGCTGACATTCCCTTGGTCGATGTGTATGCCCAATGTGGTGCACTTGAGAAAGCACAAATAGTGCTCGAGGAGCTTTTTATTCGGAACAACATCTCTTGGAATGCACTGATTGTGGGATACACACAACAGGAGTGGGGCTAGAAAGCTCTAGGCTATTTTTAGCAGATGCACAATGAGGGCCTTTGTCTAGATGCAATCACCTACGCATGCATCTTGAAGGCATGTGGCTCTATGTACGATGCTGATATGGGCACAAAAATTCACAATTTCTTTGTTCGTCGGAGGCTTTTGAAAATAGAGGTTGTGGTTGGCACTCCCTTGGTCGATATGTATGTCAAATGTGGTATGCTTCAGAAAGCATAAAAAGTGCTTGAGGAGCTTCGTGTCCGGAATTTCGTCTCTTGGCATACACTTATTATGGGATATGTGCAACAGGAGTAGGGACAGAAAGATCTAGGCTGTTTTTAGCAGATGCAAAGCGAGAGTATCTCTCACCATTCAGTCAACTATACTTTTGTCTTGAAGGCATGTGACATTACCAGTAAGAGAAGGACAGACCATCACTCTTCTTCACTGACGTGAGGATGTCACCCCCCTTACTAGTAGTGAAGTGACCTCCTTAAAAATCACTCAAACACCGCAATCGTGTTGCACAAAATGCGGCCTCCCAGCTGAAATCACTCAAATGCGGTATACTAGTAAGAAGGTGGCGAAACAATGTAAGGAAGGTCTAGAAGCAACTCCATCCAAGATTGTGCGTTGATCGACACGACCAATACCAAAGGTACACTTATATTCCGTATTTCATTTCCTTTATTTGATCTTAAAAGTACTTAGATTAAATCATGTACACATTAAAGCAATAAATTTACATCATTTTTATTCAAAAGATTGTAGATGAAGGTGACAAAGGCTGAAGAATTTTTGCGATGCCCAACAAAGGAACACATAAACAATACACCACGGCAAGGCAATGTGGAATGATACATGTCTTCATAAGACATCGATAATGTCTTCATAAAACACGGTCGTAGTTTTTTACAATAAAAAAGTATCTCCAACACTGGAGAAGAAGCATAAGTCCCCCTTCAACACTGAAGGGGATAAAATTGGCGGGGAAAGGGCACGTTCCCTACGTTATTATTATAAATGTGGAGAAGGGTGCCAACTCCACACCATACATATGTATAGTTTTTTTCTTTTTTAAATGGGCACAAGCATTGTAAATGCACAAAATGCATCTCATTTCATTTTTATTATAATGTGAAATTGTTTACGTTCATACATTTTTTCGTGCAAAATCTCATTTGTGTTGCGAGGTCATAGAGCTTTTGGTGAAAGCTTCGAGGAGATATGCTATGGAGTCATCATCACGAGCTATGTCATGCGGTAAAATCCACAACAATATCACTTTTTTACTTCTTACCATATACACAGTGAAGCAATCAAGGCAAACTAATTTCTTATGCAGCGGGGATGTAAAGTTTTCCAAAATGTGCCTGCATTTGCTTTCAACCTACGCCTGAAGTTATCTGCTTTTAACCTACAAGTCAGCCAAGAGAAGGTTCTCATGCTGTTTTTAGAGTCACACCATGACGCAAAAACCCTCCTTACGTGAGATCGTTGGGAAGCCTGCTCCAAGATGGTATTTACGAGCTTTGGTGATTTCATGTAACTTTTGTGCAGGCATTGAAGGCTTATCACCTAGAGTGTGTGTTGCATCCTTCACACCATCAAAACAGGCATGGATCTGCGATAATGACAAGCAACATGCTTCTCTCCTCTCATTCACTGTGCACCATGTATGGCCAAGGAGAGATTTTTTTGGCGTGTGATGATGTGCTAACTACATCCATCGAAGCATTTTACTGAAGTTGCTATGATGCTTGCCTTTCCTTGTTCCAGCAAGACATTTCTGCTCAAAGCGCTCGAGGCAACCCTGCACTTACTATGTCATGTGCCCCAGCTCCTTCTGCTTGAAGTACTTGCCCATGGTTGTTTATTGGCCATTGTCAAAGGAAGTTGATGGCTTTTGCAAGAGCTTCATTTCTACTCAAAGTGCTCAAAGTAGCCCTGCATTACTGCGTCATGTGTCCCAGTTCCTTTCGCTCAAAGTGCTTGCCCATGGTCTTTGTCAGAGAAACCTGGCTTCTGCGAGAGCTGCATTCGGCTCTTCGAGTTTATCAAAACATCAGTATGTGCCTACGTTTTTCCAAAAGAAATTGGATGAGCATCTCTGTGAGATGCTCTCATCTTAAATGAAAATAGAAAATAGAAGGCGATGAAGAAAAGGCGAGGGCAAGCTGTAGGCGCAAGCACAGGTGATTGCATATAAGGAGAAACGCTCTGCTTAGCCAATCGTGAAAAAGGGGGGGGGGGGGGGGGGGGGGGGGGGGGGGGGGGGAGTTGTTTGGGATATATATATATATTTGGGTGACTTTCTGAGTAGCAAAGGCCCGTGTTGGGTTGGTTTATGAGAACCTGGGAGGACGTTCATGCATTTGGAGTGAGTTCAAAACCCATGGCCCTAATTTTGGGCACGAATCTAAAATTGAGAAGCTTAACCTTGGGAAGAAATCCCCGAAGATTCGTCCTAATATAATAAGGAAGTTACCAATACGTACTAGTATATTTCAGAGAACTCGGTCATATTGATATTTTTGGCGAGCTTTTCACGTTGATTGCAGCTAGCTATTCAAAACAGCAAGTTCTAAATTGAGTATCTGGCTCCCTAATTGCTACAGGAAGTGTAGAATCTAGAGACACAAAGGTACCTATTCAAGGAATATTGGTTGCAAGAATAACGCCTCTGCTTAGGCATCACTAGGGCCATGGTATACATTTATCATGCAAGATATCCAAAGCTATTGTGTCTATATGGAAAAGTTAAAGTATGGGTAATCTTTGACAAGCTCAATGAGAGACCAGCCACTGAATCTTGGCCTTATAAGGTATGGCCCACATTTTTGACATGGGAGAATAGGTGGTGTTATATTCATGGAGGTCTAGTTCGGCATATTGTTTCTCGGGCTTCTTAAGAGGTTGTATAGAGTGATTGCTAGCATTTCCTGATTTCAGTGTGCCTACAGCTTAGTAACGCCCATGTCACTCATTCAGATGGATGTGGAGATGGTTGAATCTAGAAAACAAATTTTTGATTGTTTGGACTACATAAATCATGAATAGCCATTTTTAATACTAACACCTCTTGATGTTTCCATATCCATTTTTAATGCTAACACTTCTTGATGCTTTCATAGCCATTGTTGGGTCCTCTTGTCCTTTGTTGTGGCCTCGTTCCAATGCAGAGAGATTCATGTCCATCCCATTTGTAGCTCCTTCCCCATTTTATGTCCCATGTGATTAGATCAATGTTTCAAGATTCTGTTACTAAAGGCCTATGCCATACTCCTTTGAATGATTATCTATATATCTGATGTTGCCTATAGGCAATAGTTTGTTGATGTCTGTGGTGGTAGGATTTGGGAATGATCTTTATCAAAAGTTCCCACAAATAAGATGTGAAAAGCATATATGTGTCGAATGTTATTGAGTGCTCAATCCCACAACTCTAATTCTATGCCTCTCGTTTGGTCTAGGATTGGACTTTGGGTTTGGGTATCTAATTGTGACAAAAGTAAAGAGAGCATGCACCCTTTACACTTTCCATTATGCTTCTATGTGTAATGTTCCTACTTTGTTACAACTTCTCAGTAGGAATATCCAAGAGACTTGAAAGTGCTATGTAATGTGTAATGTCCTATGAACAATAGTGCAAGCATGAGAGGTAGGTAGCAAAGGAGCCGTGGTAGTATGTATCAAGGAGGAAAATCACTACTTCGGATCATTGTGAGTTCCTCTCCCTTTTTCATGATAAGTGTTATTGTGACATTGCTCTCTAGTTCATTCTACTCCATTATCTTTTGGATAAAAGCTAGACTTTTGCTTTGATGGCAAAAAAAAACAATTTTCTACTCTTGTTTGACATTCTTGGAGGCAAGCGTGGTGATTTACCACTTGTTATCTTTACACTTGGTCAAAAAACACAATTGAGCTCCTCATTTCCAAAATTAGACCCAAGGTGCACTTGAAGGAACCAAATTTCACCAAAACCACATTCAAAGCTTCATCTCATCAAGGACAACAAGCGTGTATAGCCAAAATGTGAAAAAAGTTAAAAAAATAGATAGGTAGATAATATGCAAGCTTATCATCTTCCTACTCAAAATTGACCCAGCTTCAATTTTTTTTAACTAGTCTTGCTTGGTGGGCATAGCTACAAAACATCTAATAGAACGTAATAGGACATAAACAAATTAAGCACTAAAGTAAACAAGATTTTCACTAACTTGCCAACGGCAGCACCAAACGTTGGATAGAGAGAGAGAGAGAGAGTTGTAGCAGCATACCTTGTAGTCCTTCCTCTTGTCTATCCTCGAGTCTATTTGCGCTAGTACTGTCGACAAGTTAATCCAAGCGCTATTTTTATTACGAGTGTGGCTCCAAAGAAAGAAGAAAATGGTTAAAGCATCAATGAACTGCTACAAAAAATGAAGTGCTTTACTGACCTGCAATGTTGTATTGGTGCTTTTCCATTGTCCAATCTACATGCTGATATTTGAGTCAAGCTTCAGAAAAGCATTGTGAATAGTTAAACATATCGTCTTGCAATGAAACGTAACAGACTGAAAGTGCAAAGTATATAGTGCACGTCATGCAGAAGTGCCATACAACAGTATGGTGGAGAGTTGGCACTGTGATCTCTCCAAAAATTATAAGAAACGGAAGTCGTGTCCTGCCCCACAGCGTTTATCTGTTGCGCCAAGCAAGCACATAGACATGAGGAAGTGGATGTAGATAATGAACCTTGCAATGTTGTCGAGCTGGAGTCGTGATTGTGCAGTCGACCCCGTGAGTGTCATGCTCGTCAACACCTTCAATTCTCCTCTGGACTCTGCACGGACAGCACCCACCTCCTACGGTGCGTGAGGTACATGTGCTTGAGCAACACCTCCTCTAGCATGTCCATGGGCGACATCACCTCTGCAATATCCACCACCCAGAAGAAATCCTCGCTCTTCACAGACATCATACAATTGTTGGAGCCTACCAATCTATGTTGGCCGTCAAAAACAAGTCAAAATCCTCCTGTAGTTGCAATTGCAGCTCCACGACCTCGTGAGTGTCATGCTTGTCAATTTCTCCTCTAGACTCTGCCCGAGCAGCACCCACCTCCTACGGTGCATGAGGTACATGTGCTCGAGCAAAACCTCCTCTAGCATGTCCATGGGCGACATCCCCTCTGCAATATCCACCACCCAAAAGAAGTCCTCACACTTCACGAATAGCATGTGGTTGTTGGAGCCTACCAATCTATGTTAGCCGTCAGAAACAAGTCAAAATCCTCCTGCAGCTGCAACTGTAGCTCCACATCGTCTGTGCATGCGACGCCAGTACCGGCGGGCTCATGAACCCCCTTTATTTGCACTATCTTCTCAGTTGCTAGTCCCTCTTTGTATGTATCGATGCTGCTCCTTGCAACCTTCCTTGCACTGTCTCGGCTTCTGCAGCTCCTCCTCCAAAAACCGCCAGTTCATCGGTTTTTGATCCTGGCAGTGATGCTCACACGTGCGGCTCGCAGCTAGCCACTCCTTAATCTTTGGTGTATTGTAGCGGCCCCCAACATCTCTCTGCTAGGCTCGTCCTTGCCTCCAAAAAAATCCCAGCAAGCTTGGTTTCGTTCACCTCTTCCTGTAGCTGCTCTTTTTTCTTTCCCTGTCCTCTGTCGAAAACCCTTGTCTTTAGCACGGCAGAAGCCTGCCCCCCCTCCTGGCTCTCCTCTCAGCCTTCCTCCTTTTAAGAGGCCTCCTCAGCAGCTCGCTCCCCTTCTTGTCCTCCTCTCGACTCGCTTCATCCTTGATCCTCATCTGCTCGTCAACTGGTCGCCGTCTACCAATGACTTATGAGCACTCAGACCCACTAATTACTCTTTGTGGTGCGTCTTTATTCTCTTATTTATCCCTCTGCTCGTTGCTTTTTTTCTTTGGTTATAGCTGGCCAATTCTGGGCTCAAATAACCAAAAAAAAAGGGATATTAGGTTCACCAAGTAATTATCAACGAGGAAGAAAGTTATGGCGTTCTTAGCTCTCATCCACTCTTTTCGAGCCCATTTTCACGCGCACACACTCTCATTCAGGTTGTCTATCGCCCTCTTGCTTGCTCGTTTTCCACTGTGAGACACCTCGCATTTATCTCTTTCTCTTTGATCTCTGCCAAGCAACATGGTTGCTCGCTATCGTGCCTGTGCTCATGATGCCGATTTCGGCCACTATCATCACCTGCTAAAGCTGCAAACTGTAGTGGCCGTAGTGCTGATGTTGTATGAAGTCAACAGGAGGGGAAAACGCAGTTGATTAGATGCAAGCGAGAACGGTAGCAACCTACCAACACCGCCAGTAGCCCCCATTCACCACTGCTTAGTACTGCAATCGTCCGCCACGTCCAACTATCGCCTTGCATTGTTTGCTTGTTGTTGTGCAGTACCACTGTAGACATTCACTGTTGTGGACCCGCCAACACCACCATCATCGGCGCCTTGGGTACTCTCGCCAAACTCCCGTGCCCTTGTGCCGTCCCTAAGCCATCCGTGCTCTGCCCACCCCCTCGGCTCCTGCTCATCTCTGCAGAAAACCGAACTTGTCGAGACCTTTAAGAAAAACAAAGCTTTTCATGGCGCTGCACGCTAATTTTGCCCTCTTTGAGACAACGACCCAGATTTCAATTATCGGATGGTTGAGCTTGAGCCAAGTGGCTCACTCTACGATCCAGAAAGTGAAAAAGGCTATTTGGCTCACCAAGTAAATACAACTTGTTACAACATGTGATCACAAAACCCACACACCAACTTTGAGAGAATTTGGACATCCATTGTACTCCCCTTCACACTTTAGTCAGTTTTAGAAGCCTTCTATTCCAAAAATCACCCTATCTCTCACATCAATGATTCAAATTCTTTCGAAATCCAATCAATGCCTATTCATGATGCCCTTAACCAAGTGACATGTTGTGTATATGTAAGCTAGGTTGCTGTTATGGCAATCACCACACTTGGGTGATAGAAAGGTTATGCCATTTTTCTCTTCTTATTAACACACCCACACACACTTGAGGAGACGAGAATTTTAACGTCGTAGGAAGCTATCCCGAGAGAGAGAGAGAGAGAGAGAGAGAGAGAGAGAGAGAGAGAGAGAGAGAGAGACTCTTTCTCTCTTTGTGTTGCTTGCCCAATTTTATTTGGCATCTTCTATGCTCTTATGTGCACATCTATTTGCTTCATCCCCTCATCTTTTATTCTCTTGGTAGTTGTAGGTGTTCGCTAGAAACTTTGAGTGTAAGAAGAGGGGAACAATGTTGGTTGTAGGTGTTCACTAGTCCTAACCTTGGGCACTCTTTGAAAACATGTTGGTGGCGATGCAAGCCATATGCAAGGTAGTTGTGATTGCAACACTTGCAGCCTCACGACCAACAAAAGAGATAGATAATCTGAGTGGCATAATTAGAACCAAATCATGAACAAGCATATTACCTTTCATTTGGAAATTTGACAACATTTTCTTTGCTCTTACTTCTACTTTTGTTGTAATGCCGTATTTTGCAATTTTCAAAAAGTTTGTATGGTTGATATTCATATGGTAAAATTGAAAGTAGAGGCGCTATGCTTCTTTTACTCGAGCAAAAAAATAAATGTCATAAAGGTGATTGTTCAAGCCTAAGCCTCTCTATATAAAGTTGCGGAATGTAAGCATACATTATGAAATGTAAAAGTGAATCTCACTATAAATACCAGATCTCTTTTATTCTCAAAATCTCCTAAATAGCGTCCTAGATTCCATGAAACTCTTATCCCACCTATGAATCGGTCCAAGTTCAAACAATAAGCGGAATCTAGAAAGATTCCCTCCCTTGTTCAACACTTTCCCAAAATAAAGGGAGTTGGCATCCCCGTCATCACCTTGCACGCTCCTGTGCACCCTGCGGTGCCCCCCAACCTACATTCATCCATGATCCCCTCCTGCTAGTGAGCTGCGCAATGTAGAGAGAGAGAGAGAGAGAGAGAGAGAGAGAGAGAGAGAGAGACAGAAAAAAAAAATCAATTGCCCCTCTTTCCAATTCATGTGGCCCTGCAAAATTGTGCCCTGGAATGAGCTGCTCTACCTGTAGGTTCTTCTCGACCCCTCGGCCCCTGTCCGCCGTCCAATCCTAGTGCCTGCATAGCTTCTCCCTCTTGATGCATTGCATTCCTACCTCCTTGCAGACTAGTCGATTGTTGATCCATTGCTTTCGAGCACACGCACACGCACATATGCCCTATGGAAACATGCGCGCTTGTGAGCAGAGAGAGACAACATGGGCAGAATCGATCCGAGAGAGAAAGAGAGAGAGCATTTGAGACAGTCTTCGCCCTTGCCCTCCCAGCTCTTCTACGATCCCAACCCTGGCTCCACCCCTCTGGCCCTTCCCGTTGCGCCTCTTGCGCTCCAAACCCCTGCAACCATTACATTCTTGCTAATTGCAGTGCTCTGCGGCCAAAATGCTTGCAGAGCCCGCCTTGAGAGTGTGGCCCTTTCACTTCACCACACCTTGCAGCACTTGTTGCAGGGCACCTTTCCGTGGCATTGTAGCAGAGCAAAACGATCGACCACTTCCATCTTTCTTCCTTCCATCACACAATCGTCTGTGGATGCTCTCAATGCAATCGACCGCCTTCCATCGAACTGAGAAAAAATCATCTCTCTCTTGCACCAATATGCACCTTTCTCCCTCCTCCACACGTCATCCCTCCTTTCTCCCCTCAAAGCGTTGAATTCTTTGCCTTTTCCTTCCCATTCGAATCAAAACATCTTTGGAGATACCTCCTAATAAAGCCCAAAACATCTTTGGGAATCTTTGCAGACAAAGACACATGGGACTCCCTTTTATATATATATATATATATATATATATAGAGAGAGAGAGAGAGAGAGAGAGCTCCCCAATGAAGTCAAAAAAAGGTTGTGCCACGTGTCATTTCCCTCATTTTTCCTTTAAATGCAAAACAAGCATCTACTCAGATTTCGCTTAATGCACCTCTTTCCCAAAATTGGGAGGACCTACTAGAGTCCTAGATTCCATGAAAGAAAGGTTTTGTGATTGAATATGTGTGGCATTTAATCTTTTGATATTTAACATTCACACAACCAAGGGCCTTCATGCACCATGTCTTACTTCATTCGACATCATGATGATTTGACACTCAACATGTAAGTGGAGCACGGACGTAATTTTTTGGCGAGCATTTTTTGGTGAGCATTTTTTTAAAATTCGACAAGCAAATTTCAAAAATATTCTCTCTCTCTCTCTCTCTCTCTCTCTCTCTCTCTCTCAGGTGTGTGTGTGCTTTGTCGGTGGTTGTATGTGTGTAAAATAAAAATAAAAAATGGTACAATCTTTTAATCACCTAAATGTGGTAGATTGGTTATGCCATTTCCGTCTTGAATAACCTGTCTTGAGTTAAACTCTCCTCGATGGATATAAGGTCTCTTGGGATAGTTTCCTACAACGTTTGATCAATCTTCTTCTTCTTCATTTGCTTCTCTCTCTCTCTCTCTCTCTCTCTCTCTCTCTCTCTCACACACACACACACACACACACACACACATTGGTGAACACACTTTGATCAAACATCCATCAGTTACAAATCTCTCTCTCTCTCTCTCTCTCTCTCTCTCTCTCTCTCTCTCTTGCATGTCTCATGTACACTCATACAAGCACACAAATGCACCCGAATCATTGCACCTGTAGTCTTCTCAAACGTCATGATATTTGTTGGGCTACAAGCTTAACCACCAACGTGATAAGTGTCTCTCTATTATGTCCTACTTGTGTGCACTCGTACACATGCACACTCTTATACAAACATAAAGAATATACCCAGATCAGAGCACACACACTCTTCTCAAACATCATGATATAAATCGTGCAACAAGATTCTCGTCTCTCTCTCTCTCTCTCTCTCTCTCTCTCTCTCTCTCTCTCTCTCAAACTCTACCCACGCGTCGCTAGGATGCGCAGGGTATGGACTGGGAAGACCTATCTTAAGGGCTCCCAACCACCATTTGCAAATAACAAGAGGAATAAATTTATCATTCAAAATACACAATTTTAATCTTACATCCTAATAAAGCTTTATAGTTCAATACCTATATAGCAAGCATCGGACTGTACATGTGAAATGCGGTTTCTCCTCTGTGTTGTGTGTGGCTCGTATGGTTGGCTTCCACCATACAAAAGCCTTGCCAAAGTGCTTTTGTTGAAAATCCTACATTACCTCGCCAAGATACATGCCACAATCGCGTGCGATGCGTGTTTGTAGCTTCTTCAACGTGGAGTTCTCGGTCTCCATCTTCTCCGCCAAGCTCAATACACACTTGCACTCTAAGTATTAGTAATGTGGCAATACTAGATAAGACCCCACCTAATGTTAGTACGCTCACCTTTCAAGTTGCCACCGATATATATGCATTCTCAACCATTGCGAGAATGGCTTCTCTTGTGTCAGAATAGATGCCTCCACCAACGACACACCTCCCTTGGACAATATATCGACCAAACGATATTTTTTTGCAATCAACCATTGGATAACATTTTTAATAAATTAAGAAGAACAAACACTGCTTTCAAAAGCATATAGTACTTACTTCATAGGACTAATACATGCCCATGCAACCTCAGAGACTCTGAAGGGGGTCATTTTGCAACCCTTCTCTCCCCAACCCACAAAAGAAATGCAGTTTTGAACAAAATCTGTGCCATTCTCAAGATTGACTATGACCGCTATCTCTAGTCACTTACGCACAAAAAAAATTATTGGTCTCTTTTGCAGCCAAATTATAGCTTGCCTTGTAATAATCATCTTCAAGATTGGCTATGACCGCTATCTCTAGTCACTTACGCACAAAAAAATTATCGGTCTCTTTTACAGCCAAATTATAGCTTGCCTTCTAATAATCATCTTCATGCATGTGGTACTCTCTACTCCCCTTGGCTAGCAAATTTTGTGTTTTCAATCGAACTCATCCTTTTAAAAAAAAAATCAAAACAAAGTGATTTCCAAGAAAAACCCCATGTACTTACCTAATTCATGTGTATTATAAATTGCATCAAACTCTTCCTACAAAGAAAACAGTTCAAAACAAAGTGATTTCCAAGAAAAACCCGATGTACTTACCTAATTCATGTGTATTATAAATTTAGAATTACCTTCCACGGTAATTGTGCTAACAAAGACACAAGTAGTCTAAGCCATTTTGAATGGTTCATTGTTGTGCCATGAAGTGCCCTCTCAACTTTTGCCCTATCTTCTTCATCAATTTTTCCCAATAAGGAATGTGGATCGGTAAGCGCTAAGTTTTGCATCATAAATATGTCATGGACAGTGGTGTGGGGCACATGGACTTGTGTCACCCTATTTTTAAATATAAAATTATATTAACAATTAATAACTCAAGTGCACCAATAGAACTGTGGGGAAACTTACTTGTTGATCATATCGAGCAGTAATAGAAATTTTGCCATCTTCGCAAGGTCACGCTTCACAATCGTGCACTCAACCTTCAGTGTAGAGAAATCATCGAGCCGCCGCAATGCCCAATCTTTACACGCATGGAGGCGATGGTTGTCGTCCCATACAATGAACATTTTCTCCTCCATGTGAGAAAGCTCGGGAATGTCTCTAATTTGGTCATCAAATGTGGCCGACATCAGTAACTCTCTCTCATAAGTGCCACGCGTATCAAATGGTATAGGATCTTGTCAGGAAAAAGCTTCGACATATTGAAACGAGCCATCATGGGCTAGTAACCTCTTTTGGCTATAGAGGTCGTTAGTTTTTTCACACAATTATCATTCGTTCTAATGGTCGGATTGATCAACTATTGATCATGAGTAATCTAGCAGGCCGGGGTGTGGCAAACTATGTTGCACGCATTTTTGAACATCCTAGTTTTTTGTAGATTTGTAACGATGGACCTGACTCTGTGTGTCAAAAGGGTGTGTGGGCTTTATTTTTGTGGGATTTTGAGCTTGCTTGAGCAAGCAAATACACATGCAATGCAAGTCTCTAGTGTAGCACCAACTGCCATGTTAATGTAAGTACCCGTAGGTGAGTTTTTTGAGCGACCGCTTGTATCTAACTTAAACTCGTGTAAGAATATAAAGCTTTCAAATAAATATCAGATATGTTTAGGTTTTTGTTAATTGTGACTTCTTCATGCTTTTTTATTTATTTTTTGCCCCTCAACTAGCTTTCATATGCGTACTCATGCTAGGGCGGATTGATCAAAAGATGACACAGAGGGATGCATGGTAACAAGTGATTGTATGGCACACCATGTGCATCCATCCAATCTGATGAGATGTAGCTATCAACCACAGATCCAAAGATATCGGTAAGAGGGTCATTACCCGTGTTTTTTCCTTCTATGATAGTTGATGTGACTACACCCGTCGAAGGAGCTACATGCACTGCTGTCAACATGGATGCTCCAATCACACATGTCGTCTCGAGAGAGGAACCGCTCTCTTGAGTGGTGTGCAGAGGAATTTCCTTTTGAGTGGTGTGGTTCGTCATTTCTTCTTGGGGGGGGGAGGGCACCCGCGTGGAGTACGAGCACCTCGCAGGCCACGTGGTGTCCAAGTGGCCCCCAGCAAAAACCCTTGTCCACGTGGCGTGTCACATAGACTACCACGCGGTTTGTGTGGTGTGCCAGCAGTCCACGTGGACACAGGTCCTACGGGGGGCCACGGGAGGTGGCAGCTCCCATGAGGGAGGGGGAGGAGAGTGAGGAAGGGGGGTCAGTTCCCACAGGGGGAGAGAGAGAGAGAGAGAGAGAGAGAGAGAGAGAGAGAGAGAGAGAGAGAGAGAGATTTAGAGAGAGAGAGAGGGAGGCGCTTCCCACCACGGGGGAGGGTGGGAAGAAAGAGAGAGAGAGAGAGAGAGAGAGAGAGAAGAGGAGAGAGAGATGGAGGCAGAGAGAGAGAGAGAGAGAGAGAGAGAGTGGGTAATGGGGGGGGGCTTGGGGGTGCGGAGAGACAAGGGGACAAGAGATGGCTGTTTGGGGGAGGAGAGGGAATGCAATTTTTTTAAAAATAATTTAGTTTAGATTTTAGAAAATTATTAAATAATACTAACAACTGCTAGGATTAATAAAATGTCCCTAACTCTTTTAAACACAATTAAACACTTTCACTCTCATTTTTTCAATCTAGTGCTTATTTTTTCAAGTCGACTATCATGTCGTGCACTATAGTCTTCCCTTCTTTCGAAAGAGCTTTTCCCTTTACCAATGGAAAGATTATTTTTGGGGTTAAATATCTACAAGAGCATGTTGCGCCACAAACATTTACTGCTATACATGCAATTGTCATGATTGGGAGTGAAGAGTTGACAGTGCCACTAGAGAAAACAAACAATCACTTGGGAGAGGAGTGTTATGTTGTGGATATATCTCTCTCTACAAAGTTCGTGGTGCTAGTTGAAGATGACACAATCTCAAATTTGTGTGGCGTGGCTGCTCCTTTGGTGGATATTCCCTACATAGACCTTACTAGTCTAAGCAAGGAACAAATATTTGGGGAGCAAGCATTGCAAAACTCTACCAAGGTAAAGAGAACAAATAGTATTTTGTCATTTTTTAACGCAATAACAAAGCCCAACTCCTTGAGGAAGCTTCTTTCAAAGATCATGGAAACCAAACAAGTGTCGAAAATACCAAATGTGTACAATGGTAACACGGTGTTTGAGTTTCTACCGACCTTACGAAACGTTCATCCAATGGATGCTATGGAACATAAGTATGATCCACACCGTTGGACCAAACCGTAAACCTCAAACATCACATTTCTTGGAGTGTGCCCCAAAAGTCAATGTGCAGGTGCCCTTAAAGTGTCTCAATGAAAGTTGGCCCAAATTGGTTAATTTTGGGAAGTCAAACACAACGCATTTCAATGGCAGTATGCTTAATTTTACCTTACATGGACGAGTTTTACGATGGACTTGGAGGCAAGCTTACTTGCCACTATTGCAGAAAACCACCCATTTGTTTGTGTACATGTGATTGCTTTGTATAGTATGTCATGCCAAGGGATGAAAGCATGATCAGATTGATGGTACATCAAGGAACTCACCAACATGATATGAGGGATGGTACGTCAAAAGGGCTCATAGATAAAACCAAAGAAATTGTTCCACCAGTTCTTAGTGTAGATGGACATGTAGGTGCACAAAATGTACAAATGTGTGTGGCAAAGGAAATTGTAACAACAACTTTGATGCAAGAGGGGGGCTCTAGCCATGTATTTGGTGAGAAAGAACTTCTAAATGTTGTTGAAGCAATGGGTCCCTTAGTGGAGAACAATTGGTGAGGATGATTACTTGTTTCTCTTGTTTGTGCATATTATTTCAAAGTAATTTAACTCTGTAATATAGGTTTCAAAGGTCCATGCCAGCAACAAGAAATGGGCCAACAAAGGAGAGCTTCCGTGTGGACTCCTTGCTGCGGCTAAAAAGGGATTGCACATATGATTTTTTTCACAGAAGCAGGTTTCCCCGGGGGGGGGGGGGGGGGGGGGGGTTTATGGAGCGAGCTTTTTTTTTTCCACCACCTCTACCTCCCATTGCCGCCCCTTACCACCCATGACAACCAACACCCTAGCCCACCACTGATGGTTGGTGGTGTTAGCTCACTACCACCATCTGCCACTCCTCCTCCTACCACCACCGCCCATTGTGCCGGTTCTCCTCCCACTCTTCCTTCTAGTGGGCTACTCAAGGACCTCCTCTCTCTCTCTCTCTCTCTCTCTCTCTCTCTCTCTCTCTCTCTCTTCCCCCCCCCCTCTCTCTTTCTCTCTCACTTGTCTCTCTCTTCCCCCTTCCCCCAACACACTCTCTCTTTCTCTCCCTGTCCCTCTCTCTTTCTTACTCTCTCTCTCTCTCCCTCTCTCTCTCTCTCTCTCTCTCTCTCTCTCTCCCCCCCCCCCGTCCCTCCCTCCCTCTCTCTTTCCCTCTCTCTCTCTCTTGCCCTCTCTCCCTCCCTCCCTCTCTCTTTCTCTCTCGCTACTCAAGGACCTCTCTCTCTCTCTCTCTCTCTCTCTCTCTCTCTCTCTCTCTCTCTCTCTCTCTCTCTCTCTCTATTTTGTGATTTTGTCTCTCTTTCTCTCTCACTTGTCTATCTCTACCCCCCTCCCCCCACACCCACACTCTCCCTCCCTCCCTCCCTCTCTCTCTCTCTCCACACATTCCCTAATTGCATATCAAAAGACAACAATGATAGAATTCACTTTGTTGAAAACTCAAAACCAATATCATCGTTTGACAACTCAAGGTAAATGTGATAGACCAACAAATGCTAGATTATCACAACAGTCTTTTTGCACTCAATAAAGTTTTGAGCTCGTATCAGCCAGACTAAACTAATGAACAAACATGTTATGGTTTATGTCCATTCCAAACACTCTCAAGTAGATATAATACAAGTGTTTGCAAGCCACATAGGTCCTTCCTTCCCCTGACCTCCTTTGGAAGTCTCTGCAAGTACAACTAGGATTCCTAGCTATTGTGACTCGATATTTCTCACCACGTAACTTCGAGTTTGGTGTTTCTGCAATGAAGACTTCATGCTTACTGATCTTTACCATTTCCACTTATTCGATGACCATTTCTAGTCCTAAAGCACTGTCGATCCTTTTCGATGCCTCTTCAGAAACACCTGTCCTATACATGCCTGCACGTCTTTGCCCTTGCACTTCCGTAGTTTCTGTTGCGATATGAAACCCCACTAGCTGCAAAAACTTTACTTCTAGCGCTGTTAAGTTCGTGCCATGTGCCACTGGCCACTCAAGTGGAGGTCTTGGAGGCCGCATCACAATATATGGACATACATCCCACACATGTTTGACATCATCACTACAAAACCATACCCATGTCTCATTGTTACGCCCCTCCCAGTTGCGTTTCCCCCAAAAACTTGGTGCCATGCTCCCTCTTTGCATAAATTCACCTTTTTCTTGCACTTTCCTCCTTTGATTTTTCCTTGGCAAGTGAACTTAGACCCCGGTTTGCACCTGCGGATTGCCCACATGGTGTCATTTATGTCAACCTCGATGGCCCTAATTGTCACCCCGTCATTCTCCTCGTTCATAGAGTGATCTTGGGTTACCTGTGATGCATCTCCAAATGACAACTTTCGAGCCTTTCTTTGTTGAGCAACATTTTGAGTGACATACTCTAGCCTGTGTGAACTATTTGCCTCCTCACCTATAAGATTGCCGAATGTCTTGTGTCACCTTGTCATTGTAACCTGGTCTCCTAAAAACTTAGCACCTTTGGAAGATCAATTCCTCCAATTGCATCGTTCACAACACGGCTAGTCTGTGATCGAGTAGGTGTGTGAAATTGTCGTGAAGCTGCCTGTCTCTCATCTTGCTTATGCCTGGTCCGCTTCCTATATACTTACCCTC